>NC_091821.1:125128281-125470781 GCF_038994185.2 Dermacentor albipictus | reverse complement strand
GATATATTATGGAGTTTATTAGGATATTAAATAAGTATGGAGAAGGTATTGTCCCTTATGGAACGCCTCTTTTCTGCGCGTACCTATAGCCGAAGAAATGCCACTTTGGAAGCAATAAAATTCTCTGTTCCTTAAAGATTGTGCCATTCGTGCATGAAGGTATTTTGGAAAGTTAATATTCCGAAGCTGATTGAGCAATATCACATACTCAACACTATCATATGCTTTTGAGATGTCTAGAGGGACTAATGCCGCGTACTGCCTTTGGCGCCGCGCCAAAGTCACGCTTCCTTTTCGTTGTTGAAAACCGAGCACCAGTAGCCTGGGCGCCGCTTTCACCCGACATATACGCTCATCTTATCGGCCGTGCGGAGAGCCCGAACTGTGAACATTGCCAAGGGCCTGAGACTCTGCAACATATGTTGCCACAGCAGAAGACACGGCATTCTACGCTGGCAGGCACTGGAAGTCAACCATTGTCAGAAGGCTCTATTCTGGTCGTAATGTGGGACAAACAGGAGGAGCAGAAACGGCTAGAAGGGCTTCTATGGGCTACATGCAGAGCACCGGACTAGACTCGAGACCTTAATGAAACCACTCAGTTATGTGGTTATTGTATGTACGCACCCATTCTTCCTGTCCTCGCCATCATCTTTCATCACTATTTTATGTCCCCTTTCCTTTTAACCCTCTGCAGAGTAGCAGGCTGGAACATACTAGCTCAGGACGACCTCTCCGTTCTTCAATAATAAATTATCCCCTCTCTTGCGCAATTATTGCTTAAAAGGCGTTCATTGTACAGGCACCAGATGTTATTAATCTCAGAATATGCTTCTAGCAAAACGTGTATCAGTAATTCTTTTCTATGTAGCGTTTACCCTCAATAATAATTTTAAAAAATCGGCAGAGACACTTAAGACTGCTTACGTGTGGGAATGCGTAAGCATTATAGTCGTTTTCGTGAAACGTTTTTTTTTTCTCCGCGCGTTCCCTGTTCTCGCAAGCTCTCGCCTGCGTTTTAACTGCGCCTCGGTAACGCCAAATGGAAACGAGCCAAGCGCCTGAACGCTGTCGCTTGCCCGCGAGGAGTTCATAACTCAGAGAGCCGCTCAGCGGCATTCGATTGGACGTTAATGCTTTTTTATTTCATGCACTCATTTCCCACGTTCACGACGTTGCTCCTCCTCCTCCCCGTTGGCTGCGCCGTCACGCGCGCATCGACGCACGCACTCGGCCACGCGTTTATAGTCAGCCGGGTGGCTGCGACGTGGCGCGCGCAGTGACGCACGCACTATATATACGCGCATATTTAGTCAACCAGAACCGTGGAGCCTCCGTGAAGTCGGGGAAGCGTGCTCGTCCCGCACCCTGGAAGCCCGGGTTCGATTCCCACCCAGACCGAAATTTAAAGGGACACTAAAGCGAAACAATAAATCAGTTTAGACTAATGAAGCATTGTTTGAGAACCCTGCAGGCAGTCATTAAAAAATAATAGTTTGGTTATTTGAAGAGAAAATGAAGGTCCAAGTATCAGTATTTGAATTTTGCGCCGAAACCCCAGCGCCGGTACGTCAGCGTGACGTCAGGGATTCCAAAGTATGTTTTCGCATTTGGGCCGCGTTGGCTGAGTAAAGGTTCCTGAAACTGGTCATGTTTAACAATTCGTTCCTTTAGAATACAATGTAGTCAATCTGTACCGCTATATATATTTAGTAGCCCCTAGAAGATGCCATCAAAATCCATGACGGTCACAGTCCCCAAGTGCGGGAACATAAGTATAGGCGTCGCCACCCGTATTTCGTTCTTGCGCTTTTTCTGGCTTACCAAACGTCTTATCGTTGTAAGAGTGGTGTTTTTGGTGTTGTAGAAAGCTAATTTACTTATGCAGAAGAAACCATTTCGCACTTTAGTGTCCCTTTAACTAACATTCTTTTCAAAGGTGTTAGTTTGCTTTGTTAACAGGAACCTCCCTGAGAAATCTGACGTCCATTCGAGTATTCTTTGGTGTGGTTTGCCGTCAGCCATTTTTGGTACCGTCATTGGGTCACGCCGCCGACTACAACATCGGATTTTCGCGTAATGAGGCATATGATGATTTCGCATTAATGAAAAATTTTCGCTAACCGAGCAATTATTCGTGAATGCGCGGCCGGCTTTGTCAGGGCCGATTAACGCCATTTCAATGAAACTAGCTTATGACGCAGGTGTGTGGCTTCTCGATCTGCGGAACGGAATTCATATTCACAGCTAGTGGGGATTGCGGATCTTACAAACCCCAAAGAAATAATTAGGGCCCACGATGCGGCGGTCGGGCAAGGCCTGACTGTCCCAACGTGGGAGCGGCCCGCAGCGCGCTGAGTCGCGTACCTCAGGACCTTATTAAAGTTTTCCATCCATCCATCCATCCATCCATCCATCCATCCATCCATCCATCCATCCATCCATCCATCCATCCATCCATCCATCCATCCATCCATCCATCCATCCATCCATCCATCCATCCATCCATCCATCCATCCATCCATCCATCCATCCATCCATCCATCCATCCATCCATCCATCCATCCATCCATCCATCCATCCATCCATCCATCCATCCATCCATCCATCCATCCATCCATCCATCCATCCATCCATCCATCCATCCATCCATCCATCCATCCATCCATCCATCCATCCATCCATCCATCCATCCATCCATCCATCCATCCATCCATCCATCCATCCATCCATCCATCCATCCATCCATCCATCCATCCATCCATCCATCCATCCATCCATCCATCCATCCATCCATCCATCCATCCATCCATCCATCCATCCATCCATCCATCCATCCATCCATCCATCCATCCATCCATCCATCCATCCATCCATCCATCCATCCATCCATCCATCCATCCATCCATCCATCCATCCATCCATCCATCCATCCATCCATCCATCCATCCATCCATCCATCCATCCATCCATCCATCCATCCATCCATCCATCCATCCATCCATCCATCCATCCATCCATCCATCCATCCATCCATCCATCCATCCATCCATCCATCCATCCATCCATCCATCCATCCATCCATCCATCCATCCATCCATCCATCCATCCATCCATCCATCCATCCATCCATCCATCCATCCATCCATCCATCCATCCATCCATCCATCCATCCATCCATCCATCCATCCATCCATCCATCCATCCATCCATCCATCCATCCATCCATCCATCCATCCATCCATCCATCCATCCATCCATCCATCCATCCATCCATCCATCCATCCATCCATCCATCCATCCATCCATCCATCCATCCATCCATCCATCCATCCATCCATCCATCCATCCATCCATCCATCCATCCATCCATCCATCCATCCATCCATCCATCCATCCATCCATCCATCCATCCATCCATCCATCCATCCATCCATCCATCCATCCATCCATCCATCCATCCATCCATCCATCCATCCATCCATCCATCCATCCATCCATCCATCCATCCATCCATCCATCCATCCATCCATCCATCCATCCATCCATCCATCCATCCATCCATCCATCCATCCATCCATCCATCCATCCATCCATCCATCCATCCATCCATCCATCCATCCATCCATCCATCCATCCATCCATCCATCCATCCATCCATCCATCCATCCATCCATCCATCCATCCATCCATCCATCCATCCATCCATCCATCCATCCATCCATCCATCCATCCATCCATCCATCCATCCATCCATCCATCCATCCATCCATCCATCCATCCATCCATCCATCCATCCATCCATCCATCCATCCATCCATCCATCCATCCATCCATCCATCCATCCATCCATCCATCCATCCATCCATCCATCCATCCATCCATCCATCCATCCATCCATCCATCCATCCAAAATATGTGCCCCATGGACGCGATACATGGTGGTGGAGGCTTTCAACTATGGCAAGTACCCACTGCTGGGGGATGACAAAGAATCGGGCGGCAGGAGGAAACTTCTACGTCTGACAAGTACTCGAGATAGAGAGAGAGAGACAGAGAAACCAAAAATAAAAGATTCTAAAAGCAAGAATAATGCGTAATTGAGAAGTAAGACTGACTCAGTCTAAACTAACAAAGAATGAGAAGAAGTGGAAGCGAGGGTTCCGATCCCTGCCAGTCATATAGTTTAAACTAACAAAGACGTGTTAAATAATGAAAAATAAAGAGTCGCTTTATTTGAAAAGTCTAAGAATATACGAATGGTTCAGGGAATAGAGAAGAAGAACAAAAAAAAAAGAAACAGAAAGAAAGTAACACGGTGAGCGGTTGAAATACGTCCGTTTGCATTTATTTCTTTCCTTCACAGGATGTATCACGTGTGCGCTGCTTTGTTTTCGCCATTCCTGCTGTCCGGTCTTGTGGTGGGTAATACTTTCAGCGCTCAAGCTTAATATGGTATTCTGTCACGAACTTCATCTCAATATCTGTAACGCAACTTACGTCAGCGTTGAAAAAGTGCTTTATCGTGGTGCTCCGCTACCTTAATTAGTGCAGCCTAGTTACCTGGAGCTGCCAAATATCATAATGAAGCGCCTAGCTTCCATGTCCTGGAAATTAATTACTTCTATATTTCCTTTATATATACATATATATCACATGTTAGGTATCAACATTTTCTCTCAGTAACAATTCTATCGTAAGAGGTTTTTCCGGATGCGGGCCCTGTTTTCGAGTGCACCCCACCCAAGAGGCAATGCGCCATGCTACGAAGTCCAGGGGGATGAGTCCGTGTTCGTGACGTGCTGTCGCACCAGATGCACATAGATCGGGGTGTCTGCGGTCAGCCGCACGGCATGCCGAAGCTTCAAACGTGCAATGCTCAACTTCGCGATCTGGACGCTTAATTATCCGCGAGACATATATTTATTTTAATCAAGAATGCAACCAAGTAGCAGTGAACCAAAGCAGTGAATTGGCCGAGAATTCACGTGAGTCGAAACACGTATGACCAGAGAAAAACAAAAGAAAGGGATATGATAGAGGACCTACAATGTATGTGGAGCCCAAATGTTTCCAAGGCTTCGGCTGACCCTCTTATCAGAGGGCAAAGCAGCCGTGGGCAAGCAGCCCACGGGCTGATATCGAGATCCCTTAGACAGAGGCTTGTCAAGCTGCGCTCTATGGCACCGACGCCGAGCGCTCGCTGGAAGAAACGCGGTCGCGGGAGGGATCGCGAGCGCTGCCACTGTTTGCGTGGCAGCCGGCAGGGGACGCCACAGTCGGCGGCGCCAGTCGTATCGTTCCATAAAAATTGCCCTCTCCGCGAAACCCGCCTTGCGGGAACGAAGACCTCGTCCGGCGGGCGCGGGAGGGCCGCTCACTTTTAAATTCGTCGCGTAACCTGGATCGCGAGCCTCGCCGCTGCCAGCCGCGTCGCTGCCTCCGCTGGAGCACGCCGTGGGGATCAGGCACCGCCATGTGGAACTACGTCTTCCTCACTCTTCTCTTCCTTCTTGTTCAGATCATCGGTGGTCTGGACCGCGAGGAGTACGAATTCGGCGTTGGCATCGCAGACATCACCGGTCCGGCTGCTGAAATTGGAATGGTAAGCACGCGACATCGCTTCCTCAAGGCGTCGCGACGCGCCAGAGTCGTGTAGTGTACTTGACACCCAGCGCCTGCGCCCGCTGAACCGCGTGCACAGCACGGCGCGTACCTGAACTTCGCCTCGTAAGGGTGCTTTGTTTACGGTCGGACGCGAACCTTGCGCGGCCTCGTCTTCCCCTTTCGTTGGAGGTTTCCTGTAAGAGTTCCGTGATGCACTCTGCTCGGAGAGCGCTCAGCTGGCCCGCGCCAGGTAGCACCACGTCGATGCGACGGCGCTGTTTTGTCCGCTTGTATTTTCTTTCTGTGCTTCCTCTGCGTGACCTCATCCTTTCGCGACAGCGTAAGTGAGCACTCTGCCTGCCGCCTGGTTGTAGGCTGCTTCCTCCCTTACGCTGTCGCAAGAGTCCGGCAGTCCCTTTGTAGCGTGCGGGAAGATGCACGTATAGCAACGGGACACTTGTAACGTGTGTGTAGGGCTTAGGACTTGTGCTTTGGGAAAACGTTCGACAAGCCGACACATTACCTCGGTTATCCGCAATAATGTATCGTACATTAGGAAGTGCACTGAGGCCACTGTCGTCTCGACAGTTATACCCCTGGATTCCACAACAGCGGGCCAGCCACTCATTCTTGGGCGCTCATACAATCGTTTATACAAGAAAGCACACTTCAATCTGCTCTGAAACATGCAGTTCTGCGTTCGACAATTTCCTCAAAATTTGTATGCGAACTTGCCAACTTCTGTATGCGGCACGTTCTGTGGGCCTGGTCGCAAAGCAGTTGTATCTCCTGTAATCGACACACAAACTGTTGCGTCGTATATCTCGATCCTCACATCCAGGAAAAGTGCGTACGGCATGGAGCACGCTTCTGGCCAGCCGACACTCCGCACATCATTGAGGCCTTGCCTTGTTGGGGAGGGATTGACACTCACGAAAGGAGCTGGCACGCGCGAGGCGCCTTCGACTCGGCGCTGCTCTTATTTATGCGATCAGAGATTGTGAACGCGGCAGTTGCGTGGACCACCCCAGCACGTGCCGCCCGCTGACTGAACGCTATCGGTTCGAACATCTTTCGGTGGCTCCAGGAGCGTGTGGTCCTCTTCTAACCGGCCGGCTTTCAACGAAAGAGGAAATGCCTCACGTTATATGTTTTGAATGATACAGAGAAGGTTTATTCAAACGGCGCGCGCACTTTCCTTCGCGCCCTAATCTCTGGCCGCGCGGGAGGAAATGGAGCATGCGAACAGGCGCCTAATTCGGCGGGGGACCAGCGAAAGGAGTAACGTGGCGCCGGGCCGTAATCACACGCGGCCCGAGTGACGCTCTCAGTTTTGTCGGGCGCGAGGCCGCGCATAATCCGTCTCGGAGCCGCTGCCGACGACTCCGCGCGCGGCTGAGGCGTAAGCAGGAAAAAAAGGCGCACACGGCCGGCGCAGCGGTTTCATAAACTTGGGACCTCAGCGAAGGGTGCCTATTTTTGGGGGGAGGCAAGGCTTGCCTAATTCTTGTTTGCTCCTTTAGCGATGATTGCCTTTGTTTGCATGCTTTGCAGCGGCGCCCTTCCTGGAAGGAAGTGCTTCCTATGGCCGCCCGTTACAGGGATCGTGAACGGCCGCGTGATAAAGGACCCCGCGAACGCTGCTCTGCTGTGCGAGCCTACAGACGGCGTGTATAGCACAGCGTAAGCGGCCGGCAGCGGGGGCACGACGCGGAAAAGGAGGCACGCGCAACTATCGTCCGGGATGTGGTTTGAGGAGCGGCACATCCCTTGACCGATTTTTGCTTTCTCGGCCTTGGTTTTGGTTTCTCTCTGTAGTCTTCGCGGGGGAGACCATGATGAGGCAGCGAGGACAAACCAAGGACATGCGCCAAGAACGTTGCCACTCGTACAATTTCACTTTGCTTTCCGAAGATACTCCAAATTTGTGAAGAACTCTTTAATTTTAGTCGTATCGCCATCGCGATAGCGTTAGAAGAGGCGCATATGGTACACGCACACGCGCACCGCATCTTTCTGTTTGGAAGGAGAACGCACTTCAAGCGCCAGATTCCAACCAGACGTGACGCGAAGTCCCATGAGAGGAACGAGAAGTCCATCTTCGGAGGAAATGGCCGGGCGCTCTACCTGTCCTCTTTCCGCAGCGAGCGCTGCCTGGAAAAAAGAAAGAAGCAAAAATAACGATAAAAAACTAGATGCACCATGTATCATATCGCATGGGGGACCGGCATCACCGGTCCCTCGTGCGGTGTGATACATGGTGAAAAAGACGGGATGGCCTAAGCGGCTGTGCCTTTGTAGTTGCCCTATCCTCAGCCGAGTACAATGCGCGAGTTCATCGCACTCGCACGCACGAGTCAGAACGCCGCGCTCGTCTTGTACGCACAGAAGCCAAGTCAGACTGGCCTCGATCGAATACAGCATTCGAATACAGAATTTGATCGAATATATATATATATATATATATATATATATATATATATATATATATATATATATATATATATATATATATATATATATATATATATATATATATATATATATATATATATATATATATATATATATATATATATATATTTTCGTGGCAGGGGCTATTTTTCGCTGATCGATGGTCATATTTCTCGTGTTACGTAATCTGGGTCATTTCGTAAAGCACTTATTTGGCCTAAACTGCGAATTTACTACTTGTCTTGAAAATGAATAAACGAAAGATCGATGTTTACGTTTGAGCAGATAATTTCCATGATGAACATTTCGCCGCGACACTTGTGTAACAAAAATAAGCTTTTAAAGAATAAGGCGAACCGAGGAGGCTCGACATTTTAGTCAAGCAATACGCATAGAAACCAACACACATTGAAGTCAAATAAGACAGGGAAATGTGAACTATTTATTTCATTGGACTCTCTAATCAATTTGTGATGACGGTTAGGTTTTCTTTTTTCGAAAAATCATCACATTTTTAATGAAGGCAAAGGGAAACGAAAGAGGATGAAGGGACAAAATTACCACCGGTGGGAGCCGAAGAGCGTCCTTTAATACGCATAATGCATAGCCTAGCCTTGGGAGTGTTAGTTAGGGCCACTTGTGGACCGTAGCGCCAGATGTGACACATCCATTAAACAGTGTGCGTCACGCGTAGTACGTGATCTTAAGCGCAGGTAACGAGCCAATAATCCCTGGCATGCTACCTGAAGACATCGAGGCTGCTACAGTCGAGACCCCACTGAGGGGCATATTAAGCCTTTCCTTACGGGCCTAGATATTTTAGTTAAGTAACAAATTAAATTACGGAGCTTTAAGCTTTGCATGCCCAAAGTTAGGGGACGCTAACAGCCGGACGTACAAAAGAGCGTCAAAAAGTAGTAACAAAGAACGTAAGCAGCGCCGTGGTGCTTGGGGCCACACGCGTGTGCAATTGATACAACTCCCTATTGACTTGTGCGGCTGAACGTCAAAAAAAAAAAAAAAAAACTAGTTGTAAGAGACGCCGTAGTTAAGGTCATCGGACGATAATTTCGGCCACCTTGGATTCTTTAATGTGCACCCAAAGCGCATGTCTCTGTGCATTTTCCAGGGACTGCTTGAGAGCGTCCGCGTTTTACGGCATGTGCTCCTTGGCGCGACTGTTGGGTGCCAAACAGCGCGTCAAAAATATCACACGTGGAAAATTGTCGGGTTCACGTCGAGTGAGTTTGCGAGCCATTTTTGAGCACGTAGATGAATTTGCGCGTGCTCGCGCGACACCTCTTCTGGAACTACACTTGGGCTTGCGCCGCCGAATTCCGTCCTCCCCGAACGTTCTGGACTACTCGCCTAAGTAACCCTATGGCGAGAACAGCAGGCGAAACTAGCGTGGCCAGTGCTTGTGCTTGCGTTCACTTGAGGTCCCACAAAATAAAGCGAAGAGAACGCGTCTGCTACACCAATCCAAACTACGACTGAGGTCAGGTGGGTAGTCCCACGCCATCAACCGAATGGCCATGTCGGCAAACTATGACGTCGCAGCAAGTTCACGGCAGCTCTGTGAATTGCAGTGAAGCTGGCAAATCAGCGCCGCGGAAGCAGTGAAACTCTGTCGCGATTTTTTTTTCTTACGAAGGCAGTATACCCACGTGCTTTCCGCACAAACAACGACGGATATTTCTCCCATCCTGCTTTTTTTTTTTTCGCGTCCTTGTAAGGCCGTGCCTTTTTCTTGGAGATTGTGCGCTCTAGCTTTGTTTGTAGCACTGTGTTTGCTGTCGTCGCGGACACGTTCACATCTCATGTAGTTATGTAGACAAAGAAATTTCCTAAATAATTGGCTAAGTGAGCAGGAAAGACGAATTGCAGGGATTATGGCGCACCGTGTTATATCAAAAATCTCCTTCTGGAACCGGCCTCACTTGAGTAGAGGTTCGGGCACTGGTCGTCGGGTGCAGAATTTCTAAAGTCACTGTGACGCAAGGAATCGTGCACGCATTTTGGTACTCATGAAGCACCACACACGAATGTCGTATGCAACATTACGAAACTGCCTTCACCCAGCTGCTCGTTACAAACGTAAAGAAATTTTCATGTTTTTCTAGAGTTCCACAGGGCGCCTAATAAGGTGTACCCCACCCGCAAGAGATCGTAGGTTTGATTCCTGGTTGGATGACGATGGTGTTGGAATCACAACATAGGCTGGCGTGCCGGTATTTCGGTGTGAAGAACCTCAGGTGGTAAAAAATTAATCCCGAGCTTTCACTATGGCGCCTCTAGCAGCCCCAATGTTCTTTTTGGATAATAAACCTGCCGAGCCGATTTTCTTTCGTTGGGACATCTTTATTATAATAAAGTAGTATTACACACCTTGTCATGTCTTCTGAAATCGTGCGACTCTTAAGATTGTTGTACGGAATTAAAGTTGCTACGCAAAGGTACACTTTACTTGGAGGAATCAAACAAATGAAGCGTGTGCTCAGCGAATTTTTTTTTTTAATTCCGACATACAGTCTTCAACCAGCGAATTTTTTTTTAATTCCGACATACAGTCTTCAACAAATGGCGTAAACCACTTTGCAGCCAAATACGGCTCTCATCGAAGTGCGAGCCGGCTCAAACGCACAAATCACGAGTTCTTCAGGTAGAGATAACATTGCGAGGCTTTAAAATAATGCAAATGAGAAACTTCATCAGCCTCATCGGGATTTTTGTTCTCCGAGCCAGCCCTGTAACTTCACCGTTATGGTTCCCACAAACACGCACACAGAGCACCGGCGCTATCAGCACACGTAGAACCTCATGGGCCAGCGTAACTGCCGAGGGCCACTTTGCTCGGGATCGATACGTATGGCTCGTCGTGCCCGAGAAACCGTTATTTGGCCCAGCTCACGTATGGGAGAACGTGTTTGTCCAGTTCGCGGACGGCCAAAGCCATATGATTTGACAGTATGCAGGCTGCTCGCATTGACTGCCCCTTTTTTCGGCGTTGCAGTGTGGGCTAATTTTCATTTGTGTTTTGTTGAACTTCATCGGCTTTGCCGGTGCAGCGCCGATGGCTGAGATTCAGCCTTTGGGCGTTTTCGCCGTGGTAGCTCAGTGCCTGGATGCTCGCGTCTGGATCCTCTATGAAGAGCGCTTCTTTGTTGCTCTAGCTCAGAGAAGTGCGTTACCGGTATAGGGCTAATGAAAACCTGAAAAAGGAAGAAAAGAATGTCTGTAGGTGATTTCCTGGCATTAACGCCTTACGTGGCAGTCGCTATCGAGCCATAGCAGCGCCGGCTCAATTCCTCGGTCATCGTCTGGTGGAGCCGTCAAGACGAGGAAAGAGCCACCCAGCGCCCGGGTTTGCCTGTCGGAACATCCGCCATGCCGCTGCGTGGCACCACCTCGGGCCTGCAGTGCCCACCAAATTCGACTGCTCAAAGGTGTGCCACCTGTTACGAGTGGTCTTGTAAATAATGTAACTGGTTGCATGTAATTGTTTATACTGAAAATAATAATTGAACAGCAGTGAGCGTTACCGATTAAAAGAAAAAAAATGTCATCATTTACAAAACTACAAACAATGTAATGGATTACAATTAATTACACGTAATGGTTTACGTGCAAATCTGTTCACATCCGCATCGTCACATTGTCCGCACAGTGCGGAGAACCGCATAATTTTCTTGTAACTCTGTTTTTAGTCGTTTTCGGCGAGCATATTAAACATTGCGCTATTTATCTTGGCTGTAGATCTCAGACGAGATGATAAAATATTTTTTTGCAAGTGCATGTTTAATAACGATGTTCGCATATTAAGCATCTGTCGAGTACCAAATCCTAGCTGTCACGCCAGCGAAGACGTATGTTTTCTGCAGTAACGGCAACTTGGCGGCTGTGACGTGAATCTGAGCGAACCGTATTCAGATGGGGACAAAATGCAGGATCGCCCGTGTACTGAGATTTGAGTACGATTAAAGACACGTAGATGGTCTAAATTGCTCCGCAACTCTCCGTTACGGCGCTCATCACAGCTCTAACGTTGATTTGGCCCCGTTAATCTATTATGACACCGTCGCTCAGCTTTAGCCCATGTACTTATACGATGCCGCGTTGTGAGCAAGATGCTGAAAGGAAGCTTCGTGACACCAGAAGTTCATTTGCAGCCGCAAATAATTTTTTTTTGGCCGTAAGGATGAGCGCTACGAAAATATGTTTTGCGGTTCAATGTGCTACTGAAGGTGCGATAGGTACTATTGTCATGCTGTACACACACAATCGTGCATTTTATTGTCCAAGGTATGTATGTACTGCACATACGCTGCGGCTCGCGACGGTGTAATAAGCACTGGCTTTCGCAAATCGTGTTCAGCGATGTCGTATGCAGGGTGTCCAAACTATCATGCACCAAGATTTGAAGATGTGCAAATGCCACGTAACTGGACAGAACCAAGATAATGTTGCTTGCCGTCGCTTCGAGGTACTCAAAAATTTTTTTTTCATTCCGCCTAATCAGATAATTAATTTTCATTAATTACCTTTTCGAATATTATAGCTAAATGAAAGGTGTCAATGATAAAATTGTAGAGCGACATGAAAAACTCCCGGTACAGCTTTCCGTTGCTCAATGCGTGTTACATAAAGGTGTTTTTCCGGGTGTGAAAGAACCCCGCGAATGCACGCAAAACTTGCCGCGCGACTGACCGCTCGAGGCAGTTTGAGTGTATTCGCGGGCTTCTTTCACTCCCGGGAAAACACTTTTATGTAGCACGCATTGAGCAACGGAAAGCTGTATTGGGAGGCTTTCATGATGCTCTACAATTTCCTCATTTACACTTTTCATCTAGCTATAATATTCGAAAAGTTAATTAAACCTAATGATCTAATTAAGCGGAATGAAAAAAAATGTTTGAGTGTCTCCAAGCGACGGCAAGCAACATTATCTTGGTTCTGTGAGCTGGTAGGAAAGGCCTTGCAGCGGCCGCCTCGGTGGTTAACAAGGGAACGTGGTTATCGTAACAAACAGGCGACCGGTTTATTCTTAACACCGAGCCAGACGATGCGGATCCTTCCTGGGTCTAGCGTAACAGACGGGTAGCTGCAGCGCGCACGCACAAACCCAGGAACATTCCTAACCAGACGGGTGCCTTTTTGTGCATCGACCAATCACCGTTCAAATCGGGCACAGCGAGAAAATAAATATCTGCTGGCGCGCGTTTCATCTGTCTAGTGGCGGAAGTATTTATTACATACCTTTGAACGCATTGTTGCCTTGCGCAACAAAGGTGCTTAAGTAAGCCTTATTATAGGCGCCGGAACTAGCGTGTCGGCAAAATTAGAAAAAAAGAAAGAAGAAATTGGCTGACAGGCGAGAAGCTCCCGCTCTCCCCTGCTTTTCGTCTTGGCACCGTTGCATACAAGAGCGCTTCGCCCACGTGGCTTGGACTGATACCCCACGCGCAATACCTTCAAATATCGCCTAAAATGGAGACGGATGTGCAGCTCGCCTCGGAGCATATTGTTTGCGGCAATGCAGAGAGGATGGTCCGGTCTATACTTCCAACGTATTCCCACGTAATAGATCTTCCAACGTAAGATCTGTTTACCATTGCCAGGCCAGGCGCCTCCGTTGCTCGCTATCACGATTGGCCAAGGTTTGCCCTTGCGAACCGTTGTAACGTACGTACAAACAGCTTTGCGAATACGTCCCCGGACACCTATTTTGTACGAGGTGTACTTTTATTGCCGATACCTTATAATGAGCGCGAACGAAAGATAGTAAATCGCGCATCTATTGCGTTGACGGCCCCGGAGGAACAGGACGAGGCCTGTAGAGCTGCAACTGTGCGCACCAAGTGCGCACAGTCTACAGTGTTGTCAGCTCTACAGTTCCGTACAGTGTAAATTTGGTGCGTCATTTTTTTTTTTGCTAACAGGGGGATGTGCAAGCATGTACTAGCTATTACCTATTGAACAGACACACGCCATCCGCGTTCGCGTCTACTCGATTGATGCGCACTGCCAAGCCGGCACGGCGTCGGCGCCTGGTGCATGCGTATATCGTTCAGGATCTCCGTGGCGAGCTGTGCAACTAGGGTTACTGGTTACCTAGAGGGAAGAAAAGTGAAAGAAAACAACAAGAAAGTGGAATAGCCGCGTCGGAACGGAACGATTTTGGTCGCTTCTCAGGTCACGGTGTGAGAATGGCACGCGGCAGCGGCGTAAACAGGTTGTTGCGCTTCGTAAAGCTCGCTGACAGCGGCCGACCGACGCATGCTTGCGGCGGTACTTCCAAATGAAGAATCAACAGTCTCTGAATGCCACACAAGAAGATAAAAGAGGTTCCATGAAATGCGAGATGTTTAGCGGTACTTTTGTCACCTTATGGCGGTTCGCAGGGGGACATCGGGGCGTTTTGTTGTTTCGTGATCTCCGGACACAGCCGGTTGTGTTGCCCCTTGTAATCGCGACTAGAGAACGTCGGCGGGTAGCCCCTCACTCCATTGCGACCAGCCTCTTTTGCGCGGAATGCTGAAATCATGGAGGAGAAATGGCCCTGCATGAGCGTTAAGCTCCAATGTAGCACAGCTCGTGCAAAGGGGCTCAACAATTTAGTCTGTGTGCTTTGGGCATTGCGGCTGTTCTTGTCTTTAGTGAAAAGTGCCACGAAATCCTGAGCCGAAAATGGGCCAACGGAGCCAAATTTTGAAAACATTGGACGACATAAAGGACTTTCTAAGCGTTAGACACGGACTTATACGTGGCTTGCGCAGGCTTTATCGCGGTCACCATGTCGGCGGTCTATTAGCACAGTAAAGAGCTATGCCTTTATCTACGTGGCATATGTTTAATGCTTCTGCGATTGTATCGCTGAGCACGAGGTCGCGTATCCGCATTCCGAAAGTGAGAACGCCTGCGGATTTTGGTGCACGCGAAAGCACCCTGGGTGGCATAGAAATAGAGAAGGAAAGGAAACAAACCGAGCCTTCCTCTACGGCGTTCCTTACAACCCGCAATGCAACGTTGTGGTGCGAAATCCCATGAATTATTATGACTTTTTCTGCGGATTTTAAGAAAGGGGATCTAGCATGGCGTCCGTGGCGGCACGTTGAATGCACGTGTTCCTTTACTACACCAAAAGATATGTCTAACTGTATTTCAGTTCAGAAAAAAACAAAAACAAAACAAACGCTCCGCTTGTTCTTCGGAATTAATGAAGGAAGGGAATGCTTTCCCATTTGGCAAATCTTATGGACAGAGACACCACTGGCCGGAGTGGCATCTCTGAAACAGTTCCTGCATGCTTTGCCCCTCTTGAGAAAACTGCGTGCAACGTATACAGCTCGTGCGCTTGAGCGACGCGAAGCAGGCCAACAGGGCATGTGGCCTGAGGCAGACGCCGCGCCACTTGTGAGCCGGATAGCAGTCACGAATGCACAGCTTGGCCAGGGTTGTAGCGCGGCTGCTCGACGAAGGCTCCCTCATTAACCCTTGCACCGGCGCGCGTGTAATGTAGTATCGCGGTGACGGGGACACAAATGCCATTCCGAGAGAAAATAGGATTCAGGCACGAGGCGCTAGGCATATAACAGGTTAAAGCGTCACACAGAACAGCCTTGGATCGGCCGGAACAGCCGCAAATTTCGTCCGCGACCGCGCGTGCGCTACCAGTCGTACATGTCGGCGCTGTGCCATATATGCCAGTGTACGTGATCCCTCGACATGGTTTCAATAGATGACGTCTGCATACAGAAAAATACACTCGACTCAGTGTTTGGTGACGTATACGGCACCTTCTATGTGCAGCCTTTCTGAGCGCCTTGTTATGTAGTCCCGCTTTGGGTCTATACAGTCACGTGGCGGAGGAGGTTCTGGAGCATTACCTTCGAGGAAAACGCTGGCGTTTTGTTTTTGCTCACACAGTCGAGACAGGCACTGCGCGGTGGTGTCCGATCGGGCTTGGGTGTTTGTGCTTACTTAAAAGGATAGAAAGTTGGGCGAGTTGGTACGGTAACGTATTACTGGATTGTAGCGTCAAGTGACAAACACACAGACTAGAAGAACAGGATGAAGAGGTCTAGCGATCGTTCTGTCTTCTCCTAGTCTGTGTATTTGTCACTTCGCGCTACAATCCAAGAATATGTCCTTATTCCTCGGCTACACATTTAGGACTTATTCTGCGACGAGTCAGCGGCTTCACCTGCTGGTTTCCCTGACTGCATGCATAGTCCGCGGGCATTTGCGTTCCTTCACCAAATAACTCGCATGCAATTAGCTGCAAGGCTAAGTTGATGATTCACAGTGAATCGTGGAGTCGCCCTGGAAGCGTTACCTGAATCTGCGAGTGTGCGTTCGGTTTTCACAGATCAGTATCTGCCAGCAGGAAGCAGAATGCTCCGTGCCAAATCGCAGCGCTTGCGGGCTACAGGTACGGGGCCTGACTTCCGCACTCTATCTTTCCACAATCGTTGCAATGTTGTGATTCTGGCTGCCGGAGTTCTAATGGAGTGACTCTCAAATCGTGTCCCATCAGTGACAGCGAAGGCAACGACCACGCAAGAAGAGGACAGTTTGGCTAAGAGACAGAGCATGAATTTGCAGCGCTTGCGGGTGCAGCCATCTTTTGCTGGAGACTATACGAGAGCAGGCGGAACGAACGGCCGCGATAATGCTCAGCCTGTTTACATATGCTGTATGTCTGACATGCTTGCCGCCGGCGTTTCTCGCTGTGGCTGTGTCGTCAGCTGACGCGCAGACCCTGCGCGGGCCATGCTGACAGATGGTGACTGGGCTCGAGATTAAGTGTGCTTCCTCTAAGTACACTTGCGAGAGGGAGAGAAAGAAACAAATAAGTCGCTTACAACTACATGCTAAAAATTACACTCGTCTTCAGCATGCGAAAGTTACGATGATCTCCTCTGTGCTTGCGACCAAGTCCGCGCCCTGACGGGGAGCCCAGTGAGAACGAATAAAATCTCACCCGTTAAAGTGTAAAAAATTCGAGGGCACCCAACCACTTAATATGAGTTGTGAATGCAAAAGCATTAATGTCCAATTTGATGCCGCTGAGTGGTCCTTCGAGTTATGAACTCTTCACGGGCAAGCGAGAGCGTTGAGATGTTTGGCGAGTTTAGCCCTTTAGCTTCTGAGCGTTGGGTCGTAGGTTCGAAACTCAGTACCGCCGGCGTCTTTCCTTTCTAGTTTATTCTGTTTTATTATACATAATTTCTTTATCGCGATTACCGAGACGAAGTTATAACGCAAGCAAGAGCTTGCGCCGACAAAGAACGCGCGGGTAACACAGGCGTCCCAGAGCTAGGGTGTCGTGGCATCGAGGCGATGCCCTCTCCCCTCGCGCAGCGCCTGGCTCGTCAACGCAGCACCGGCGTACCCTTTCGCCCGCTCTGCTCCGTTGAGGCGCGCGCGTGCCGCGGGGTCGCGGCCAATGGGAATTTAGGTGCCGTTTCGCTGCTACAGACGCCCGCTTTTCCGATCAATGGCCCATTTGGTGCTTTCGCATCAATACGAAGAACCAGCTCCAGATCGACCATTCCAGTTCACCACTAGTAATCAGCGCGCTCTCGTATGCACATTTAAGCCACCTCGAAGCCGTATGCGTTGCTATAAGAACACACGGGGATATTTCCATGTTTTTTTTTCTTTTTCTTTTTCTTGGAGCAGCTTGCAAAAACTTACTTTTTCGTAGTAAAGGACGAGGTTAGTGTCTCAGTATATAAATGACTTGAGGAACATTTAGATGGGTTGTGTGGGTAAAGAGAAAATACTGCCGTATGGTGACAATGTTCTGATTGAATGTTTTGTTAGCAATTCCTATACGGGTTGACTAAATGTTCATACGAGGGCGAGTCAGAAAGTCCTTGCACCTATTTCTTTTCAGCCTAATTACGGCTGTAAATGCGAAGTCAACATATTCGTTCCCAGTGGTGGACCTTTCTTGGACCGGCCCGGCCTTATCTGGCGGTAGCTCCGCGGCACGGCGCCGCTGTCAGTTGTTGAAGATGGCGGCTGTGCTTCACACGCCCACGGCGTACGAGCAACGAAGTGTGATTCGTTTTCTTTGGAGCAAGGGACGAACGCCGATCGAAATCCACAGGGAAATGCGGCCCACGTATGGGGAAAGGTGTCTCGCTTTGAGAAGTGTGAGGTGGTGGTGGTGTGAGTTTGCAAAATGGCCGTGAAGGCTTGCATGGTTCGGGGAGGCCGTGTGCGTCGCTGACTGACGACACAGGGGCTTCTCAAATTTAGTGCTGCGATGGGACAAATGTCTGAACCGGTTTGGGGACTATGTGGAAAGATAGTGTAAGGCACATAGAACTTATAACTTATTTTTGATAATAAAAAATAGGGGCAAGGACTTTCTGCTTCGCCCTCATATTCGGTATCAACATTACCCCATTGGACGTAACTTGCGAAGCAAACGCGGATGCACAGTATCGGTGCTAATTTTAGAATAAAAACATTTTAACAACGAATACACTAACTGCTTGTCGGCTACATATTATTGCTTGCGAACGGCGAAAGAAATAAAGTAATTCCACCCCTAGGAGGTAAATACGACCTTTTACAACTTGGTAAGCTCCTCTTTGTCTCTCTCACTTTTTTTTTTTCTCTGCAATCCGGGATCATTCTATTGAGTGCATGATTGGAAAGCCGGAGAGCGCTTCATGCACACCTAATGATTTGAACGGTTGCCTCTACGCGCTGTGTACACGTGAGAGCGGCCTCTCGCTGGGCCGAGGAGCAGCTTTTGCCGGCAGCTGTATGTATCAGCACTCGGTAAGGCGGAAACAGTCGTTTGTCACGCCACATTGCTCGACCGTATCGACACGATAAAGGAAAACGCTTGCTGCCGCCCCCACAGTGCATGGCCGCAGTCCTATATCGACGACGATGCCACGAAGCTCCCATTGTTCGTTGATTGTCACATGCCACGCGTAACCGTGGCAGACGAGAGCCGTTTTTCGCCGCCGGCATTTTCCGACCAACTCCCGAGAAGTACTCGTCTTTTTTTCTTTTCTTGCTACTGCTGAATCGGTGCTCGCTGAATGAATGAATGAAAGTCAGTCTTCCACAAATAAAGAGATACTCGCAGCCAGAGCACGGGTTGCGCATCGCGCGCTAAGGTGCAAACAGTCCTACCATGGGCGGGAAAAGGATGTGCATTGGGGTTATTGTTAAAGGGAACATATTAGTGCACGCACGTAGAGCACGGGTGAATTTTTCCCTCTGGCAAGAGCGAAATCGACTGGCTTTGTAGAGGATGACTTGTGGTCGGTGGCCCTGGGCACCTTTATACCTGCCGCCCTTTCTCCGTGCATGGATCCGGTGAACCATATTCATGATTGGACGTCTGAAACTCACAATCCGTGAGAATATTTTGTTCTCGGTTGTCATTAAAATTGCGGGTTACGCTCACGAATCGACTATTATACCCAAAGTGGGACTGACCTCATTGTTTATTATATCTGCATACGTATTTCCTAAATACGTGAAGGCGACTTAGTGAAAACCATAATTTTAACGACAAACCTGCCTCACTTGGCTAGGCTGGACGCATTTGTAGTTTATCCGCCGTGGTGGCGTAGTGGCTACGGCATTGAGCTGCTAAGCCCGAGCGCGTGCGATCAAATCCCGGCCACGGCGACCGCATTTCCATGGGTGCGACTCGCAAAAACGCCCGTGTACCGCGCATTGGGTGCACGTCAAAGAACCGCAGGGGGTCAAAATAATTCCGGAGTCCTCACTACGGCGTGCCTCCTAATTATACCGTAGTTTTGGCACGTAAAACCCCATCGCTTAATTCTTTAAATATTTATTCTAGTGCGTGTGCTAGCTTTCCCCGAAACTCGGCTTCACCTTCAAGATTGGAGCCTGTGCAAATAATTTAGCAGAAACACCCAGAAATCGCTGGTCTGTGTCTCCTGTGTCCGGCGAGAAAGGCCTCGGGTTGCCGTAACTCGGGCGGCTTCGCCCGGTGGTCGAGTGCAAACGCAGTCTTCGTCCTTGCCACTGACGTCTCGCTTTCAAGCATGCGGTGGTTACGAAACGTTTCGTAAGCGGTCCTACGTCACTTGCGCGTGAAAGGCGCGAGTGGTGTAGGCGACAGTACGCGCGTGCGCCGCATGTAGCCAGGCGCGTGTGTTAGCAGAGACGTGCACTGAAAGTATAGCTGCACTCAAGGGTATTGCGAGCGAATGTAGGCTGAACAGCGCCGCACATGGACTCGGAATATATCCTGCGAAAGCAGCTGTGTGTCATTCGGTCGCGCGATTGCCGTGATAGTAATTAACTAGAGTTGTGCGTAGGATGTATGAAGCTTCGGCTGGCGATAGTGCAGCGAGCGCGTTTCTACTCAGACCGCCTTCTGCTCCTCACGCAAAAGCGGTCGGTCTTGGTTGAATATTAACTCCTTAATGTAATAAGGCAGCGATGCGCACGTCCTAGGTTTCACCGCATAATTAACGCGAACGGAGCCCTTCTAAGCATTCCTCCCAAACACGAAGAAATCGTATACGCTGGAGCTCGGACGGATCCCGCCGTGGAGTTGATGCCTCGCTGGGGCTTTCGGCGCGCTGCAGGATGGCACAAAAACCCCGACATGTAGGTATACGCGAGCGAAACACCAGTGCCCTCGCATCTCTGCTGCTGCTGTCCATTGAGGCTTTTCCTAAACACATGCGCATCGAGAGACGCCTGCCTTGTAGTCGGTCGGCTTTGGAAAGTGCGCAGCCAAGGAGGAAAAGCCGTCTACCTTCCCTTTCCCAGCTCGAGGAAAGACGAGGTGCGAAACTTGCTGGACGGCGGCACGCGGCGAGGCTTGCCGAGCTGTTCACGCCACAGCGGTCTAAAGAAGAGGCAGCACACTGTTGTAGGTATGCTTCAAATGACGTATATATATATATATATATATATATATATATATATATATATATATATATATATATATATATATATATATATATATATATATATATATATATATGGGCGTGAACCATCCACTACCCTCGACACCGTACTACCATATCACCCGGATGCCTCTGAATTCACCCCTCTTTCCGAAGTTGCTCGCCATGCTGAAGAGTGCCGCCAACTGGCTCGCTCGTTCACGTCGGATACCCAAGGAATCCGCAAAGATCGCCACGACAACGATCAGCCCACACAGTCCTTCGCCGTGGACTCTCACGTCTGGCTTCGGCTGCCCTTCCAAGCTCCAGGCCTTAGCCCAAAGCTTGCCCCGAAATATCAAGGTCCGTACCGGATCGTCGCGTGTACTTCGCCTGTGAATTATGTGGTCGAACCGGTGACGCCATCTTCGGACAAACGCCGCCGTGGCCGCGAGACTGTTCACGTCAGCCGCCTGAAGCCGTACCACGACCCCCTTATCGTATCATCGCCTTAGGTCGCCAGGATGGCTCCTCTTCGCCCCGGGGGAAGTTGTAGCGGGTAATATGCATGTGGCACTGTAGTTGTAGTGGGTAATATGCATGTGGCACTGTGCGGACTGCCACCGCTGCGGCGCGAGACACGAGCGCGGGCTGTTGGTGCGAAGCGCTAGGACTCGTATCTAGAGCTACCTGCGATCCCTCGAACAAGCTACATAAACCCCACTTCATTATATATATATATATATATATATATATATATATATATATATATATATATATATATATATATATATATATATATATATATATATATATATATATATATATATATATATATATATATTCTGCGGTGATGCAACCGACGGACAAACGCGCTCTCGCAGGTGGCCAGTGTTGTTTATTTGTATATTTTTTCTTCGTTCTGAGCTTCAGCTCACTGGTGTAACTGAGGTCACAAACGCGTTTAGTCAATCCTTCGTAGACGTGAAGGCGTTTAGTTAATCCTTTGTAGACGGCTCTTCGAGGCTTTTGCTTGTCTTACGGGTCAAGACGACTCGGATAAAAAGCGCCTTCTCGTCGGCCGTGCTTCTTTTACTGTCTTGAGTAAATAACCGCCCAATCTTCTTTGCTGAATTCTTTCGCAGTTCCTTGCTTTCTCCATCGCTTTGGCGAGCACTCACGTGCCAATGTTTGGGCGTGAGTGGCCACGTCCTATGAACCGCACGCACGTAATAACAGCAAAAAAGTGATGTAGGTTCTGCTAATTTCGATTATGACCGAGAAGGGTCCGTTTTCAGCTTTCGGTGACGATATAGTAATTTAAAAAAACAGGGAGAAGACTTGACATGTGCTGTAACATATCGTGAGTTATACAATGTCCAACGTCTATTATCACATTGAAAATAGCAGCCTTCGTTTCTTGCTTTTACTTACTTTTACTTTCGCGTCATGTTGACACGTGTTTTGGATTAAAACACAAAAAGCAGGCTCCTGCTTAATTTTAACCCCAGATTAGTTTCTGCCGTGAAATTGCCTACTAAGCCGACAGGTATGCTGCGATCATAACTAAGCGGAAGATCGTAAATACATTTATCCCCTCACAGTTTTCGAATTTTTTCGCCTTGCTTCACGTCTAACATAACACTTACTCATGCTTCTTATTGCAGTTGAGTCGTCTCTTTCCCGTTCAGTCTGTCGCTTCTTACGGCAAGTACACTTGCATATCCTCATGACACCAGCCTTATTTCTCACTTTCTACACAACGCTACCCATAATTAGAGGGATTTCTCACTAATTAAAAAAAACGATACAAATCAAGACAATCACTTAAAGGGACCATAAAGATATCGTAGGTGTTGTGCTATCGACAAGTAGCAAAATTGTTACTTGCCACGCGCACGCACGCACGCACGCACGCACGCACGCACGCACGCACGCACGCACGCACAGATGCTTAGGGTGTCATGTAAAAATAGTGTCATGTAAAAATTAATTTGTTTTTTTTTAGATAAGAACCGAAAGCGCACGCAAATATTTTGACAAACAGGATCGGACAACGTCGAAGACGCTTTGTAGGAGTGGCATGACGCACCGTCGGGCTCTGTTTCGAGGTTTCTGCAGCATGTACTACATGCCTCTGTGAATCTGAAGAGAGTAACGAACAGTGTCTGCTCTTAAACTCTGGGGCTTCGGAACAGTCGAAAGCTTTACGAAGGCTCGACAGCTGTTCTGGTCGCGTGCGCAGTCGCTTCGAAACTTTTGATGACGAATGTACGTTCTACACGACCCGACTCGATATACTAAACGCGTTTCCTTTCTGGCTGTATCTCCTGTCCTGTCCTGTATAGTTTCCTGTCTGGCTGTCTGTAAATGAAATGCCCAAAACTAACGACAGACTTCCCAGGTAGATCTTCCCGGCAAGTTACTGGCTTACTAACTTGCCTTAGAAAATAAATAAATAAGCAAGAATCAAAAAGCAGGAATTACAAGCCACACATGAAGGCCCTCATTTTTTTTTTTACCCTTCATGGTCGGTGTTACAGAAGCTGCACTCTTGCTCTCCCACTCCAGCGAATCGCGTTATTCGTAGCTGTGCATACTGGATATAGGTGATGCGGGGGCGGCTCAAATGCCGATTCAGCTATCTCCAAGAGTGGCCGTGTGGCATCCATTAGTCGCCACGGCAGTGACCCAAATTTTTTCTCGACTGCCAGGACCGACGTCCGATTCGGGCCATAAATACGTGCTGTTCGCGCAGGCTGCGCGCGTATTTCGTTCTGTGTAGATTGTTGTTGGCGAACAGAGGCAAGTGCAGGGATTGACAGCCTTTTCTATCGCATTGTATACGCATGTGGCATCGCTAGCTCGGTAGGCTAGCGATATGGTAACGGCATTGTTAAGGGGGAAAACCAATATCGAGCATTTTCTCACGTTGTAAGTAAAAGGCGAATCTTGTTTAACCAGGTTTCTATGGCGTAGGGATAGTTCTGCAGACGATAATATAGCGAGTGAATATCACTGTCTGATGCGTAGAAAGGAATATTGTCTGCGTATACATATGTTTGTACATCTGGGTGCCGAGGAATGAAACTCATCACAACGTTAAATAATAATGGAGAAGTGACGGCTCCTTGAGGAACACTTCGTGATTGATTGTGTATGCTCGAAGAAAAGCCTCTTAGAAAGCGGTAGAATTTCCTCCCATTTAGAAATTCACATACCCAATTTACGAGATAATTTGGAAACTCTATATTTCGTAATATATCCAATAAAATTACGCATTCTACACTGTCGTAGGCTTTGGAGATGTCTAGCGTCACAATAGTACCTATCTGGCTTTGACGCCATGCTAGTTTTATTTTATTTTCTAAGTCCACGTGAGCATGCCAGATTGAACATCATGATCGGAATTCAATTCGGCAGAGATTAAGCAAATCTTTGTTCTCTACAAATTTAAGCATAGGGGCATATAGTATTCTTTCAAGTAATTTAACCAAATTTGTGTTTAGCGCGATTGATCTAACGTTATTTATTGTATATCCTTCCCCATGATTGTTAAAAATTGGAATTATTTTAGCAATTTTCCATGCAGACGGAATCCATGAAAATTGAATTGAGTGGTCTATAATAGCTAAAAGGTCATCAGGATCTCCCTTAAATAAAATTTTGATGATGGCAGAGGTTGCTCCATCTGCGCCGGGAGCCTGAATGTGGCAGTCGCTCCACGATTTCAACCAATTCTAGCATGGTAATTTCTACAAAATGATCTGATGCCCTTCGTAAGCTAGACCAATGTTGAAGAAAATCTCATTTCTAATCCCTTCACGATTTCTTCTAGGGACTGTTTCATTTCATTACTATTTAGGACTATGGAGTTTATATTAATTGGACGCGGAAGAACTTTCCTTCTGCGGAGAAAACGGAACAACGCGCGTTTATTTTTATTGTTAGATAGGAAGTCAAAATGCTTGCAGTCGTATACGTCTTTGGCTTTTGAAACTGTATGTTTAAAGACGGCTAGAAAAAATTTATAATCGTTCCAATTTTTGGGACTCTGGTTATGTAATAGTTTTTTTCCAAACGGCTTTTCTCTTTCTATAATCACGAGCGCATTCTCCATTACACCAAGGGCTGTATGAATTTCTGTTATTTAGACGAATCTGAAATTCAGATTTTTGGCGAGAACCTTCCTAAGCGGAACAGATAATCGTGGTTTTTTGCTCAGTGCACGCGTCAGACAGTCATGAAAGAGCATTTCGTAAGTATATTCTAAAAATATTGTAATTAATGAAAGTTCGCACCTGATCACTCATAAATGTTACAGGGCATGCTACTTCAAAAACTACTGGAAGGTGATTGCTGCTTGTCGCATGCTCAACAGTCGACCAAAAAGATACGGAGAGACCCAGGTCACAAAATGTGAGATCTATTGCAGAGTAAGATGTACCCCGCATAAACGTAATAGATCCTAAGTTTACACACGTTAGCCCATTGTCCAATGAACAGTTCCATAATCTGGTGCCGCACAAATCTGTTTTAATCCCCATGATATATGGCGAGAATTGAAGTCACCTGACAGCAGGATGTCCCGTCCACAACCCCTCCAGTCCTATCCATTGTGCCTGTGTCCTGTACGCTAAAAGGAGAATATGCATTTACTATGGTAGAGGGGCAACATCCAGCGAGATTCAGCTGTATCGCTAGGATTTCACACTCAGGAGTAGAAAGTTGAAAAGAAATTTTGGCCTTATGGAAAATCTGAGACGAAATAAATGTAAATAATCCGCCACCTCTAGTAGGACGTACGGTCTAAACGAAATGATCTGTAAAATTTTATTTGAAAATATTTTACAGAATTTAACCAACTTTCTTCTCGAATAATTAAATCAGGGTTAAGGTGAGTAGTTAGACACGATAAATCTACTGAAGCAGAATATGAAGAGCGACAGTTCCACTGCAGTACTTTCAGCGACCCTATATATGGTTTAAAAGTGCCGCAGCTGAAACGGCCCTCCGTAGAATGCTTTCTTTTAGTATAGCACTGGGTTGACTTTTCTTAGCTTTTGAGTGAGGACCGAAGGGAGAATCACTGATTTATGACACTGTTCGTTTATACGCTCGAGCGTTTTCTTCCACATCTGTCATTTCCAAATATGTGTTAGCAGATTACCATCAGCAGGCCCCACGGAAGAGGAAGTCGAAGGTTCGACTCCGTCATTAGAAGGATGGGTACCTGAACGTCTATCACTAGTTTGTGGCTTAGGATCAACTGTTTGGGTCGTTGCAGGACTAAGACAGGTAGTTTGCATCAAATGAGATAAGTGACTAGAGGTGGCCTGCGATATACATTACCCAAGGCTCATTGCCAGCCGTTCCACAGCTTTTGTAACTGCCTTTTCCACAGCGGCCTCAAAAGTTGCCGTTAGCGATACGTCCAAGGTAAGAGTTTGTCTCCCAGTAACACCCACATAACCAAGCGCCTTTTTTTTCACAATGCTTATCGCTTCCTTCCTTCAGTAACGTCGTCTGTCAATTATTTCTACCATCTGCAATTCCTGAGCCCTAACAGAGCAGTTAGAATAATTGGCTGAGTGACTTCCAACACAGAGGCAGCATCGCTCGTCTTGGGCACTACAGACTTTGATCGTGTTCTTCCCCGCATTTGCAAAAACGCTGACTAGACTTGCATCCTGCACTACTATGGCCGTATCGCCAGCAATTACGGCATTGTAGCGGACCCGATGCCAGAGGTTCAACTCTAAACACAAGGGGCCGCACCTTTAGTTCTGATGGACAGGAAGTTCCTGCGAATGTTGCAATCACCGATTCTGTTGGGACCCCCTTGTTGTCTACCACTCGATTGCAGCGATAAATAGCAATTACTCCAGTACCAGACAATCTCTCTAATGATTCTGATGAACATAGATCAGTATCGACACCTCTGATTATTGCCTTAGTGCATGCGATGTGAGCAGGGATGAAGGCACTCACCGGCAGTGACGCGAATGATGAACACTTAAGCAAATCCGCGACACAGGTCTGGTCTGGTGATCTGCTCATGATATCTCCGCGGCCAATCTGTCTCACTTCTGTGATGGTCTGGTATACAGAGGTAGCAGCACGGAGAGACTTCTAGATAGACTGGGGGTTGGTCAGCCATATAGGTCCTCCATTGGAAGGAACCAGAGCCACCGGGATGCTGCTCACGCCACTGTGGGTGAACAAATCCAGGGGCAGTTCGTCTGTCGGAATAGATGCTGTCCAAGAGGAAAAACTCCTGTCGGGGGAGTTTTTGGACATAATCTAGGATGAAGCAGGCGCGAGAATAATTAGGGGATCAATCAATAAGCCTAGAAAAGCCTAATGCTACCCAAAACCTGGCCAAGTAACAGGAGCCGCAGACAGGTGGTGTATTTCAGGGGACCCTGGCCCCACAAATGCGTATCGAAGCAGGAAGCGCCGAACTATGCGTGTTGAACGCCCCCTTTTTTTTCTGTAATCTTTGTGGCAGGAACCAGTGCAGAAAGTCTTGCACTTGTGTTTCTCTTTTTTCCGCGTTTGAACTCTGGGTGCACATAAGGTGGTCAAAGGAATGGCAGGTTCGCCACAACATAAGGACTCCCGTCTTTTCAACCTGGCGACGCATTCGAGCGACCTGACGACCTCCGAAACCGCGAACCAGGGGCTCTTATTCGGTGTTCGGGCAACCTGCCCGTCAGCGCGGCCAGCCGCCGGTGAGCGACGCTCCGGGCCCAGCTTATCTGGGACAACTTGTTCCGAATCACTTTCTTCTTCGTCTTCGCCGCTCAGCGGCGGCTTCCTGCTCCCCGCTGTATTGCCACGGGTCCCTTGTCGTTTCTTTCCCCTCTTCTCTGCTCGGGCGGCTCCTGTGCTCTTGGCATTTGCTTTCCGGGCGCGCTCCGCTGCCCTCTTTCCTCCGGCGCACTGTTGGGAAGTGAACGGCCGTAAAGAGAATAAAAATCAGGCTCCTATCTCTGCACTGGTCTGACGCTTTGGAATGCGCGACGCTAGCGCCCTGGCTGCACGTGCCGACGTGTGCACGGCCAACTCCTGCGCGTATAGCGGAAGGGCCTGTATGCGACGCCACGTTGGCGCCGGACACGCCGAGGCGAAGGAAACATGTACCGCTGCTCTATCGCGCGGTGAAGGCGTTTCTGGCTGTACGTGTTCGTTACTACGTTTAACTAGCACGATAAATGCTCGCCTGTTGAAATGCTGCAGGCCCTGCTTTTTTTGGCAATTTTATGCTCTCGTGCCACTCGTGATGCTGCGCGTGAAATCACGGTTGCACCCTAAATGTTGTAGCCTCTGTTTTAATTACTGCTGGTACTGGTAATGCGCTTAAATGCTGCATGCCGTCAGGTGTTATCACCAGGCCCGGCTCGCTGCGGGGCGCATAGGCCTGACTCACCGCGAAAGGCAAAATGCCTGCCAGTTTCCATGCTGTGCGACATGAAAGTCGCTGCTAAACTCTCAGTGACATAGGCACCAGTTACCACATAAGGGTATCGGAATATTATTTATTTGAGTGGGTCTGGCAATCATCCCACATCTTGTTTGGAGATGTTCAAACTAAAGTTTTTTCAGAAATGCATAGACGTCAATTTCCGAATCAAACCGACTGTCAGCCTTTACTTTCGCTGCAGCCATGCGACTCTCTGAAAAGGCAATGTTAGTGAAGGTCGACTTACAAGTGACAACAGTTTATGTTGTAGGTTGATCGCGGTCAGCCTAATTTTCTGCGACATGCACATAAGAAAACCAAAGACAATTAACCACTGCGTATGTACAGGTGACATCAGTGTGCATACATTTTCAATGTATACGTTGTATGTGCGAAATGTGACTGCGAAGCCATGTCAGTAAGAAGTACGGACAGCTCGACCCTTGTCTGGGAGACGTACGATTATTATGTAAGTGCAGAGTTATACAGTTGACAAGTCACTTGTGTTTCACGCTAAGAACTTGCGAAGCGGCTGCGTTGCGGTCTGACGCACCGCACTATATGGCAAGCTTCTAAGAGCATATCGAGTAGACTTTGTAAAGTATCTGTCTTACATTGTGTAAACGCATTGACGGGTGTGGCGAGTTCTTGCCGATTTTTTGTCGGGTACGCGTTACCGCACTTCATCATTTGGCTCTTCTTATGCCACATGGATCAACGTGGAATAACGCCCGTATGAAATGAGATCTTTACCCTCCCCGCCGCGATGCCGAAGAAGCGGTGCTTGTGAGCTAACCCGTCGTGTTTACTAAAAGCACCTTCCGCACAAGGTTTTAGGTAAGGTCTTATTGACCATCTCTTCGAGGGTAAACGCTTTGGTCAGTGGCTGGTGTTTTGTAGATTTGCGCAAGGAAAAAAAGAAATATCTGGTGCTATTTGTTGTGTGGATTCGGATGTTGTTTTGACATGGTGAACGTCTTGCAGCGCGAAAAGACGCTCACGATCAAACAAAACCAACTAGCCCAGAAACAAGTCATTGTGAGATTGGTTTTAACACCTTTACACGAGCGAAAGTGGAAAGTGAAGGGGCGCAGTAAGGCTGTGCCGTTTAGCGTATATATAGGCAGTTTGGTTCAAAGGTGCTGAGACGTGCGCCCAAAAGGGCTGCAGAAAATAGCGCCTCCTCTTCTCCACAATCAATCTCTCGGATTCAGAGGGTTGCTGTGAAGGTAAATGCGAGTAATAGTGCCTGTCCCAGTCCCCTCTTGTTTGTGTGTGTTCGTCAAACGTGCGTACTTCACGGAAAAGATGCTACACTAACTAGACCCAGAATCCACGTTGACGAAATGGAACTTTCGTGTCAAGTTTTGATCTCATATTTTTTTAAATTTAGGCTGATGTCTAAAACCACTGTGAACCTTTCGGGAAGCAAACACCAGAACAACGCACACATTATGCAGTGTGCTTAACGTAGATACTGCATGGTTGACTTGTTGACTGCGCCTTCCCGTGAGCTTTAACTAATCAATTATTTAAAATATGCGCAAGGACGAGGAAGGGGAAAAGTATTCTTGTGGATAAATTATTATTATTATTATCAGACATGTCAACGGACCGTGAGCATGATCGCAAATATGTCATTTAAATCACATTCGTTGCGTATTTGATGTCAGGCATCCCAGACGTCAACAATCGGCGATGATTCTAGAAGCCGCCAGTGTCAACTAGCGCGGTTTCCATCGGAACAGTGCATTTTTATTCGCAAAACCATACTGTACTCACACTGTTAACGAACTGGAAATGTCCCGTTACACAGAATACGCTCACCCAGCAGCATAAGATGCATAAGTGATTGTATGCTTTGCGGCTGAGAACCTCTTTCAAGTTGGCCGTGCAATGTTTGCTATAGAACCACACTGAAGTAAAAATTTGAACGTGAATTACGATATTCGAAGGAATTGCTTGATGATTTGGAACGGTCAGGTAGATTTATCAAACTCAAACACTCAGGTTCTTGTAACGCGCGACCTTCTGTGGTTGCTTAGTTGGTGGCTATGGTGTAGCGCTGCTAAACACGAGGTCGCGGGATCAGATCCCGTCCACGGCGGCCATATCTCGGTGGGGCAAGAACACCCGTGTGCTTGGATTTAGGTGCCCGTTAAAGAACCCCAGGTGGTCAAAATTAATCCGGAGTCCCCCATTACGGTGTGCCTCGCAACGAGGTCGTGGATTTGGCACGTAAAACGCCCTAGTTTAATTTTTTTTTGTAACGCGGTTCTCAAAACAACCAACAAGGGTTTCCAACATTGCCGGCCGCAAATTTTTGAAACGAATGTTCTAATTATCTTATTTACCTTTCTTTCTTTCTTTCTTTCTTTCCTTCTTTCTTTCTTTCTTTCTTTCTTTCTTTCTTTCTTTCTTTCTTTCGTTCGTTCGTTCGTTCGTTCGTTGGTCATTTGTTAGCACAGAGCCGCGCCCAGTTGCGATATGAAGAGCGTTGGAAATGTGCGCTGTTTCCACATACAGAAAAATAAGTCATAAGTTCGACAAGTTTCGGTGACAGCGCGACGGACGCGCGAATGGAGACTACGCAATCGCTCGATCTTATCTTCGTTTGAATCGTGCAGCCTTAACCCTGATTTTGGCGCTGTCCGGACGCTAAAGTTAGAACGAGCCCACTGCTGAGAAAAACTGCCTCTCCTCCACTGTTTTCCTCTTCGCCTTACCGATAGCGACTGCAAATAGCGTCGAACAAAACGGCGCCAGCCCCACATGAAAATTGCATGCGCGAAAAATAAACTCGTTCACCGCGGTAGTTCGCTCGACATGACCGCGGCGTGTCGCCGCACGGAGAGGACGTTCGAGTGGCGACCGCCATCGATCAGACGCGAACGCGGGTGGCTGTCTCGGCCTGGCTGAGTCGATCGTGGGCGGACATATGTGAAGAGGCGGGGTCGACCTCCAGCCGCTGGTGGTGCCGGCGACTCCGTGCCACCGTTAAGCACACGTATGCTAGAAACGAGGTTGACTCGCGAGGCTCGGTCGGGCTGAACGACGAGTCGAGCGACTGTCGGCGGCCGTGATTGCCGGGCCGGCCGTCTGTCAGGGCCGGAGTCGCCTCGGAGCGGGTCGGGGGGAACCCGATAGATTCCGGAAGAGTGCGTGAAGTTGGGGAAAGGCCGCTTCCTCGAGATAGGAAGTGCCGCCCAGAGGTGGCCTCCGGGCGCGGAACTGCATGGCGGCCACGAGGAATTGGAAGCGGGTCTCCGCTGCACTCCTCTCCCCGTGGAGACAATTACGCATCGAACGCCGACCCCACCTTCCTCTCCCTTCCCCCTTGTGCGGTTCAGGTGTCCTCTATTGAGAGACAGTCACCGCGTTGCACTTAGCCCCACCTTTTACCCCCCAACCAAGGATCTCTATCGAGCGCCGGAAGCGTTCCACCTTGCCTAGTCGCCTTTCCAAATGCGGGGCCGCCGCGCGACCTCGGTGGCCTTCGATCATTGCGGCCGGTGCACGAACCGCACAGCTGCCACGCACGACGTTCGTGCTCTTTCTCGGCGTCCCTTGGCTTCTGCGAGTATTCTTTTGCAGCACGCTGCAAACGTACGCTCAAAACGTTGACCAAGATGTTCCGAGAGGACCATTGGAACGAGCGCAACGAAAGTTGGGGGGGGGGGGATCTTCCGCATGCCAAGGGGGATGGGCGGGTAAAGAAGCGCATAGGATAATTCGGCTGGTTGTGGGAAATTGATAAATTTCTGTTGATTGCACTGCGGAACTTCGTGGGATTGTCAACACTGTGTATTTTTCGCACTATGCTACTCATACTTTACTTGAAGCGCAAACAACGAGGACGCAAGAAGGAAGGCCAGACAGGTCGAGCGCTACTTCAAACTAAAGTTTGTTCTCGGGAAAACACGCCTATTTATCAGTCGACACAGATAAAAAGCAAATACATCACTGCGCAAACGATCTCCAGTCTGTTTGAAAGCCTCCCCCCCCCCCCCTTAAAAAAAAATTAACGCAGTAGCAACATTAAGTCGGGATTTATGGGGTCTATGGGGGTCTGGAGCTCGCTTGCGCAATCATGTACGTACTCTGCTTTTGATCTGTGTCGACGGATAAATAGGCGCGTTTTTTCGAGCATAGCCTTTAGTTTCTAGTAGCGCTCGTCTTGCCTGGTCTTCTGTCTTGTATCCTCGTTTTTTGTGCCTTAAGTCAAGTGTGAATTCTTACAAACGCTCCCAAACTTCAGTTCTTGTATGCTACTCAGTTGGTGAAAACAATGTGTTTCACGGGAGGTATATGCATGCTGACAAAACTTCAAAGCCGCAGGTGCATTGGGGACGCGGTGTAGGAAGTTTCCAAAATCTCGTCGAAGCCTTTAAGACGCTCCTTGGAGCAGTCTTAAAACTTAAATTGCTGCTCTAAGCAGACGGCTCAGCACACCTGTTTGCAACTTTGCACACGTATACGGGAGACCCTCTACGCTTAGCATCAACCGTGGCAAATTATCTTTTTGATCGAGGAAGTATTGTGTTGAACGCTTGCACCGTATGCGGCCGTGCGTTCAACCTCGCTAGCTCCGGCGCAGCAACCGTGACGGTGCGGAGCGCGAAGGCGCTGAGGAATTGGGTGCCCGATTGCTAGCAGGCGCCCTAGTCAGAAGAGTGCAAGCACACTGAATGATTTATACAGGAACTTCTTTGGCAAAAAAAGTGTGCCTGATCCTGTCACCTCTTCGTTTCGGTCGAACTCTGTTTCATTGGTATTTGTGTGTGTATTGTGCACAAGTCAGCCGAATTAATTAATTAATTAATTAATTAATTCATTCATTCATTTGTTTGTCTTACCTTCACTCAGGCGCCCCACTCAACTTGGATGAGCTGTGTCTCGTGGAGTCGGTGACTACATTTTATGGGCTGTATTTTTATTTAAACGTGTATCACTGTGGTAGTAAAATGCGGCTCAAAACGAAAAGTCGCGACGCGCGGTCAGTGCATGAAATCATGAGGTGGTGGAAGAAACGAGAACGTGCACCCGACGCGATATGCGGCGTGCCAGTACGGCTCGCGTGAAACCCGAACGAAAGCGGCCGGAACACTACGAGCAACCCAGCGCCTAAAGCAACCAAAAGTGGAACAGCTTGTAACAAGCAGTGCCAAGCCGAGCTATAGGAAATGCTGCCGAGACGGGCACACGTAACCTGCCTTATAGCTGCAGGCGCAGAAGAGAGAGTGCGCATGCGTGCTCATTTGGAATGCGCTCGTTGCGATCGAAACCCTCTGTGGTAGCGGCAAGCTACGTTTGACCCTGTCTCATTGACGTTTGCTCAAAGCATACACTCGGAGACCATCCACGGCGTTAGCGGCAAATGCGACGAGCATTCCGCACCCGCCGCGGTGGCTCAGCGGCTATGTGTGCCGCATGAGCGCGAGGTCGCGGTTTCGATTGCAGGCCACAGTGCCCGCCTTTCAAAACAAGAAAAAAAAACTCGTTCACTTAAATTTGGATTCGCGTTTAAGAACCACAGATGGTCAAAATTAATCCGGAGGCCTCCACGTTACGGCGTTTTCACAGCCCAATTAAGTGTAGCTTTTGGGACGGTAGACCCCGTAAATCAGTCAGTCGAACAAGCAGGCATTCGAGCAAAAGTTAAATTTGAAAAATACTTGAATTTTGCGCGCTGGAAACTACAGGTATACGACGAATCGTCGGGACCTGCATGGTGCAATATGTGTCTCAATCACGGGAACTTAGATGCAGCGTACTGGTATTTTTTACTCGACTGATCTTGCGAAGGAAATCGGTCGCAGATGCAGCATACCACTTCAGACGGCGAAATCTAATAATAATATTTGGGGTTTTACGTGCCAAAACCACTTTCTGATTATGAGGCACGCCGTAGTGGAGGACTCCGGAAATTTTGACCACCTGGGGTTCTTTAACGTGCACCTAAATCTAAGCACACGGGTGTTTTCGCATTTCGCCCCCATCGAAATGCGGCCGCCGTAGCCGGGATTCGATCCCGCGACCTCGTGCTCAGCAGCCCAACACCATAGCCACTGAGCAACCACGGCGGGTACGGCGAAATCTAGCCGCCACCTAGAAATACCGAGCCGCCTTGCGCAAATACTGTCCTATTGTTCTGCCCCCTGTAGCCGATAACATACAGGGTGGCTTAATGAAATGGGAAAAGTAGATTAACCGCTGAGTATTCTTCGTTCTCTTATGTCCAAACCAAATCTCTAGTTTTCGTAGAACCCAGTATGTATGTGTAATGACCTCATTTAGATGATCCTAGCGTGGTCCTAGCGCCGCAAGTATCATAAACCCGTATACACGAACGATCCTTACGCTTGTCGCGTGTGTTGCTCTGTCAAAAAAGCGCACAAGGTTATCCTTGCTTTGGAATCTTTTGAGGTGTCAAAAAATCTGCAAATCTGCAAACTGCCAGCGCGCTCATGTAAGCGCCCCGTGTCAGGCGTGGGAGGGGGGAGGAAGGAAAAAAGGAAGAAGTGGAGAGGGCCTTTACATGATTCTATAGAAACTGAGAGTACTTTATGCGGGCAGTAATATTGCTTGGAAGCCTTTTCATGCTCTGGAAGAGCGCTATTCGTAACGAGCCTTTTGTACTATTGGTAACGAGCCTTTTGTAGACTTCCGGCAAAAAAAAAAAAACAAAGAAAACACACATTCGGGCATGTGCTACATCACGTCAGCGACGCCCAAAGATTACAAGCCAGTACAAGCTTCGCACCACCGGACAATAAACATCGGCGTCGGTCCCGGGTGTGCGCAGTCGCATTGACACCTCTGCCTCGTGCATGGGGTCTTTTTCGCTCACACATACTACTTGTGGGGTCTTATGTTCCTTGAAGGGCCGCAGGATGCTGTCGCAATCAAGGTGAGCATGCTAACAGAGATCAACGCCACAGCTGCGCCTTTGGCCGAGCGAGCTGACGATGGCTGGAGGGCATACAAAGACATGCTGCTATATACGTAGATTCGATGGCACGAAGGGCAGCGGTCACGTAGAATTACCAGGTTTCTGTTCTCGCCACCACGAACATCGTTGACGGGACCGCCGTTAACGTAGGCTCGTGTTGCACCGAGGTTTGGTAAAGTTCTCGCTCTCTGCCGCTAGCACTTTTGTCTGGGTACGCCCGACTATCACGCATGTGCCATGATCGTCATGGTATATGTGGCCTCTTTGTAACGCACTTGTTCAACCGGAAGCAAGGCACTCTGAATGAGCGAGCCGAACATGCATACCAGTCTTTGCTATCGTCTGTTAAAAAACCTGTGCAAAGACAATGTTTAATGCGGTGTTACACTGTGCGTAAGCCTTGCGTGCCGTTCTTTGCACGCCGAACGCTAGCTTATCCAAGTTTTGTGCTTCTTAGAGGCGAGTGTTTGGCGACGCACGGTATACTTGCCGCATGTGGTCTCGCCGGAGGCCAGTAGCTGTTGTGAGTTCCCGGAATATGATGGCAGTGGTGCCTGGCGGTGCACTCTTCTTCGCTTTTCAGCGAAAACCTGCCACAAGTTACCTGGCGCAGACGGTCGTGCCCCATTGTTTCAGAGCATTCACAGCATTAACGTACGCCCTGAATGCTCGCCAGGACGAAGAACCATCGAAATTCGGTTGAGTCCAGTGCACCGACTGCACGTTTCGGTGTTAGCTACACAGAACCATTCACCTCGTACAGTGCTATGCAATTAAGATACAAATAAGACATGATTCACGATAACACGGAGAAAGCGGAAGATGGAAATTCAAGACCATGAGCAAACGAGAACAAGGTAAAAGCGGGAGCCAACGTTTCGACAAGTGGACTTGTCTTCTTCAAGGCGACATGAAAAAGGCAAGTCCACTTGTCAAAACGTTGGCTTCCGCTTTTACGTTGTTCTCGTTTTGCTCATCGTCATGATTCCCGATAGTTACACGGAATTCGAAACTCCAAGCGCGCCTTCTGCGAATGCGTTTGAACTCACTTGATGTTCGTTAGCGAGTCAATGCGTGGCAATCACGTTGCAGCTTGTTTTCGCGCTTTTTGATCCACGTAATTGCGAATGCTTTCCCTAAAGTATTGGCGTATACTGGCTACGTATTTGCGTCAGCATGCGTTGGAGGTATTCTGCACTTCCCTGTGATGTGCGCACAAATAAGCGGGATCAAATCAAAAACAATACCATCATTGCTTTTTATTAGCAGGTGTCGAATTCGATGGGCGCCAAGGGGAAAGTGAAAGCTGTGTATGGGCAGAGATGAGCCCTCATAAACGTACGCGGATCGTGGCTGCATGCCTCCTATTGTCCTATATATAGCGCAGTGTGACGTACCTTTCAAACTTTGTGCGTATTAGCCGCCCTGGATTTAAAGATGCGTGTGTGAAACTGAGTATTTTGTCCACCTTGTCAGTAAATAATTGTGAAAAGACGTCAATGTTCCATTTAGGCAAAGTTATATTCGAGAACCAAAGCGACCACTTTGGTTATTTGAGTAGCGTGTATTTACATGGCCATAAGCTCCGTCCCGGCGTGCACTTTTCGCATATCGACAATTTACGCCACGCAACTACCAGTTTAAAGGTGCTTTAGCAAATCTGGTTGTGACACATAGTGCTTACAGCGATAATTTTACAGCGATAGCTCTTATGGGCTTTCAGCTAGGTCTGATATGCCCGGAGCCGTCAGCGCCTGTATAGTAACGCATTGCACGAGTGTTCTTGAATAAAAGCCGCGATAGTTTGGAAAACTAGCCACGCATAAATGCATATTCATTCGCACTGGCGTAGTATATTAGTGCCTACTAGAGAGCCACTACTCATGATGAACAGTACACCTTTACGCAACATTTAATTACCGCGGAGTCATTGGAGTGTGTTTGATGGTTATGCGCTACACCTGTTTTGTTAGTCAACGCGCGTGATTTACAGGCAATATGTACGCTAAACTTCCCAGCATGAAAAAAAGGCGGGATGACTGCTCATGGGAACTATCACTCCGCGGCCTGTCGCAGGACGCGTTCACTACTTGTGTCTTGGAGGGGGCGCTCGAGATCAACGCACAAGAGTGTGTGTGTGTGTGTGTATATATATATCTCTCACGAGCATATATATATATATATATATATATATATAATGCGTATTGCTATTAAGCAAATGATGTTTTGGTGCATTCCGGTGCATTCTTCCTCTTCACCCGTTTGGTTATGTCCTTGCTTTTACTGCACAGTGCATGCATCTGTGCGGGCGTAAAGGAAACATCGTCACGAGCATTCTTATAGTTTCTTCGGCTCCGCTGCAGCTTGCGACCGCAGACAACTTCCGGTCGCAGCTTATTATTACTCGACTTTACACAGAAAAATGCTTCTTTCCTGTGCTCTACCATAAGGAATGTTGTGACGCGTTTGTTGAAACAGAAAAAAAAAATACGCCTCATGCCATGATCTCATGAATGTAACAGTGTTGTGGGTTTTAGTTCGGAACACATTTGCAAAATTGTGATCATGCGGCGTCTGTTATTCAGTGAGCGTTCTGGAATGGTAAACTTAGCGGTTCCACAGTTGATACCGGAGGTTTTCCGCAGCCTTTCGTTGTAAACCGTGAATGGGCTGATGCATTATTTTGTTGTTTACTTCATTTAAACAACGAGCAAGAAATGCTAGTAGCAAAGGTCGGCATGACAACACAACTTCTCTTAAATATCCATTAATGCAAGATGGCACACGATGGAGTCGTAGCACTATCACGCAACAAGCTGTAAAAGTGTAGTTGTCAGGTTGCTAATTGTCGCGTTACCTATGTCCCCCTCCCTTCTCCAAAAAGAAGAAAGAAAAGAAAAAAGAGAGCGGCGACAATTTCCGAGCACCGCACAGCATGGAAAATGAGATACATGTATGAACAATGTAAAATCAGCACTTTTTTTTAGAGTACTTTCAGCAGGCGATAGGCGATGGCACGACAAACGAAGTTTCATTTTTGTCTCTCAATTATGTCGCACCATCAGTCACTCGATCGGCCGCATTTCGATGGGGGCGAAATACAAAAACGCTCATGTGCTTTGATTAAGGTGCACGTAAAGGAACCCCCGGTGGTCAAAATTATTCCGGAGTCCCCCACCACGGTGTGCCTCATAATCATATCGTTGTTTTCACACCCTATGGTTTAATTAGTTTAAAGCTTGTTAGCCTCAAATTAGGTTTAATCGCGATGACCGGCGATATCGTCTCAGAGACCGTGGTACATCTAAACCATCTGCTGCAATCACTGCCACGTGGCGCCGAAACCCATCGCGTCACGCATAGGCGCCAATCTCAAATCGGCGCGCGCTTCCTGGTGGAGGCGAGCGAGAGCCTCGGTCGCTTGTCGCAGTTGCTCCCGCTATACGTGCTCAGAAAATGGGATTCACGTGACCTTTATTTGTGATGCAGGAAATGGGCACCAAAAGACATGGACACAAGGCGGGGTACCGTACACGCAATGCGCCACTTACAACTGCTATATTGAAGGACGGTCGAAGTTATATGCAGTAGTTTCTTTTGTGCTCTATACTGCGCATTTCCATGCAGGAACTATTATTTAACTGGTAATGATATTAATGCCACGCTTGCTACTTGCTCACCTATATCTTGGCAAGCCATGCGTACAAAAGGAAGTATTGCCAACACAAATAGGTTCTGCCAGTCTCTGTCGTCCTTCAATAAAACAATTGTGAGTGGCGCATTGTGTGTACTGTTTCATTGGGCTCTATAACGTAAAATTATTCCAATCTGTTTTTATTCCAATCTCCTGACGTCACATTTACGTAACCGCCGACTCAAGCGCCCGGCGGTGACCTGTAGCGTTGTCTGAATAGCAGAATCAAGCCCGCTCCTCGTTTATAGGAGGTCACCTTTGCTTGCTTTAAAGGGCCCCTCACCATGTCTGGCCATATTGAGCTAACAAGCGCAGAGCATACATTGCGCGATAACGATCGTGTCTGTAAAGTATTACATCGCTACGCGCCGCGGAAGGATCCGAAATTTCAAACCGAACGCCGTTTTTCTTTCTCCTCACGGCCGCCGCGCTCCAAGCCGGACGGTGACGTAGTCGTGCCCTGCGCCTACGTAGTCGTGTCCGCAGTGTGACGTCGCTCGTGGTGACACGTGACTTGGAGAATTATTCAAGACAACATCTGTTATCTGTGCGATGTCTTGCTTGAATTGATGAATTCAAGTTTAGAGAAATAATAAAACATACAAACGGAATGTCTGCGTGTTTTTTGTTTTGCTTCGCACCGAAGCAAGATATATGTACTTCCGCTTCGTCTGCTTGTTCCCACGGTCATGCGGTCACTTGCGCAGGTACCGAAACTATGCCATTTTCTACCGTGTTCCAGCGCGTGATCATGCTCTGCTATCCGCTTGTTCTGCCTCAGTATTCGTGTAGCACTGAATTATACCGCTAGTCATGTCTCCTCGTGCACAGCGCGCAAAATCTTGCGCTGCGCGAACAGCTCGCGCGCGACGCCGTTGGCGTAAGTGCGTATCGCCGAAAAAAAAAAGCGAGGAGTAAAAAAAAATGAAAGCGGGGCCCGTGACGTATCCGTCACGCGATCCTCGAGGTTCGGAATGGGAGAACGCAGGGAAGGAATTTCGCTTGCGTAGGCGAGACGGGGCGAGTGGAAAGAGCGTCTTGCTTGGCAGTGGAGCCCGCCTGCTGAAATCATGGGTTCATGAGCTCAATGAGTTCATGAGTTCAATCATGAGCCGATTTGAAATTTTTTTGCGGCAGAACGCTTCCTGGAGGACACGTAACAATTTCCAGCGTATAACCAAATTTGCTAAGCGGCCTGGTGAGGGGCCCTTTAAGAAAGAATAACATTGCCTAAATTGAGCGGTTTTTCTTATCTAATTGGCCGACTCGAGGCGAGGAGCACGCTTAAGTGGAGAGGGTTTCGATGGGGCCGAGCCAGCGCAGTGAAAATAGGTAACCGGATGATGAGGCTGGTGCCGGCGTGTGCGATTGGTCCGATACCCCTTACTTAGCTTGCGGTGGCTAATCGAAAATCGCGGCGGCGTGCAACGGAAGGTTAACAATGCCGTTAAAACATCTTCCGCAAAGAAGAGTTGGCATAGCGATGTCGTATACATGCCGAAAGGGCTCGATAACCTTATATTGCCACGAATAAAACTTTATTATAAGCAAATAAATCCATGCTCTCCTGAAGGTGAGAGTAGCCAGTGCCTGAGCAGGCAGCCACCTTCTGTTCCTTTCGGAACGGGGCAGCCTCCGGCTATTCAGAAAAACAGAATCAGTTTTGTTCGGCATATTAATGCATCAGCCGTGTCATACCGGGAATGTTAGACTACAAACATTTTTCAGTAAATATAGTGTAATTAGTGACATGCAGTATGGATTCCAAAAAAATAAATCTTGTGAAGTAGCTCTTCTTAATATCAAACATAAAATAATAACAAATATTGAAAATAAAAAGTACACATTAGGTTTATTTGTAGACTTTAGGAAAGCCTTCGATTCAGTATGCCACAGTTTATTAATTCGCAAATTGGAACAGTGCGGTGTACGAGGTATCGTATTGGAACTTTTACGACATTACTTAAGCAATCGCTATCAATATGTCAGTATAAATAATGATGTTTCATCTTACGCGGAAATCGTAACGGGTGTTCCACAAGGATCAATACTTGGACCTCTTCTATTTATAATATATATTAATGATCTGTGTGACATACCCGACTCTCCCGAATTAGTTATGTATGCAGATGACACTAACATATTCTTTAAAGCTGCTACTATAACAGAGCTCGAATCAAAAGTTAACAATTACCTGAAGCAACTCTCTTGCTGGTTACAACATAATAAGCTACAAATGAATTCATCCAAAACGAAATATATGATATTTGCTCCTACTAATAAACCACGTAACTGCACTGCGGCTATTCTCTTTGAAGACGGGCTGATAGAACAGGTAAAATGTCAAAAATTTCTAGGAGTGTGGTTCCAAGAGGATTTGGCCTGGAACATGCACATCGACAAACTTGCTATCGAACTAAGCAGAACTGTTGGCTGCTTATACAGACTCAGTACTCTGGTCCCTCCATGGTTGAAAAGTTCTTTATACTACGCACTCTTTTATTCTAGATTAACCTACTGTATTTTAATTTGGGGCACTACTTCGCAAAAAAATTATAATAAACTAATAGTGCTACAAAAAAGAGTCCTACGCGCATTCGAGGGATACTATGGCCCTGTACAAAACTTTAGAACCACACCATATTTTATAAAACACTCTATGTTAAAGGCAAACCAGGTGTATTATTACAAGTTGCTGCAATACATTAAACAGAACAAATCGCAGTACATCTTGAATGTACCCACCAATCCGCATTCCTGCCTTCGACAACATAACATGAGAACACCAAAAATACGAACCAATTACGGAAAACAACTAGTCAGTTACCAGGCACCTGCACTACTAAACCGCCTACGTGATTTTGAAGATGAAATTATAGAATATTCGAATAAATCATTCAAACATTTTCTCATCCTGAACAATATTGAGTTCGTCTGATTAGAACCACACTATAAATTGTCAGTCTTTTGTTTCTTTTGTTCTTTGGTTGTGGTTGTTCGCTTACAAAGTGCATCGTACATTGAGTATCCTGTTCGTTTCTCATATTTCTTGTATACATGTTTTGTTTCACGAAAACAATATTGTCTCGTGACTATTCCAGTTGATTTGAGTATGTATGTATGATGCATGTTACTGCGTACGACCTGCGTGCCGAATTGTTGCGGGAGCAGAAGCCTTCGTCAGGCCACATGGCCTTTAGCTTCTGCTTCCTTTCTGTTGTAAACAGGAGAAATAAAATTAATTAATTAATTCATTCATTCATTCATTCATCTTTAAAGTGCTACTGAACAAAACTATTGCGGCCTAGGTTTGTAGCCCGAATGAAAGCTTGGGTGTTGACAACCTTGTTTTCAGGGAGAAACTAGCGGAAAATAATAAATTTCATGCATTTTTCGCAAAATACCGTGTCTAGTGGCCGCGCCGTGAACTAGAGGAATTGACGTTTCTTTGACGTTGTTGGTGCCATATACCGGCGTGCCAGCCATCGCCCGCGTCTCTCCACCCGCATGGACGGCTCCGTACGGCAGCGAACGAAGTCTCAACAGCGCACTTGCTCTCGTGCGCATACTTGTTTTCGCAAGCGGAGCTCGTGCCCGAGTCTTCAAAACTGTGTGCAGTTTTGTAATATGATCAGTGAAGCACCTGGCACAACGCAGGAGAATGCTGCGCGCAAAGGCGCGGGAAAAGTATCGTCGGGCGAGACAAGCCGTGTCATACCTTTCCGGCGGAGCCGAAGCTTCGGAGGATATGGATTCGCGCTGCACGTTCGTCTCAGCCATCATGGGTACCGTCAAAGCGTGACTTTCTGTGCTCCGTACACTTCTAGGACAGTGAATATCAGACGAGCCCTGCTTTGCTATGTTCATGTCAGCGAAAGGACAGCACCTAAAGCCTGGCGCTATCCCCATCCATTTTCTCTAGAAAGCGGAAAGAAGAAAGGAGCGGAGCAAGCAGATGCTCATTCGAAAAGACGAAAAGAGTTATGCTCTTTAGTACTTCATGGCACAGCGGAAAAGCGAAGACGAGATTAGCGGGCGATGAGCAAAGGCATCGTGCCATTTTCGTACTGCTGCTCTCTCGAGCGGCGTTCGCTCTGGCGTCGTAGTAGCAGGGTCTTTCAATACTTTTCATCTCGTCATGAAACGTCCGCGTAACGCTATGGGAGGGCTTCGTATAGCGTCCGCAGTGGATGCACCACAGCGCTGGTGCAAGTAGAAGGTGGACTGGAGCAGACGCCGAACGGACGCCACAGGCGTTATATGCGTACGCTCGCTTTTGCGCCATGCTCAACAGCGCGTATCAGCGTGTGAATATGGTCGACACAACGTGCAAATCGCCGCCCTGTTTCTGTACATTGTTCAGAAACTTGAGCGCGAATAATTTCGACAAAACTACAGCGCCTTGTTTCACCTGCAGCTTCAACTGCGTTCGAAACAGCGGCCTAATTAATTATTCCAATTGTTCACTTGGACGACTACTCCATCGTTAGAAATCGACTACAGAACAAGTTGACGTCGCACTTTTATGTAATTGCGTCTCTCGTGCGGTCGCTTGCCCTTGCACCTTGCATGGTTGCGCGCTCGCGGAACAATGTGAGGCGGACGTCCGGCAAGCGCCGGCTGCCGGCCTCTGTCGCTGCTGCTGCTGCGAGCCGGCACACATGACGTCATGGCGGTTGGTGCGCATCCCTGTGCGTATACAGCCGCCGAGCGCTCGCAATCGCCGGCATTTTTACTGGCGTGCTCGCCCAAGAAAAACGGCAGCCGGAAAAGGGTTTTGTGCTTGAGTTTCCGCGTAACAGAATTATGCCAACAGAATTATGTTAACAGAATTCAGTTAGTTCAATAACGCACTTGCGCTAGACGGAGGGCCTACAAGAATGAGGTTGCATACTGTGCTAACGTTAGCGCAACCTAGCAGCCGCGGCCACTCAGACAGACCTCAAACGGCACCTGGAAAAGGGGTTTGTCTTTGAGTGTCGGGGTAACAGATTTATGTTTTCTCGTATATTTGAATAACAATTCGAAGCTGTCATGACTGCAGGTTGTGTGTTAGTCGTACTTTGCGCATTTTTGTGGCGCAACTTACGTTTAAACCTTAATTTAGTTCAACAAGGCACTTGCGCTTGGCGGACGGCCTAGAAGAATGAGGATGCATGCCGCACTTCCGACACACGTGCGTGCGCGCGTGACGTACGTCGCATCTGGTGGTCGTGCTTGTGTAACGTCGTGTAAAATCAGTTGGGGTGACGCTACTTGTCTACCGTGGGCAACGGCTTCGCTGCACTTCCACTTTCAAGGGTGGAATGGAGGCGGACGTTTTATGGCCGTATATGTGGTGGTTCTGGCGCGTCTAGATTGATGACAGCGTTACTGCATTGTTTTTTCTCACTTGTGTACCTTTTAATACGTGCTGCTATCAGCACATTTAAGAGACACGGTAGGGTAAATTGTCAAATAAAAAAACAAATATTTTTTATTTCATTACTAAAAATCCATACCGTGCAGAGCAAAAGTGTGCAGTGGCCAGTGCGCAGGAGTGCTCGAAGTCATTTAAAAATGGCGCCACAAAACCGCGCTGGCGTTTGAAGGTTTGTTTACATGTCGTTTTCCATAATTTTTTCTTTGTGTATGTATTTTTGATAATATATATGGCTAGCTCGATTAAAGATATGCTATTTCTGTCATTTACATAAGTTGTGATTGTAAATTTTCCCACCAGGGATGCTTTTGTAGCGCATTGAAGCGCAGTCGTTGGTTTTTGTTGTGAGCAAGCATAGAATTTCGTGTTTTTTTAAATCACTTTTTTGAAAATTTTTGAACCCTGATGTACCTTTTCGGGAAAACTATCCGACTGATTACGCTGAAATCTTCTCAGATTATACTGAAATTTCTTGGAAATAGTCCGAACCTAAAACATTGAAAAGCCGTTTGAGTTATAATTAGTAATAAGGCTCTCTTAGGCACGTGACAAGTGAAGGCAATATTATGTTTCTTGTGAGATTAATGTAGCAACCTATTTCTTTTTTGTTGGGGGGGGGGGGTTCGGATTAAAGCCACCATCATGTAGAATTAGTGTGCAAAATTTTTCGGTCATACTATTTTTTGTTTCTGAGAAAATGCACACTTAATTTTACACCCCCCCCCCCAGCCCAAAATCTGGTTCTCAAATAAAAAAAAAGTAAAAAAGGTTGCAGCAAAAAATTACGCCAACTTAAGGCCAAAAGTATTCTTATCCAACACGCGAAATTTTACAATGAAGTATGTAACATTTCCCGATTTATAAAGCTGAAACCAAGGTGATCAACTTACCCTACCATGCCCCCTTAAGCGCACAGACTGGACAAACGTGCGTAGGTGGCCGTGTACCTATGCAAAATCCACGCAGCTGTCCATCGCGAGCCGATCTGTGCCCCCTAAGGTGTGGCTATAAATAACGAAGGGTTTCCTTTATAAGTATAACGATTTGTGGACAATGTGTCGCTCGTCGCTTTCTTGGTGTTTTTTTTTTTCTGCATACAAGCAGTGCACTGCCTGATACGAGCGTATCAAGCAGTGTGTATACTCAGTAGTGCTCTATTATACTGTCATGAATGTAATGCATTGGTCGCTGTAGTAATGGGATACGCACGCTTTGACGCACGTTTGTCCAACACGCAACACGTTCTGCTAGTTTTCGCCTTTGGTTCGTCTCCCTCAGGTGTTGCCTCGCTCGCCTCTTCCTAGGGAACTTAACGGCAGTTCTTCCCTAAGTTACCATAAGTTTTCGAACTTATGATTGTTGCTAATGCTACTGTTACGTATTCCCGTAACTAAGAACTTCGTTACTAAGAATATTGTAACGAAAATTCTCGTGGCTGAGATGGGCCATGCGTCGGTTAACAGCGACACCGGGGAATGTAGGATACTTGAGACGACAGCGGAGAAATTATATGGACAGAAATGCCTGGAATACGTGCGCACTTATAATTAACGTTTGGTCTCAGCTACCGCGTCATCTGAAGCTCTGTCGTGGTACAGCGAGCTGTGGTCGTCGATGATGGTGGTCAATATGTTGTAGTGACTATAAAAGTTTTTTAGCTTTCCATCTCTAATGTCACGTTGCGCAGGTTACACGGGCACCTTTGAAATCGCGTGGTTATAGCGGCTTTTACATTCTTTGTAGCGGTGAGCGAACTTACATTGTTACTGATCTGGTTGGACGGTCCAGTGCAGCGTCTATGAGTGCAGCCGTAATAAAGGCGACCAGCTAATGGGCTGTACGTTAAGCTGAACGTAAAGTCTAAGTACGCTATCGTTTATTCACTCCCTTTCCACCGGAATGCAGTCGCCGCGGCCGATCATTGAAATTGCGTCCTCGTGCTCAACAGCGCCAAAGCCGCTGAACCGTGGCGGTGGGTTTAAAGCATTACTAGCTCAATTATAGCTCCGCATTCGCTTTGCGTTACTTTGCTATGCCTTCTACGACTCTGCAGCCACAATTCGGTCGAAAACCATGCGCGCTTCACTGCTCAAACGCCTAACTTCGAACCAATCGTAGCGAGCTGCAGCGATTTCTAAGCGACGATAGATAGACGCGAGAGTCATCGCTTCGATGATCGAACAACTAACGTATTATGTCTGAGGATTAACGCCGGTTGTGGTACATCTAGCCAAGCGATCACTAGCGTCGTTCGATATACTTTGGGCTGGCCATGCAATTTCCACGTAACGCTACAGTATAGGAAACCAGTGATGAAACTTTGTGTGCTGACAGTCACATCCGTAACGTACTATGGAGCTTATAGCTAGCTGAGGAGGTAGCTCCATAGCACATACATACCTGCCAATGCTCCAGAATTATTCGTAAAGTTTACGAATTAGGGCTCCCTTTACCAATTTACGATGTTAGGTCAAGTTTTACGAAAAATAAATTCTGTTCGCGAATGAGATTCGCCGTTCTCTCTGAACTTACTGTTGGGAGATATTTGATGATGAAAGGACGCCAGAAGGGTATTTACAACGCCTTGCTTGTGAACCTCTGCCGTTATAAGTTGGCTGCTGCTCGCGTGCTGCGTCGAAAGGTAAAATATTGTTAATGAAGTGCGTATGTATCCCTCAAACAGTGCGTGCTCAGAGGAAGCTTAACGAGAGAGAGAACGAAACCTTTATTTGAATCAGTGACTTGTCACTCGAGGTGGGAGGGTGAAAAAAAAAGTATCTGTGCAATTTAGAGGTATCGTGCTTGAGACATAGCATGATAGGTTGGGCGTTACCGGGTTAAGAAGTGATGGCAAGATATATGCTTGCGCGGTATAGAGAACCTTCCATAAAAGTCTGTGCGTTCCGAACGTAGCGGTTCATGGACATCGACTCGCTCTGTGGGACGGGATGCTTCTGCTGGGGAAAAAAAAATTGTGACCTCACATCGAGAAGAAAGAAAAAAAAAGAAGTAAAGGACACCATGCTTATGTGCTGCTTTGTACAAACGATGCAATCATAGACACATCTGCATACGCACGCACGCTATCACTTCCCGATAAATAAATCCTTACAATAAATTCGGGGGTTTTACGTGCCAGAACAACGATCTGATTACGAGGCACGCTGTAGTGGGGGACTTCGAAAAAATTTTAACCACCTGGGGTCCTTTAACGTGCACCCGATGCACGGTACACGGGCGTTTTTGCATTTCGCACCCATCTAAATGCGGCCATCGAAATGTCGTGCCACAACCTCTAGCTTAGCAGCGCAATACCGTAGCCACTAAGCCACGACGGCGGGTATCGAAATAGAAGTGTCTGTCTATAGTAAGCAAGCGTGAACTATACACCTTTTAATCATGAGACTAACAGTAAAGTGGCTAAGTTATGGTAGCGTTTCAGTCGCTAAGATAACGCTCATTGTTCAGAAACGCTAAAGCAACTGATTGTTGGCCCACATGTATGCAGCCTATGGTTGTCCCACATTTTAGCCTGCTTCTTTCGCAAAGATTCTCGGAAGGTGCATAATAAGTGCGACGCAGCTCCACAAAAATATCCTACCAAAAAAGACACATGTCACAGGTCTACGCGTCTTTTCACGATGGTGCAGTGGCAGCGCTAACCATCATGCGCGGGCTGAGAATAGAGAGAGCTCGTACAAAGAACGCTAGTAATTCCCAACAAAAATAGCATGGAAATTGGGCTTACTCGTATTAAACAAATCTTACTGTCGGTAATATATTTGTCCAGTAAGACTATATAAGAGGAAATTTTCAAATTGCTTTTCTGCATTGTTGTTCGTCAAAACTCGCAGTGATAATTTTCGCCACAATAATTTAAAAAAAGGCGTGCTGCATTGTTTGGCGATTACGTTAATAAATGCTAAAATGTCTACTTCTTTGCCTTGATTCCATGCGTCATAACGCTCTCAAAAGAATGGGAACAGGCAGTTGGCCTCTATATTGCACCAAACGATGGCAAACGATGACAAACGATCGCTCTTGGGGATTAAAGCAGTGTGATCTAAAGAAGCTGGGGAGGGCTGCGTATCCAAGCACCACGAAGGCGATAGGAAAAAGGCAATTGTGCATGCCACATATATGCACGGGCGTATCTCATGCACTCGAGTCTCTTAACGACTTCCAGGAGCACTGGCGAATTCTTCTATGAATTATATGGTCGCCTCACAGACGCATGCAGGAGTAGGGAGCTCGTAATCACTATGTATTAATTGAGTCAGGGCAATCAAAGTGTCATTGAAGTGTAGCGATATTTTAATACATGTTTTTCAGCGGTTTTTCTAATGCACTACGGCGTATAATGATTATGCTGCAGGTTGATTGTGCCTGATGTGTGTGCTGACGCAATGTATCGCCTGTAGTGCAGCGATACATGCTTACATAAATTCCTCAATTTTAAAGCATGGTATTAATAATACTCGAGGGTACTCAGGGAAAACCTTAAGCAGGCTGAGTGAGCTTTAATGATTTCCAAACAAGACATTTTCATGTGAACAAGAAACCTGTGTTTTCATGAATCTCGCCAAAGGATAGTGTATATTGTCTTGGTGTTTCATAGATGTAAATGCATGTACGTTCATACATGTAAGAAACCTCCGCTGACGAGCCATCTGCTCTGTCATGTGCTGCTGCAGTTGGGCTACGCCAAAACCGGCCAGTCTTCAGCCGGCATCCACTTCCGTGTGTACAGCAGGGCGTTCATCATAAAACATGGCGAGTCCAGGGTGGTCATCGTGAACGTCGACTCCGGCATGATTAGCGACATCGTGAAAATCGAGGTGAGTGCATCCTTGCCGTTCAATACATTTGCGCCTTGCATGCCAAGATCACAAGATGTCACGGCGTTGTATACTGTTTTTGCTACGGTGTCTTGTTCAAATACCTGTGCCTAACTGCAGACGCTCCAGTTGGTCACGTGATGCTGTCACGCTAGAGATAAAGTGATCTTCTTACCGCAGAGACCTTTACATTCGAAGTTCACTCTTGAAATCACAGTATACATGCGCACAAACTAACAACGTCCCATGAGAAGGACTTGTTAACGTGAGCGGAAGTGGCTCGTGTTTTACTCTCGCATACACTGGCACGGCGGCGACATCCACTAAGTAATGCGGGCCAAAGGTGTCTTCTACTTGTCTTAGCATTTGAAAAAAAAAATTAAGAAAATAATAAAGAAGTCAATGAAAAAAATAACTCTTAACGAAAGGATAATTGTGGGTATGCTCATAACTGGTAATCACACAGAATTCAAGAAATTTCCTTCTTGTCTGCTTGACGTCTTCCAGAGACGACAGTTAAAATAGAGGCATTATAAAGTTACAGAAACTTGCGAAGCGTGGTTTTGTCGGCTGCGTCCCTGACTGACTGATAATAACACGTTCTGAGTGCATCAGAAGTAAAACAAAGCGCACCTCTGAGCGAAACATTCAAGCCCAAACTGGATCGTAGTGCTCTACGCCTCATGCTTCGTCTTTTGTACCTGAGGGCAAGGAAGTTGTAGCCTTGCCGCGCAACGTTAGCGTCTTGGAGCGTCGTTAGCGTCCAACTTGGAGATATGGCCGGTTCGCCCATATCTCTATGTTGGGCCGTGGCTTCGAGTGCCTTAATTAACGAATTCGCTTTAATTACCACCAAGGTTTGTGGGTTCGTCTCCCACCAAAGGTCGAGGGTTCGACTCCCAATTTTATTACCATTGAATTTTGGTGCCATAACGGCACACGGCGTAACGCCGGACGGTCAAATGCTCATCCCATGAGCCGTCTAAGGCTTTCGCCTTAACTGGGCTATGAAGACGAAGGCCCCGAGAGAGACCCACGTAGGACAGAACACTCCAATTGACACGGTTTTGCGGAAGGTGCCCACAAATTATTAAGTGCACAAGGTGCAGTCGCATCGACATGTCACAAAAATGGCTATTAAAGAACTTTTTTTCGTGATATGTAAACGCGTATTTAAAGTGCCAACGTCAAGGTTCTTGCGCTCTTGCATTTTCCTTTTCTTCTATATACGAAGTGTTCAAATACCTCCCAAGCTATCTACTTATGGAGCTAAATACATGATTGTTACAGGATAGTTGCACGCATGCCTAGGTCAGTGGTCAGCCAAATAATCATTCACGACTAATCTTACGCCTGCCGTTCGATGCTACCGCAATCGCCCATTCAAACACTGACCTGTTCGAGCAGTGTTGACCTACTGCAATCCTGCAATCGGCCAAGAGTGCGACGTGATTCGTTCTGCGGGACGGGACTCTTTGTGTATCACGTGGCGCGTCCGTGGTACGAAAACTACAGGAGCACCAGAGTCTCGTAACATTTCTTTTCGTTTGTTATTCAGCTGGGACATGTCAAACTTCCAAGGGTGCGCTTGAGTGGTAAGGTGCTGTTATAGCATCTGTCGGATTCTCAACGCTTATTTCGTTGATTTTACACATGACGTAAGCGGACGTACTGGCCCACATCTTCACTTCTGTCAACGTAAACCTCTTGATCAGTTGGTCCTATATGCATCGTGAAGGCTAACAGTGCCGTTAAGGAATTGCAAGGAATGCTCCTCCTCCTCTGTAGCTAAAATAGGTAGCGGTAGTCATTTGATATCGGCGTAGTTCCAGAGCCTCTGAACACTTTTCGTTTCTACCATGGTTTGCATATTAGTGTATAGGCCTCATTTTTTTTGTAAACTTGGGAGGAGGGCGGTCGATGTAAAAAACCTAAATTAATTAAAATCTGAGGTTTTACGTTTCGGAGCGACAATATGATTATGTGGCACATCGTCATGGGGGACTGAGTATTAATTTTGAGCACCAGGGGTTCCTTAAGTTAAATCTAAGTCCACGAGCGCTTCTGGACTTCGCCCACATCGAAATGCGGTCACCGCGGCCGGTATCGACCCCGTGACCTTGAACTGAGCAGCGCAACGCCACTGAGCTATCGCGGCTGGTCTGAACGAACTTCTCGGCGCCTTCCGCAAGGTTGCGGAGGTTTACTCGGCTGTACAGTACATACATCACGAAAGTACGTTTGTTTTCAATGATAACAATACTTAGAAACACCGGATGCGTCAACAAAGTAGCGAGCTGCTGTAAGCGCGTTGCTGGCCGCACTACGCGTCTGGATGTGGCATATGCGGCCGCAGAAACGCTTTGATTAGATTTCGTTATTGCAGGTGCTATTAGATGACACCAACTGTTTTTTCGCGAAAGCGTTGTGCCACAGCAGCGGCACATATAGGCTTACTGCGCGGGGTAGTTGCGAAACGGGTGCATTTGAGGACGTCGTATGTACTGCCACACTCCGACCTTTAAGTGAAGCGTGAAATTGGTTTGAAGCCAAGGTGACCGCCGCCTTACTGGCAAACATTTTGGTTTTTAAGAAGTTGGTAATAATTCTTCAACACTTGCCAACCTAAGCGGCAGCATTTCTGCAGTCGCCACTTCGTTGTTGGGAGTAAGGTCCCTTCAAGATGTTTTGTGTTGTACAGTGGAAATGCTCTTAGACCAACGGCAATGTATCTTTGACACAAGGACATCTCAAAGAATGCAGTGTCGCAAGCAAGGACGCTGTTTTTGACAGATAATATCTATACGAAGCTCTCAGGTGTGCGCATTGAAGGGGCGCTAGAGATCGAACGAACGCCACCTTTTATACAATACGCTTGAATAAGTACTCTGACAATTACAGCGCCTTGTTTCTACAAAAGTACCCTCCTTTTGTTTTTGCAAGTTGTACCTTGTAATTTCTTAGGCGCAGGAATTCTCGAGCCATTGTCATTTTCACAGATGGTGTTGTGCACGTTTTGTGCTCACGGCATCATAGAATGCATGCCGCTTCAATTATTTTAATGTTGTGATAACTGTAAAGTAGCGGCTTTACGGAATTTAGTGGTTCTGGCGTGCTGGCTTTGCCAAATTTAATGATGAGTGGTTTTAAAGGAGAAAATGGAAGAGATAAGTACAGCGCCGTTACTGCCTCTCGTGCAAGGGCACCTCCACAGCGCTGTACAGGTAAGGGGAAAGGGATAAAAAGAGTAGTGGAGAAAATAGTGCCAAATTTAAACGTACCATATCTGTATAACGTCTGTGGTTTCCTCCTTCGCGAAGATGTATCCGCCTGCGTGTTGTACATCACGTAGGGGGAATTTCGAACATGGCGTAGCGCACGTGAACATTTCACCTGATGTCACTTTAGGTGATCCTATAATTATCACCTCATCTATGTTTTTTCTTCCATTTTAGTGCCATTAAGGAGCATTTTAATGCACTTTCACATGGAGTCACATTGTATCGTGATCGAGCTCGATCCGCGTCGAATTTCTCGTTCGTGATTGGCTCCCCTCCTCAGCCGGCGCAAAGGAGCCAATCGTGATCGGGAAATTTGATCTCGATTGGGCACAGTCGCGATCGAAAGTGCCCCGTGTGACACCGGTACAAACTATGTTCGACACGGCGGGTATGCGTGCCAACGCGTAGCGCTCCGCGCCTGAAACGCTGCCTTCTCCGCAGCTTTTATGGCGCCGATGTGTACGGGCGACGCTGGTCGGCTGGAAAGAGTGGCGGGGGGCCTATCGGCAGTACATGGCGCACGCAGGCGTATGACGTCAGTGGCCATGTCCACGTGAGAGCGATGACGGAATTAAGAGGAAACAGCCGCGGCGACCGATTCTCAGGAGAGGCGCCTCTTCGACTCGATCAAGCTCCCAGATTGCGAAATTGGAAAATATGTTGCGCAACTGGCGAGAAGCGTTCGAGGCGTACCAATATGCTGCCGCTAGATATACAGTAGGTTTTCCCCTTTGGCTGCGTTCTGCTGCTCATGCAGTAACGAAGGTCAGGCCGTGCAACGGATCTCAAGAGAGTAAATTTGTAGCGATTCACGAGAGACACTATACAGACGCAGCCCGAGGCTCCATTCGTGTTGGCTTACAGTTATCCGAGCTCACGAGCGTTGTAGAATGATTTATTTTTACGTCCCGAAAATATAAGTTGAACTGTTATGAAAGCATATATAGTGAAAAGGGGGCGGGGGGGGGGGGGGGGGGCTGGATTAGCTTCAGCCACCTTGGCTCTTAACGTGTTCCAAAATCTCGGAACGCGGGCGTGATTACGTTCAATTTCATCGCAACGCGGCCTCCACAGCCAGTGACCGAACTCGCGACATCGTGCTCGGACTAGCGGAATATATTTGCGTCATAGTTATTGCAGAATGAAGTGAGAGAGCAGGTATCAGCAGGTGAGTGTGCGTGTCACCTATATAGTGCGTCTAACAACTTATCGTCTAGTGCGTCTGTTTACACGATACAACCGTGCACACCTACGGATTAAAACTGAATCATTCGAAAAAAGAAAACAGCACGCCTGTATACCTCGCTGAATCACAACTCGAATTCCAGGGAAGCAGAGTTATGAGACAGAGGCCGCAGCGCTCGGTTTCCGTGAAAAAAAAAAAAAAAAAACCTCCTAGCACCCGTGTGCACTCCTCACTGCCTCCTCGCGCCGCGGAGAGCCAGAACTCACAGTCACATGCATACCCCATGCTGTTAGTTAACGCTCTAATATCAATACTTCCGAGCGTATAAAGAAATCTTCGAGGGTTGATTATGTACGTAGAGGGTCTCCCGTAGAGGGTGCGAAAAGCTGCAAGCAAAAATATTACTGGGTCGTTCGCTTATATTAGCAATTATAAAACTTAATGGATTTCTCGAAGGAATGGTTTAATGCCTCCGATAATAATTTATTAATTTCCTACACGGTCCGCCATAAACGTGCAGCTCTACCGTTTCTCAAGCATGTCCCTCCTGACGCAGATTTTATTTCTGCGAGGTTTCGCTTTGACATGCCCATACTATAGTTCATGAATGGCGCACTAACTTTTCAGTACTCTTGGAAGCATCTAGAAGAGCGCCAAGTAGAACAGTTTTAATAATTTCCTACGGCAACCTCAAAGCACCTACAACTTTGACTTTTTGCCGACATGTCTCCACCAGGGTAAAATTTATTGCAATCTAGTTTGATAAGCCCAGTGTTTGTCAGACGACGTATCTCTGTTGAATACCGACACAACTCCACAGCGCAAATGGAATCTTTGTAATGTTTCACAACGGGTCTAATTATGGGGCGCACAGCCGTCACTTTGATGACGCATCATCTGTGACATCTCCAACATTTCATCCGAAATTTTTCTGCGCTATAATTTCAGTGGTTCTCTCAATGAATTTTCGTCAGCTTCTAGAGCGGGTGTTTGGAGAGTACGTTTTCGTGCGGATATTCTTCGCTGCATCGATTCGCAATGACAGCTACACCGTAAAATTTGCTTGCAGCACCACCAGATAGTCTAAATATAAGGTTGAAAGTAAGGGATTGCCAGCAAACGTTTAAAAACAGTATTTTTGCCTTGATTGTACAAGCCGTCTTTTCGGCTTTAACGTTATGTGTCAGTATGATACTGCAAGAAAGCTAGAATTCAGCGAAGTAGGCTTTAATTTATCCTGTCGGACGACTAGGCGAACTAGAGGCGCATCCATCACCAAGCTGATAAATGCTCCTCCTTGTGACAGACAATACAACCTATCTCAAATAGTTGATGAGCATTTGGAGAGACGAGACATATCGCATTAGGCTTACGTTTTTGTGAGGAAAAGTTGGGGGTTATGGCACAGGTATAATGATGAAAAACAACACAATTATGGCGCAGTGATTGGAATGTACCTGTGGTAATGAGGTATAAATACCTTGGTCTCTGGTTAAATAATGGAAAAACTGCAAGAGAGATCAGAGGGAGAAAGAAAATAGGGAACAAATGAAAGTGCTGCAGTAATGAAGCGTAGGATATTTTGGGGTGACTGTTATTAGAATGTAATTCTCTAAATGTGACATGGTGCAATGATCTACCGGGAATAGCGTCTGCAAAATGCAGTGTTTTTAGGATCAGACACCAATGACAGTCTCGAAATTAAGGACAGGACTGCTGGAATGACAGCTCAGCAAATGAAGCAATCCAAGGTGAAACGAGGTGGTCAACATGTGAAACACGAAAGGCGAAAATCGATCTTCAGTATGAATAACAGCTGAGGAAAAATGAAGAAGCATTGGCGGCGAGAGTTACTGGCATTATTGCAGTGCAGATAATAGGGGGAGGAGATGGACACTGGGGCTTTCAAGTAAATAGATGCCAAGGTAAAGCACTAAATATCTGATTTACGCTGAAACAGAATGATATTCCTAGAGGGCTTGCTGGAGAGCTATAGCGAACAGACATTAGAGCTCTACAGGACGGCTAACCATGCCTTTTGACAACTTCAATGGGGTCGCTTTACTTCTTGAGGCTTGGTTTGAATGCTTGAGGACAAAATGTTGCTCGCAAAAATTTGACTATGTTGAAAGCATTTGTCGCTGCTTGGCAATGTATGCTTTTCAATGTGATCCCTTGCCTTCGCCCGTGACGTCGATGCTTGAAGCGGGCAGGCCTTCTCTCATTTAAAAGGTTCACAGCGAAACAGCGCTCCCTCAAACGAACGACAGATGCGGCGGCGGTGCGGTTTCGTTGACTCTCGCCTGAACACTGACTGGGACTTGTGCTTGCCGGCAAGTCTTATGCGACGACAACCAGCGAAGTCGGGCTTTCGCCCCTCACCGGAGGAAAATTCCTGAAGGCGAGCTTAGCGCGCTTGTTTTTTGATGAGCCTATACCACCGCTTAGGGTGTGCATAGCTTTCTCCATCCCACCCTCTCCGTTCGCTCCTTTTCCCGCTTTCTTCGCACGCTCTTCGGCCGCCGCTACGGCCGGCTTGTTTTCACGCAAGGTCAGTCACACGCTTACTTCGGCAGGGCCGCCATAATCGTATACGCGCACCCACGGTAGACGCGAATGCCGCGCAAACAGCGCTCGCAGTTACCGAGTGAATCGTTCCGCGTGTAGTCGTACGTCGACCGCGAACTGCAGGGGTAACGCAAACAGCGCCGACTCCGCAAATGGTGCCAACCTTGTGACCTCAATAGCAGTTTGCTAGGCTGGGGATGGTTTCAGCAGGGGTTTTAATTTGCCACAGGTCAACTTACCTGGCAATTATGTGGCCTGTCAGGGGCATTATGCGGGCTGCGCCGCGTTGTATTCACTGAATGAGCTTCTATAAAAACGAGCGCTCATATTGCACGCAATATTATGTGACAGTATTCTTCGGTAATGGATGCATCGACTTACGTTGCAGGGTTTCATGTGTCACTTAGGCTGTTTCTATTATTTGTTTAGCTCAGTTCACGAAACTTAGTAATCAAAGCAGGAAGCTAAAATCATTGAACAACACATGATAGATTGGCTGTTTCTCTCTTTCTCTCTTTGTTGTTTCTCTCTATATATATATATATGCGTTTTCCAATTTCTCGGGTCGCAGCGTCGTTGAGGAAGTGCGCCACCCTTTGAATGCAACCGCGGCGGCCGGGAATGAATTCAGCTTTATAACGCTGTAGATACTGCGCTGGCATTCGTGGTCTTATACAGGACCTTCAAAAAACCATCACTAATTTTGATAAAGTGGTTGTGCTAACTACCCAAATGCTGTTTGCACAAGTGGTTTATGTGCTTTGGCGGACCCAACCTTCGCCGGCCACGTAATGTCAATAAGTAAATAAGTAACAAAGCTTTGTTAACGTTTTATTTTTAAATTTTGCTTTTACGACATAGACTTAGATACTCTAAGATGGTTCCATTTTGTTTGATACTTCTAGAGTACTTCAGTTGCGAGATATTCATAATTATTCATACTAAAGTTCAATAGTTGTATGTCAGTTTCGCATATTCAGAGGTTCTTGACACAAAAACACCTCCCCCCCCCCCTCCCATGTGACATAGCTGATTCCGTATAGCACGTCAGTCTAGAAGCCGGGCCAAGTTGATAACAGCTGCGCTCCTGCTCTCGGCTGACAGAACCTTTTCTCTTATTCATCGTTTCTTTTTTTTACACAGTGCTAAAATAAACTGGGTTAATGACACGATCTGCTCCACGTGGATCTGATATGAACATTCTGTGCTTGACGTTGCGTGTAACTAATGTAGTTGAATTCAAGGTAACCAGCGCGCACAACAAGAGGCGCAAAAGCGGGGGTGAGGTTGATCAGTGACTTGCAGCTAACGTAATCGGTAAGACATGGAGAGTATGCGCCCAATTGTCAAACACATACCGACAGGTCAAAGAAAACGTAAACATACGCAGTTAGAAAAGAGAGAGAATAACGTTTTATTGAGTGAAAAGGAAAGGAGTGTTGGGAGCGGGTGGGTGGGTCCCTATTCCGAGACTCCACTGCTAAGAGCTACTCGCCGGGCCTGGTCCAGGACACCCCTCTGGGTCTCCAGGTCCGCGCCGGAGAGGATGGTTTCCCACTGCTCCCTATTTGTGATTTTGGATCCCAACAGGGGGGAATTCAATTTGGGGGGCCCGCTCGTGCCTTCCCACGTTACGTGGGCGAGAGTTGGCTGCCCCCCGCACGACGGGCAGCGGCCAGGATAGGCCGTAGGCCAGATGGCATGCCACAGTCAGAGGTGCGGGTTTGTCTGAATTAGTCTAAAATCCCGGGCATCCGCTCCGCTCAGACTCGGGTAGGGCCCCGCGTATGTTCTGCGTCCTTCACGCTGGTGCTCACGGATGTCGCGTGGAGACGTCAAAGGATCCGATCGGGGTGTCTCGGGCTGCACTCTCGCTCGGCAAGCCAATTCTCGAGCGAGAGCATTTGCTCTTTCGTTGCCCGCAACCCCCACGTGGCCCGGGCAGCAGATGACACTGCGTTTCCCGGAGCGTGTGACCTTATATGCGTAGGGCACACGCCGGTACTCTGCCTTGCACGAACAGGCGACAAGCCACCTGTGAGTCCGTGAGGATCACAGATGGCTGGCCGGCTGCGTCTTTGCCCTTAATTGCCATTGCGACGGCGGCTGTCTCCACCGTGCCTGTGGATTTGGTTCTAATTGTGGCACCAATGTGGAATTTCGATCGGTCCGTCGGGTTTGCGGCCATTATTATATGACCGCCTGACTCCGGAGCTGCATCTGTGTACAGTGCGTCAGCAAAATTTCCAAATCTTTTTTAAGGCGGCCCTGGTGGTGAAAAGGACTCATGTCTTGGGGAATTTGGGACTACTGTGAGGTTTTCGCGCATCGTTCGAAGTAAAGCCACTAAGTCTTCCTCGCAATAGTGCGGTCGTACGGGGTAGCGCAATGTTTCTAGCAGCTTTCTACTGGTTGGGGATAAGTTTAAGCGCTCGCTTTGCGATATGGATATCGCTGCCTTTAGTTCTTCGAAGGTGTTGTATACTCCCAATGCGTTTAGTCTCGCTATGGAGGGGCCCATAGGGATTCCGATGGCGGCTTTGTAGGCCGTTCGTATAAGGGCGTATATTTCTAATTATTGGCGGCAGGAATTACGATGGAGAAAAAAAAAATTCGGCAGAGAACCCATCTCACGATGACTGACGATGATAGATAGATAGATAGATAGATAGATAGATAGATAGATAGATAGATAGATAGATAGATAGATAGATAAATAGATAAATAGATAGATAGATAGATAGATAGATAGATAGATAGATAGATAGATAGATAGATAGATAGATAGATAGATAGATAGATAGATAGATAGATAGATAGATTGTGCTATGAACATCAGTTAGCCACCCTCGCTTTTTTCACCCCTGTAGTGTTATGCGGACTTTCATACCACGAGCAAACACCAGCCCCACCGACTTTCTTTAATTCATAATTCGATCAAGCTCTAATTCATAATTAGAGCTTGATCATAATTGGCATAATTGTTGTTATTTTTTGAGGTCGCATAAAATATTAGCATAATAATAATATATTTTCTTAACACGATTCACTTGACGGACCACAACTACTAAACACGCCCATTTTTCATAAATAATTCCGTGGATTTTACCTTTTGTGTGTTTTTAAAGATATTTTGGCTAGTTAAAGGAAATATTAAAGTAATTGTTCCACTGTGCAGCACACATTTTGTGATGGTAACTGCGAACGTGAAGCTCATGAACTAAGGCGTACACAATACGTAGAAGAGATGGCGGAAGCGCAACAGATGGCGCAGCAGGAAAGACTGACGAAAACGCGAGCGGGCAGGCTTATACTCAAAGCGATAGGGACAGACCCCGATAGATCGATGAACCCGAAGGAATCCGAGCTAGAATTGAGCGCGAACCTTAGAGACGCGATCAGAACCACCCCCTTCCCGAGAAATATGCACCCGGAACACAATGTTAGCAGGAGAAAAGCGAGAGCGAAAGCTTCAAATGTTGAAAGAAATTGAACAGCTAGGACAACAGGCGGCCCTTGTAGACGCTGCCTGGGTCAAAAGCAAAGCGGCCTATACGGCCGTGGTGGTCGACAGCCGGGGCGAGGTACGGGACGCCGTCACCATCTTCACTAAGGATTCCACGGTGGCGGAGCAAGCCGCGATTGCTCTAGCCGTCAGGAACCGTAAATGGTCTTTCATTTATAGCGATTCCAAATCAGCAATTAAGAGCTTTGACAAAGGCTATGTCGCTGGGACTGCGGCTAAAATTATCGACAAGGTGGAAACTATCAAAACTGAAATCCGATGGTTTCCTGCACGTATGGAACAAGTGGACGAGACTCGGCTCAACCTCAACGAGGTGACGAACGACCTGGCACGAGGACTTGCTTGCCGTGCCGGTCAGAACTAAACCGACTCCCACTACCATTTCGGGGAGCATAAAGATCATTTACTAACTTACAACGACATCACTAAATATTACTACTTGGGGCGTAGGTAATTCCCACTGCCACGCGTAAAGTTGAACATGGCTCAGGCAGTCACGCTACGTTTACTGCAAACCGGGACGTACCCCACTGCGTATTTTATAAATAAAATTCACCCCGAAAGAGAAATTAGGAAATAATATGTGTGCGATGGCATCATTGACATCAGACACATGCTGGCGGGCTGTCCCGCGACTCTCGCCGACCCCAAAGAAAAATGGCTGTGATATCAAGCTCTTCATATCAAGGTCAACTACGGGCTGTCCAGAGGGTCCACGATGGCGCCATAAGGCTCGGCCTGACGGTGCCGACGTGGACGCGGCCCGCCTCGGTCTGAAAAGACCAGGCTTCAGGACTCTAATAAAGTTTTGTGAATGAATGAATGAACTGAGAACAAGACCGGTCGTGAGTTGATATTTCAAAGCGTGCTATACAGGTGTTGTAGAGAACGCTAAGTCAACCTCGAAGAATAGGTTACCCTTCGGGAATTGCGAGTAGGTGAGTGTTATTGTGCGCTGCAGGTTTGCAAGCTACAGAGGGTGCAGACGCAAACGATGGGGGGTGACATCACCTTAAAATTTCCTCAACAGTTTGCTGCAGCGTCAAGCATTTTCGTCGCATCTCCTTAATGCACAAATTAATTGTTGTCGAATAGAAAAAGCAAGGATTCCATAGCAAAGACTGAACCTCTGCGCACAAAGGGTCAGTGGCAGAAACGCGTAAACCCCGATGCACCGTGACATCAGACAGACGCCATCTTTGCCGAGGTCGGGGGCGTGCCATTCAAAGAGGACAGCTTTGCCTTCAATTTCTGCGTCAGTAGGGAAACCCTATTTCCATTAAAGAAATGCCTGACAGAATTTCGAACGAATGTCCCTCCAGCCTTAACTTATTTAGCGTTGGCTCTAACGTCCCTTTAGGGAGCCACAAGAGGTCACGACTAATACGGATCCCGCTCCTACATGGTGTCTCTCGAATTCGCCGCGTTGCTTTGGGCCCGAAAGCCCCGTGGAGGATTGGTGGCGTGTTGGGACGTCGCAGGTGGCTTCGTTGCGTCATGTGCGGCGTCTAGACCGCTGCACACGGAAATATAGTATTGCACAGCGCCAGGAAACCCTCAGGCAGGAAGCATATACTATATGACACGCATATTCGGCGTGGTGTCGCCTGGCGTCGGCGTTTTCCTTTTACGCTGCCACGCTGTGTTACTGCACAGCATGTGTTCTGTGGATTTACCTTCGAAAGCCTAAACTTCATGCCTCGTGTTGCAGCTGCGATATATGTAGCGTGGCGTGAAATAGGGGCGCCGATGGCGAGCGACACTATGCTGGAAACATATGTTCGACATAAGTTCTGTGTCATTCACAGTTTACTCACTGACTGCGAAATTACATGGTAATTCGAGGGCAGATGGCGTGAAACGCCGCGACTATGACGGACACATTGGCGAAGTAGCACTTACTCTATTCGCGCGACCAGAGCGAGAGAGACCAAGGAAAAGGAACTTGTAGAAAATGAAGTCTTTAATCTCACCTCCAACAGTTATATGCAGGTTGACTGAAACCAACGTTTGTTAAAAAGTTCTTTTCTTGTCCAGGGGCGCTACAACGTAAAACTATTCCAAACTTTTCTATTCCAATTCTGCTATCAGTCCTCCGCGATTGGTCGAAAACATTTTTCGACCATCCCCGCTTCACCTGTCTGTCATGCGACGTCACAAAAACCGCAATATCTCCCCATCTGATATGATGTGTACACACCGATTATGCATGATTTGACAGAAAAAAGAAAAACAGTTATTTCTGATTCGACCCCTTTTCGCCATTAGCCCTCGGCTATTGGTAAAAAGTTTTCGGGCTGCACCCACTTCACCTGCCTGTCACGCGACGTCACAAAACCGCACGAACTCACCGCGTCAAAGTGACGTGTACGCGATAAAGATGCATTAATATGCCGAACAAAACTGAAATTTTTTTCGGAATAGCCGCAGGCTGCCCCGTCCCGAAAGGAATAAAAGATGGCTACCGCCGATCGCTGAGACGCTGGCTACTCGCACCTGCCGGAGAGCATGGGTGTATTTGCATATAATAAAACTTGTTGCGTGACCGTGTAACGTTTTCAAACACTTTCGGCACGTTTACTACCTCATTCTACCAACTCTTCTTTGCTGGGGATCAGTTTTAGCGTCATTCTTAAGTTTCCGTTGCATGCCGCGGCGATTTTCGACCAGCCACCGCAAGCTAAGTAAGGGAAAGCCGACCAATCGCATCCGCCGGCTCCACCCTCTTCATCCGGTTATCGATTTTCAGTGCACTGGCTCTGCCCCAGTGAATCCCTCTCCACTTGAGCGTTCTCCTCGCCTCTTGTCAGCCAATTAGATACGGCAAGCCGCTCAGTGTAGGCAACGTTATTAGTTTTTCAAGCAAACAAAAGTGACCTGCTATGAACGAGGAGAGCATTTGATTGGTCTGTTCAGACAACCCTGCGGGTGACCGCCCGGTGCTTGCGTCGGTGGTTACGCAAATTTGACGTCACGAAATTGGAATAAAAACATATTGGAATAGTTTTACGTTTTAGGGCCCCAGTTCAGATGACCGCTTTAGGAAATCGTTAGTGACGAACATACTAATTTAGACAGAAAAAGCTACCCCTGAGAACCAGAAAAGTAATTTTGCGCATTCGAAATTAGACGAACGATTCTGAGGCCGTAGTGACAAAGATGTTCTCGTCTGGAGCCCAGCTAAAGATGTTGCGGCCTGCATGATAGCGCAAGTATACTTTGAAATTACTAACCGGGCTCATTAGGCTCAAATATCCTGGAGAATTTTGCTCCTGAATTGGGCACTTAGTTCTTGTAGTCAGATATAGGCCTTGTACTTTAACTGCAGTATATCAAGAATACGTGTAAACGCCTCGTGCGAAAGAAACGATAGTTGACAAGATCGCTCTTTTAGAGCTGATCATTTGGCCACAAAAGTGGGGTTCTTGTAAGCAAGTTTTCCATCGTGCTTCTGTAGCGGGAAGGAAGCCATTTACAACGGTTATCTTCGAAAGGCACTTTTTATTTGTGTACTCGTTCTCGCGCGTATCGCCGGGACCTCGGCTAAAGTCGCAGTGATGAATGTTTGTGACGCATCTGTGTGTACCTTGTGTACCTGTCTGACGCATCTGTGTGACGCTGGAAACATCGTTAGAATGCAGTGTCGGTTGACCCTGCACTCTTAGAAAAAGGGTCTCGGGAGTTATTAGCTAAAGTCTATCTATAAAGGGAAAATCAGACATCCACCCGTTCGTAGCAATTGCTACAAAGGAAAGCCATACGGGTTCCTCGAAAGAAAAACCTCGCAGTTGATAAAAAATTCGTCCTGGTCCGGGACTCGAACCCAGGACCACCGCCTGCCCGGGGCAGCCGCTCTACCATCTGAGCTAACCAGGCGGCTAGCAGATGGCAGGGCGAAGTCGAATTTGTCAACAACTCGAAGCGAAGGCAAGAGTTTGATGTAATAGTTCTGCGGAAGCCCGTAAGGTGGAGAGAAGTAATAAAGGGAAAATCAGACATCCACCCGTTCGTAGCATTTGCTGTATGTATACAATTAACTTACATCAGACACCCTATATAGTTGCATCGGCAATTCTTCTATCAATAATACAGGTCCACATTTACAACACTTTCAGTGAACGGCCCAGATGAAACTTAAAATCGGGGTGTAAATTGTTTTCATGCTCTCTTAATCAATATAAACACGTCCGCAACTCGTGGGGAGCTGGTAGACGACGTCGGCTTGCACATGAAGCTAAATTTTAAACATGCTTCAAAGACCGTTCTTTATTTAGGGAACTCCTAGTTGACATTTGTGCAGTTTTTACTGCTGATATGGTTTTTGTTTAGGTCTCCCGCCGCCTACCGTTGCACGAATGGAATGGAAATTCGTCATCGCCTCACGTGGTGGCTTTTGGCCTCCCCAGGCCTGTCCAGTTCAGGCCGAACGGGCGGCTGTTGCTAACCCGTTTTCCCCGTTCGCGGGAAATTAATAGTGTTGTAGAGTTCCGCTGCGCTTTATCTCGCCTTGGTGTCATCTCGGCGGTTTCCTTGATAGGCGCTTCGGGACACTACTTCACTCTTTACAAGCCTTAGTAGCCTCTCAGAAGCAGCGCTCAGTGTGCGAAAATGAAAGTGGGAGGCTAAAAGTCTATCTGTTTCAAGAAGAAAGCTTTCTCGAATGGCATGCGTGTAAGCTTTCTTTAAGAACAGACCGAACATAAGGCAAAGCTATCGACTTCTTTAGTTTTGATCGAATACACTGACCTGAAGTTCAGTAGCGTCTCTAACGATTCAAGGCAGCATACCCAGCAAATACTACTCTAGACCCGAACATTACTTGCAACTGCAAAAATTGCAGATGGCCATATTTTGGCAATTGAAAAATGAAAGGAAGGCCTGGAATGCCTGCACTAAAGACTTTCAGAATGTCGACCGGACGCATTCCAAGTAATGATCTACGTATCGAAACATATGCATCTGCATGCTGTTCAGGTTGTTTTTCTAAGAAACAATCCAATTGGCTAATCTAAATGTTGCACAAATTGGGCGCAATCTTATTTATACCCGATAGAAGCACCGCATCGCTCTCATCATCTTATGCAAAAGTTCAAAAAAAGCACTGCACCAATTTTAGAAACTCATTGATGCTAGTATCCGAGCCAGAGCGGAAGGCCATTTCATAATTACCTACACGAATGCGAAGCCTAATGAAGCGAATTTTCGTGCCACAGAAAATAATACAGATCTTTTTTGTCGGTGCTAACTTCATAGCTTTCTCATTATTTTTCTGCGGGAGTGAACTCGTGTCGTTTCGATAGACACGTGAAGGCACGTTTCGCGGAGTTCAGATATGCTTTTGAAGCGTTCGCTTACGTTAGCTCTTTGCTTAGTCTGGTGTTATCGCCGGTCGCAGACGTCCTCACTCATCTCTCAGACCTCCTCCACTCTCCTCTCTCATTGGTGGAAGCGCACGCGTCATCGTCTGCACTTCCACCAATTAGAGATGACAGTTTGGTCACTCGACGCAGAGCTCGGTAAAGCCCCTGTGCTCGGTTCCCTGGAACACCATCTGGTGGTGCTGCCCTCCGCGAATCAAGGGCGGTGGAACATAGCCTTTTCGCCTGTAGTATCGTGGAAGTTTTGGCGCGGCTCAGTCAAGCCTCGCCTTTCCCTTCGTGAGGGGGTGGCGGCGCCGACGTTCGCAGCCGCGTCGCGTTGAACAGACGGTGTCTATACGGTAGCGGCGGTGGCTGTGGCTCGCTCAGCGCGCTGCTGCGCGCCCGGCTGCTCTAGTGCATGCTTAGAAAGCCGGCGATCACGCGAGCATCAGATAAAAGCGTAGTACCTTAAAGCAAAACACTTTAAAACATCGTTAATACACTGATGATCGTCATGTAAGAAGGCAGGACCTTCAGACGATTCGGCGAGCTAGAGAACGGGTGCGAAAACGCCTAGCCCACACCACAGCCCCCTAACGCTTGAGCATTCGCGTTGCGCACTCATAACCGTCGCGTAATTTTTATGTGGGATGCAAAAACCGCTTTCGCGGATTTCCTTGCTCGAAGCGCGCGCCAGCGTCAAGCGCAGAAGAAATTCGTCGCGAGGTAGTGCAAGCTCCGAAACGTACGGAAGACATTGTTTGAAGCTACGAATTACTATGTTCCGTTAATTTCTATACTGTTAATGTATAGCAAACGTTGTCTACCTTAGCTGTCAAAATACGGCGACAGTTCCCTAAACGTACCGTGTGCTAAGTCTGGAAAATGTCTCCAGCATGCAACTTATGCATTGGTGGAGCACGCGCTCTTTCAAAAGTTTCGAAGCCGTTGCACTTATGAGCCCACCTGCGTGAAGCTGTGTTCTGGAACCCTGTCGATTCAGTTGTTTCGAGCCCCTTAATTTTCGAGGAATAAATCTTGACACTCTCCTGAACTTCGGCGTACCAGGCTTGCAAACAATGCCTTTCCACAATGTCAGTGGCAAATCTTATCATTCCCCAAGTGGCTTCGAAACTTTCGAAAAACAAACAAACAGTGTATATAAAATATTGTTTTGAGAATTTCAGGATGTGGGGAGTGAAGGTAGGGACGCGCCCGGCCCTTAAAACATCCTCTGCTCGTATGGCCACCACGTTCGCTGCCTTCCACAGCCCGCCACCGACACGTGGGTCACGCCTAACACTTTAGTTGCTAGCGCTTGCATTTCATTGCTTTTATTGAATGAATAGTATTCATTAGACCACCGTTGCTTCGCACATGAGCGACGTATGTACTGCGTTTGCAAAAGCACGCGCACCCGCACACAGCGGTGCAAGTGCGTAATCTTTTTCTTCCTGCAGAGTGATGAACTGAACTGAAATCGTGCTTTTGCAGGTGGTGAAGCGCCTTCAGGACAAGTACGGCTCGTCGCTGTATAGCGAGGAGAACATTCTGCTGACGGCCACGCACACGCACGCGTCGGTGGGCGGCTTCATGCAGTACCTTCTCTACAACATCCACACTCAGGGCTTCATCCGCCAGGTGGCCGACGTACAAATCGACGGCATATGCAGGGTGCGTCTCGTCCAAACGTTGGGAAACCAGCACAATCTTTTCTATATGCATCCTGTACGCTTTCTTGCCCGTACGTCATGTATATCTTCCTGTGTGCTTCTCTATTAGGGATAAATACGTTGCTCCTGTGGTAAAACTTCGCATTCCGAGGGGATATCAGATATTTACCTCGCGTTGCGTTCTCCTTCCGAACGGTCGGACATGATGGACGCGAGGGACATCGGTCAATCGCATGCTTTAATTCGACTCAATGTGCAAGCATAGCTGAGGACACGCCCAACAGGTAGTGCTTACACGTCGGCCTGGCCGTCAGGTTCTTAGCTTTATTTCTGTGAAGCGACTAAATGGAGGCGTTGTGTCAGCGCAGGCGGCGACACAAAGCCGCGAAGACCGCACAGACTTGCAGAACGCGCGGCTTGTAGCCTAGAAGTAATCCTTTTTTTTTTATCGACACCAACGTTCTCTGCCAGAGTTTGGTGCCAACGAAAAATGGCAGCCTTTCGGTCTTCTGACTAACCAAATATGATGTGAAAATTACCCTATTTTCTGCCGATTCATTTTTTTCCCTGTAGCACATGTTCGCTAATAAGGAATTTGTTTGGGCCTGCCACAGTAAGACAAAATGGGTTTTCACACACAAAAAAAGAAAACTAAAATAAAGGACAGTTCTACCCGTGATCAGAAAGGACTTCGTACGCTGTAGAGTGGTTCTACTGCGTGGCGCCGGCCAATTCCGAGCATATTATTAGCGAAGGTGGGTGGCCAATGACAATTCTTTTTTAACCAAATGAACGAAAAGAAATTATGAGGTTTTACGTGCCAAACTACGATCTCATGATTAGGCACGCCGTAGTAGTAGAGGGGGCTCCGGAATAATTTGGACCACCTGGGATTTCTTAACGTGCGCCAAAATCCCACGGGTGTTTTCGCGTTTCGCCTCCATCAAAAGGCAGCCGCCGTGCCCAGGATTCGATGCCGCGACCTCGTGCTTACCAGCCCAACACCACAGCCATTAAGCAACCACGGCGGCTTCGAAAGAAAACCTTGGCCCGCGTGTTATATGCAAACTCCCTGCAAATACTAGGTGGGCTACCATGCAGGGAACATAGGTAAAATGTGCGTGAACGGTCGATTACTCGCGAGTTGGTATCGCTGCGACAGAATTGCAAAGTGCACCTGTCAGTTTATTCTCAACTTGTCAAATGGAACTTCAAGGAAAATTTATTCATCTTAAAGATTCGGACGCAGTGATAACGAACTCATTTCCGTCAGTGGCCGCAGGTCGATGCCGAGAACAGCTGCATGTGGAGGACTAACGTTTAACTAATGTCAGCTGCGAGCTCAAAGGCCAGCCAAAGAGTTGTGCCCGTTCGCCCGCAGCGCGAATAACTGTAGGGTGCTCGCGCTGAGGCGTACACATCGTGCTGTAAAATGAGACAGCGTATAAAGATGCAGTATTCAGAAGCTGATAACCCAACGGGTGACGCATGTAACCTCGCGTATACTGTGACCACGACCGTACAGTGAACGACGTGACTCGTCCTCGCAGAGTATCGACCAAGCACACGACAGCCTTCGGAGGGGTTACATCTACTGGAACGAAGGCGAGCTCCTGCACGCCAACATCAACCGCAGTCCTCACGCCTACGACGCAAACCCACCCGAGGAGAGGGCCAAGTAAGTAGATGCGTTGTTCTTTTGGCAGACTCGGTGGATGAGGGGGAGACTTAGGACATGTGCAGTGCCTTATTTATCATCATCATCATTATTATTATTTTATTTCAGTAAAAACCGCCAGAACGTTAGGGTACCATACAACAGGTTATCGCAACCGTACAAAGTTGGGTCGTTTTTGAGCAGGGAAAAGCGATTTGCGAGGAAACTGTACGGTGGTCAATTAGAATGTTCCGAGCCTTAAGAAATTATAAACTTGGCATGTTCACATAGCGAAAAATTTGATTCGGGTAGAATATGAATATTACAGAAAGAGGCCCTATGAATGTCGAATCGAATATCGAATATTTTCTCATTTCTACACTAAAAAAAAAAAAATGTTAAATGGTTAGGCGCGTGTGGAGTCCGCTGTGAAAAAAAAGAGAGAGAGGGAGAGTAATTTAGGTTATCAGAAACGTACTTATAATTCTGTTTGCATCTACACGTCTCATTAACTGACGGTCTCGTAAATTAAAAACAATGGCTTTCAATTATCGTGTGCGCCATGACAATGGCAGTAACTAAACAAGGGGCCAGCACGTCACCAGATGCATGAACAGTGCTGTGTTCTCTGAAAGAGAGAAGTCTAATAGTACAGCATCCCGCATTATATTAAAGCGATGCAAACATGGTGAGATTGGCCAAATAACAAATTGATTTGCCTAAATTGAGACAACTTGTATGCTAACTCCTATAGAGTCTACCTAAAGGGAGGCATTCTTATTGAACAGGTGGAAATTATTTAGCACAAGTTATCTGGCCCATACATCCGCGGCTGTCATACAGCATGATCCTTCGGACCAGTTTGCACTTGCGTCAATCTCTCTCCCTCGATAGTTAATAAGAGTTGTTACCTCTTATATTCGAATAGAACTGAATATTAGATGGTTTCAATTAGTCAAACCTCGAATCCAATACGAATCGAATAGCAAGGACTATTCAGGCCCTAAATCTAAATTACGCTTCCAACAGGCGCTAGAATTGAACTTCCTCTCTCAAATGCAACAAATTTTATTAAAATCGGGCCAGGCGTTATCTCAGAAAAACGTTCTTGCGTTTTCCATGTATTTGAATAGGCCGCGTCGGAGTTGGGCCTGAGCTAAAGCTTCCTCTTAAAGCTCGCGAGAAGTAAGCTTATTCATTCGTTTTAAATATCTTTTTTATTGTGAACCTTTCTCAAGCTACCACTGATCTTTCCATTTGGCTTTGTGGCTTTGTGGCTTGTTTTGTCTTAGTTTTACTGTTACGTGAAATGATCTGCAAAGCACTGCTCAAGAATTTCGCCAAAAGAGCGTTCAAAATGTACTAGCTGCTAAAATTCTCTACAATAATATTCAACGAGGAAAGCCAGATATATTAAATAGACATGCTTGAAGCCTGCAAGATTAAATTATTGACGCCGCATATACAAGCGCTTGTCAATTAGCTTTTTTTTAACTGATTTTTAATGGCATGCTTCGGCCTCCGCGGCTCCAACCCACCGGCTGCCCTGCTTCCAGCTTTGACCCCCCGCTACCCCTTGGGTGTCCCGGAGATCCTGCGCCGCCTGCTTTAATATAACCTCAGGTGTTCTCCTGATGCCTCCGTCTGTCGGTTACGTGTGCCCTCCTCCATGGAGCAGTGCTTGTGAAAAATGCAATCTATCGTCGCGACTGAAAAAGCGACCCGCGATTTATACAACACCAGTCAGAACCTTGCCCCTTCAGACACAGCGATCACCAAATGGGGCGTCCGTGCCCACTGCCTCACTTCGCGGGCAGCCAGCGGCGGAACGTAAACAAAGTGGTCCCCGCCTCCGCAATGCAGGCATGTCTAGGGGACAAACGCATACAACACGCGTTAAGAAACCTCCTCCGTTGTGCCTAGGCAGACTCACATATTCAAGGAGCAAAGGCCCCCAGATTTTCTCTCTCGCACCCGCTCTTACTGCGCCTGCGCAGAAAAGTTGAGCGCCGTCAGAAGCGCCACGCTCCGCTGTACCTACTAGAAATTGTAAAAACGCATCCGGATCCCATACCGACGCAGTGGGGAAACGGGTGGTACCCCTCTGCGCTCGCGCCAGTTCATGTAGCATAACATGGAGGAATGAAAACGCGTGGTCAGAAAGCATTACTCAGTTGAGCTCTCTGGAGTAAATGAATGAATGAATGACACTTCCATCTGTGTTCAATGTGCTACGTGGACAAGCACAAGTGGTGCAGGCAAGGTAACATTTTACATTACATGACGACTGTCGCATGCCTTCAACATCACCGCCAAATACCGTCAATGGACGCAAACAGCACAGAAAGACATCGATTCCCACAGTGCGTGGGATCTGCGTTTTTTTTTTTTTGCTATGGATAATTTTTACTGTCTATGGCTACTCTTTCCTGCTTATATTTGTTTCTTTTTCTCATTTTCTGTTACTCACTCCTCTCTTTAATGTCCTTGTCCCTGAGGGTAATAAATAAATAAATAAATAAATAAATAAATAAATAAATAAATAAATAAATTGCTTGTGGCAGGTAGCATAATTCTAGCCCTTTAGCTGGATTACTCAAAGAGGCGGACATTATTTGCACGGAAAATCGATATGCATAATCAACTGATTAATAAAAATCCACGAATTAACCTTTACATTAATTATTTTATGGCTACATGTCGCAATTTACGAATTGTAGCCGGTAAGATCACAAGGCGCAGCCACTTGGAAAGAATTTTGAGGATGACACCAGTTTTGAGATGTTCACTCCCAAAGTCTGCGACGGAATACACGAACCTTCCAGTTACTTTTGTGCTGCAATGCATTTTTGTTAAAAAAAAAAGAGTACGTGGAACAGCAGTGCATTTTTACCGCAACTTTCATGGCGCATATCTCCAAACCCGTTGTATGTATCTTCAGAATTCGTTCCAAATGCATACATCTTGGAAACTCATCGGCTACCATTAGTGAATTGGAATATGTGCCGTAAAATAATTAGAAACATAATTAGTCATTCTATATGTTACTTTAGTCGATCAGTCATTTCCATTTATTATGCAAGCAATGATTGCCGCTTCCAGCAATCCAACCGAAGGACTAAAATTATGCTACCGGTCGTAAACGATTATTAAGAATTCCGCATAGACAAAAAAGACAGGAAAAACTCCCCCTCTCCCCCTTATTGCGCTCCCCTCCCCTGTATGGACGCCGTCTTGAAGTTGCGCTGTGCAGGACTGGACCAGATGTCGTGCCAGTTGCGTATTCCTTTGCTAGAGCTGATTGTCCGATGTGCTGGATTTGGCTGCCGCCAGTGTTTTTCTTACGGCAGAACGCTTAGGCGAACGCTGATGTAGTTTCCTTCCTTCCGCGTCTCGCAAAGTAAAAACAGCCAAAGATATCCTCCTACTTCTCCTTCACTATAGGCCGCCCTTTTCGTCGGCGGGCATCGTTTGCGTTCGCACTGCACATATACGTGACGCCACGCTTTCGCTTCCCCATGCGGGCCTTTTGTTGCTTGGAAAGAGTTTGTTCGTGCTTGCATATACTGTCGCAGGTCACAAAGCACAGGGACTTTATTGTAGCAGTAGCGCGTTGTACTCGACAGGGACGTGCAGGATGCAGGCCAGCACAAAAGAACGTATTTTTCTTTATCGTTCTCGTACTCTCGAGCGGCCCGGTCGTCTCCTTTGTTGTCGCCAGGGTGTAGTCGGTACAAATAGTGACGCGGCAATACATGGCTGCGAATAGGACACGTGCAAGCGCTGTAAGACTTGTGCGTCATTTTCTAAAATAGCGGCGAGGTTTCTGACCGGGTATCACGCACCGCGGACAAAGCCAGTATATTATGCCGCTCGATGTAGATGCGCACGCGCATACATACTCGCTATCGAGACGTGGCGCCGACATTTTTGTCTCTTTTGTCCTTTTGTAAGTGGGCATTCTGCTGATCAGCTTGCAAGTCCATCAAATTACTTTTTTATCAGTTGGGACGTACAGTCGCCCAAATCTTTAGCTGGTGTGCGGGAGCGGCGACTTTTCCGGGCGTCAGCGCCGTATGACGCGGCGAGGCTGGAAACAGCCTAGTAGACGATGGGCCAGCTGAGCGCGCTTTGTCCGCATGCGCTTAGCCTCAGACTGTTTCCAGCCTCGCCCCGTCAAACGGCGCTGACGCACGGAAAAGTCGTCGCTCCCGCACACCAGCTAAAGATTTGGGCGACTGTACGCGTATCTGAATTCCAGCTTTCCTGCGAGCCATCGAGAATGCCATCAAGCTGTCTGACTGTTGCACTTTTCGTAGAAGCCGTGCTCGAAGTGCGCGTCAACTACGCAGGCCTTATCATCGAGGTAAATTAGCTCTAGTCTCATCAGCTGCGTATGTTTAGCCGTTTACCCGCCGTGGTTGCTCAGTGGCTATGGTGTTAGGCTGCTGAGCACGAGGTTCCGGGATCGAATCCCGGCCACGGCAGCCGCATTTCGATGGGGGCGAAATGCGAAAACACCCGTGTACTTAGATTTAGGTGCACGTTAAAGAACCCCAGGTGGTCAAAATTTCCGGAGTCCCCCACTACGGCGTGCCTCATAATCAAAAAGTGGTTTTGGCACATGAAACCCCATATAATAAATAATGTTTAGCCGTTGCCTTTTGATGAGGACAGGTGATGTGGCGAAGTGTGATACGTGGCTAAAAATTCTGGAGCTTTGCGTGCCAAAACCGCGATATGATTATGAGGCACGCCGTAGAGGGGGGACTCCGGATCAGTTTCTACCACCTGGGCTTCTTCAACGTGCACCTTTTGCAAGGTACACGGGCGTTTCTGCATTTCGTACTCATCAAATTACGGCCGCCGCGGCCGGGATTCGATCCCGTGCCCTCGGTCTTAGCGGCGCAACATCAAAACCACTACGCCACTCCGGCGAGTGTGATATGCGGCTGGCCGTTGTGTTACAAGCTGAAACAATAGGTGAAAATAGAGTCACATTTGCTAAGACACCCTATTTATTTATTTATTTATTTATTTATTTATTTATTTACTTATTTATTTATTTATTTATCGTGGTGCGCGAGTGCCAGTGGTACAAGTCACTCTCGCTCTTCCAATAATTCCAACTTGTCTGCTTAAACTTGTGAACCAGCGTGAAGACGCGGGATCGCAGCCCGGCTGGGGTGGCTGCATTTCGACGGGGGTGAAATGCAGAAACGCCTGTGTACGGTGCAATGGGTGCACGTTAAAGAACCCCAGCTGGTCGAAATATGATCCGGAGTCCCCCACTACGGCGTGCCTCACCATATAGCTTTGAGTGAAAAATAAATCAGTAAAGCACGGTCTACACTTTCAGTGAGATGCGCTGTTTCGGTTTCTGGTCGCTGCTGCCATAAGCATACGCATCCAAACGCAATGACGTACAAGGGTATACAAAGCAATGAGGGCACGTTTCAGCGCATATATTTGCCTCTGCAGTATCGCAAGGGCTATTTAAGCGGCGAAGCTCCGTTCTTTCATTCACTTAGTTGTCCTTTTTTTCTTCGCTTAACGGCTGCTGAGGGCCTTTACCTAGTAATCACGAATTAGATCAAGGCACGCATGGAGAAAGAAGGTTAACGAAAGTTGGCGCCGTGACCTTTGGCCTACATTTTATCTATTCGCATAACTGAAGATAAATGGGTGACAAGCATGTACGTTCATGCACTATCAGACATGTATGTATGTATGTATGTATGTATGTATGTATGTATGTATGTATGTATGTATGTATGTATGTATGTATGTATGTATGTATGTATGTATGTATGTATGTATGTATGTATGCATGCATGCATGCATGCATGCATGCATGCATGCATGTATGTATGTATGTATGTATGTATGTATGTATGTATGTATGTATGTATGTATGCATGCATGCATGCATGTATGTATGTATGTATGTATGTATGTATGTATGTATGTATGTATGTATGTATGTATGTATGTATGTATGTATGTATGTATGTATGTATGTATGTATGTATGTATGTATGTATGTATGTATGTATGTATGTATGTATGTATGAAAAACATTTATGTAGACGTATAAGGCAACACAAAGATGGATCTGTAATTTTTCACGATGGCCGACAATTTTCTCATTCAATACCTTGCTCTCAGTGTAATGTTTCAAAAGTTAATTAATTAATAATAACGAATTATGTAATTAGGCCAAATGCAACAAGTAGTCTGACTTGCTTCAAGCTACCGCAAACCATACTACCTTGGTTCTGTCCAGCTACGTGGTACTCGCATGTTTTTTTAAATTTTGGCGCAAGTTAACGTGGTGCGCCCTGTATATGAATAAACTAAAAATGAAGTTAAAGAAAGCCTAGTGCAAAGGAACTGTTATTTTTTCTTCCTCTCTTTTTTTTCAAATTCACAATCAAATCTGACGGTATCGAAACCTACAATCTCCGCTTAACACTTGCGGTGCTCCACGAATGAAGCTGCGGCGAGGGCTGTCCTTTCGCCCAGTAAATTTTTCGCTACTGTATGTATACGTGTGTGCGTATATCTTGCCTTGGGGAGTGTTTTCACACCACCGGTTGCGATCGCGATGGCGGAGGGGGAGTATTCATGCAAAGACATGGATACTTAGATTGTTGACTGAAAACGTAATTGTACAGATATAAACTCACTAGCGGTAGGTTGGCGGGTGAGCGGGGGGTGCTTAAAAGGGCAACTCTTGCGAATTTTTGGAACTCCGAATCTTAACGAGATTTCTATTGCGTGCTCTCTTTGGCACTATGGCCATGTGTACCAAACGGCACGACTGAAACTTGCGTAGTTTCACTAAAATCAATTTTTAGGTTATCGTACATGCTTCCCACTCTTGTAAGCTAATGTGTTATTTTTTCCTGACTGTGTTTCCTGACGTCAGCCCCTTCTACAACAGGCGATAGCGACCGAGTTGCGGGTTTTTCCCAAGTAGTCGCTTTGCGCTAGTGTTCGTCCTGGCAAGGACTATTTTTCGGCCTGTAGGCATGAAAGTGCACATACCTTTTAATGGAATAGCGCATAATATGGAGTGGTCTCTGATTTATTAAATTACCTTGAATTTCATGGAAGCTTCTGGGCACGTATGGCTAAACTATGTCATTTAAAGGAGGTCTTCGTGCTGACCAAGGCAGAAAGCTGGGCTAGTTGGTGTGTCATCATTATTCAAAAGACTAGCGCAAAATAGCAGGGACAAAGACAGAGAGGACGACAGGACGAGCGCTGACGCTCTTCGCGTTCGCGAAGGGTAGACTTTGACGTCATAACTGGTTAGCCTCCCTGTCTTTCCTTTATGGCCTCACTCTCTGACGTCATAATATGGCGGCTGTCTAAGCCACGGCCTACTAGAACTCCAGACCTGCACAGATAACCCACTTGTATGGGAGCCGCCTGCTCCCACTTTCGTTCAACCGTTGGCCGTCGCTTTTGTGACCTGTTCGTCTGCTACTCTACAGTTGACTGAGGCGGCGTTGTAATCCGCCTCTTCCATGGCACGACGGCGCATGCGCCCTGCCCTAGACGATTAGTCGCGAAACGTTTTGGAAGCGTCGCGCGCGTGGCCGCGCGCTGGGAAGTCCCCCGAAAAATAAAAAAAAAGGGGGGGGGGGGCGGAAGGCTTGGACGCGCGCTGCTGCAAACACTCGTGCCGTGTAGCGCGTTGAAATTCTACTGGTAGCTCGACGTCGGCGCGGTGCCGAAAACGTGCGTAGCGTAAGACCGCAACTCCACTTCAAAAGAGAAAGCGGCCAGGGCATTGTCCGAGTTGTCCGGACTGCACCGTGAGCCAGGTAGTTGCCGCCTTTCATGAATGGCTCGCTAATTTAACGAAAAACCCGTTGCGTTGCACTTGGGAGACACTTAAGTACATCACGTTGCTGACGAAGTCTTTTTGCAGCGTCGGTCATCACTTGCTGGTGGTGGCAGCGCGTTCCTGACTGCACGTACTCATAAGGCCCGGCAACACTGGGTCGATACGAGACCGACAAGAGGCTCACTCCTATGATTGAGCGACTATTGTGCGTCACTGAAACCTTTTTATCATACCAGGTCGACAACGACGCAACCGACGAGCGCGAGTTGTACTGCGACAGGCTTTCTTGTCGGAGGAACCGGCAAAATCAGCGTGCCTACTATCGTTCGACCGAACCCCGCGCGATCGGCCGTCGTACCGACAACACAATAGCGACAGCGTCTTCGCTTGTATATATAATTAATCGTGCTCAAAGTGAGTCAAGCACGCCTACCAAGTTGAAATGCACAACCTTTAACCTTCTCAAGCCGTGCCCACGAAGTTTGAGCCAATGTCGATCCTGTTCAGCGAAGGTTAACCTGGCGCCGTCGAGGTCGTGCACATACCGGCGGACCTGAACTGAAATGTAAGCAGTTAGGTCGAACGGAACGGCTTTTTAGTTCAATTCTGGCTTTAGCGATTTGAAATCAGCTACTCTTCACTTCGCACGGCGCGTACACAATAAACGGTAAGCGGCGACACAGCGCTATGCCAACAGCTGTACGTCACCGTACCTGTAGACTGTCGGCCGCATTCGCTACGTATATGGGTGGGCCTGTACGTGTTGCTTTGCCGACACATTTCTCAATTTCAGAGATGCACTGTTTGCCTCTGCGTCAAGCGGCAAACAAGAGACGGTGTATTCGGTATACAGCAGCATAAACAACCGCCTCGCTCATTTATACCAACGCCGTGTGAGCGATGGCATCCGCGCGTTTTCGTGAGAGAACAAGACGGGCTACAAATGAGCACTTATGCGAGCACAGTTTTCTCTAATAATGCTCTATGGGACGCTAAACCTGTAAGTATGATGGAGTTAAAGAAAAGCGAGAATGAGTTAATTAACAGCCCGTAATATATGTATGTGGATCACAGTTGCCGTTGTTTAAGTGGTTCGGCCGCTCATATTGACTTGTCTCAGGGTGTAACACCATGGCACATATGCGCAGATATGCATGTTTTGCTATATTTTGACACTATTTCATATCAGCGATGGACCTTTTCCGCAATATTAAACGATAACAACGACCTGCGGCTGTAGATGTCGGTGTAAACAAGTGCACCGCTTTAATAAATCGGACGCAGAAGGCTGCGCTCGAAGACTTCTTGAATATGCGATATGTCTAAATAATGTGTAAAACGAATACAAAAAGCGATGTCTAAGTGCAGAAATCAGTGACAAATTCCAAGGCAGCAGTGCCGCGAAACGGAATTCAGCGTGCTTTTATCGGCCGCACTGTTTGCAGAACAGCGCACTCAGGCCTGTTCACCAGGTTGTCAGCGAATGCTACATGGCTTCCAGGAACGACATGCTGTCCCAGAGAAGCTATTAATAATGATTCGCGATCCACGAAACGCACAACCGACGCGCACTCAACGTGGGCGCAGGTACACAAATCAACCGGTGAAAGCCCCGGGACCCTTTGAAAACGTTTTCAGCGGCGTGCGGCAGAGGGCAGCACAGGAAAGTGAAAGAGGCGGATTAGAACGGCGGCTGTTGTGTTGTGACGAACTGCTTGCATGGTTGACGATTTCTGAGAACACAGTGACAGTGATGTCACGAGGCTTTGATTGGTCACTTGCCTCCAAAAGATCACTAAAAAATGTCGGTGCGTTTAGTCTGCTGCTCCGTAAAGTAGTATTAAATAGTTGCTCCCATTGTCGTATTGCACGCAGTAACAAACCGCACAGCTCTTGCACACTAAGTCACCGTGTTTTTAGAGTTCGTAAAGTTCACAACGGCTTCGTTGTTTAATTTGTCAAGTTCGCTACTGCGCTGTTTAGAAACTGGAAACACCGTATACGTTCGAGGACAGAACGATTACCACTTATCTTAAGTCTTAAAAGTTGCCCGTGAGTATGTCGTTATTTCAAGAGGAGACGTACGCGTACAGCTTCACTGTGTACGGATCTTTCGCACCACCGTTATGTTGCCGCCGTACCACACAGAAAAGCTAGCCTTCGCAGTTTGAAAAGAGTTCCGTGACACAAGGCCTGCAGTGCGGCAGGCATTAAAACACTGGGATACCTTTTGCAAGCTTTGAACTCACCGAGATGTCAAACATTACTAAAAAAAAAGTAATCCCACCTTTCCTTGAAAGAGGCTCGATTGGTTGTCTTGTACACATCGGGCGCAGAATTTACTTTCAAAACTTATGCCAGATCCTCTCTCTTGTTGCCTTACGGCACACAGCAATAAATCATAATGTCATCTCTGACATTGGGATATATGTATTCAACTAAAAAAAGCTAGTTTATACTATGAATGTTTAAAAACATCTTTTTTTTTTCATTTTCTTACAGAGGCAAGAAAGGAAAAGTTATTCCGTCTGCCATATGTACTTGTAGTTTACCTTTCTTGCATCGCTTTTCCTCCTCTAATCTCACTATTCAAACGCAGACACTCGCAAATCTTGTTTTCTCTTTATTTTTGTAAATTTATGCATTCACCGCCAATACAAGCGCTTTGTAGCTTCCAAAATAGCAGCACGAGTGTTGGAACAGATCGTGGAAGCAGAGAAAAGCGAGCCATTCTGCCCGTACGTTTGTCCCAAGCGGCACAAGGGTTTAACTGGACCAGGCGCGATGGAGAAGGGACATCTGCGTAGGTCTGGAGCTCAGTAGGTCGTGGTACAAGATATCCAGTTCAGCTTTGCTTTCGATACTTTTTTATTATTTCAATTTATTTCCAGGTTCTCAAGCGAATTGCCCCACCGTACAGGTGACAAAAAGTATATTTAATTTGAAAAATACGTTTGTTCTAACATGCTAAAAAAAACGCGAAAGTTGCGCTTTAAAGACCAAACAAATCAGATACTATGCGAGCTATTACAGCTTTTAGAAATGATTTTCACCATTTAACAATTTTTAATTCGTATCTACATATAGTACACAAGCATGGCTGCTATTCCGCTCAGAGAAATGTGATCGTCATTGCGGCTGATCGAAGCCGCTTCCGCTACATCATCCTGAGCAGCCAACCGCTGGTCACAGAGCGGATGCGGTGAGGCTGTCTACAAATGCCCCGCAGAACTGAATAAACAGTACTGGCAAAAATAAACGAGTACCAGGGGCGGAAAAAAACGCCCGTAAACAAAAGTTGCGAGCACCGGGGTTGCGATCGGCAAGGCGCGGCAAAAGCGTCTAATTTTACCATCCGAGACCCGCTTTAAACGCGTCTGCTGCTGACTGTTGCTATGAGGTCGCAAACGCCTGGGGCATGCGCGAGGGACCGGTATGTCGGGCTGCTCCAGCAATATTCGTAATTAGTCCCGGCGTGTCAAGCAGTGCGTATAAAGTCTACCTTCTGTTGAGACTATATATATATATATATATATATATATATATATATATATATACACGTTTCCTTCAGCAAGACGCGGGATCGTCTCACGTACGTTCTGCAAACCAGCTGGCTGAATAAGAGTGCATACTCGACGCGCTCACGAGGGCGCGGTGTAAAACGGATCCACGTGTCTGCCCGAGTTGCATGAGCGCTGAAACGTCCATGTTCACCGCTGTTTTCCTTGTGGAACTTTTGTGACGTTTCCATTTTGTAGCGCCAAGATGTATTCTTTTTACGTCATTGAAAATGCCCACCATTACTGATTTCCTCGTTGCGGGCAGAGCGCGTTCGCCAGAGCACCCGCAGAAAGTGCGATAAGAAAGGAGAGCTGTATCCCGCCATGTGCCGAGCATTGACCTGAATGCCGGGCCAGCCCCGCAAGGCATTGCTGTATAGCTATATGTTCTGCACTAAGAAAGCCTGGGCTTTTACTGGCGCAAACCCATAGAGTTTCGTGCAATAATTACTGGAGGGAATTCAGGCGCTGGTGGCTACGGGAGCTGCAGTGGGAGTGGTTGAGCCAGCGTGATAATCAGGGAAGTACATGGATTTGCCTAAGCTTCGTCCTTTCGGCTTCGAACGGCTTTGTAAATTCGCCATTTGCAACAAAATACCGTGTAATAAATAATTAAATGAACATTATTAAAATTGTCCGACGGCATGATTCGAGCACGGAACCTGTACCACAGCAGCCCCATATTGAAACCATCACGCCACGGACGCATGCAACGACACACGGCGTAGGACGCCCTAATTTCTTGCGGGCTAGCCAGCGTGTTGAGACGCTTGGCGCGTTTCGAATTGGCCAGCTTAACAGTCTGAACCACTGCAATTAGTGGCGATTGTGCCTGTTCGCGGAGTGCTCTGCACTTAGAAAAGCACGTATCGCTTTGAAATTTAGGACAATGAAGACAGATCAAGCGTAATAAACAAATCCACGAGAACGTCTGAATCCAGAAGTACGAAGATCAGACAAATGCGTGTACTTCCCACCATTTCCCATGGTTTCTGAGCGATCGCAGCGCCAGAGCTCCCTGTAGTACTTATCGTATGAAACTCTATGCCGAAACGACGATCTCGTTATGAGGCACGTTGTAGTGGGGGCACTGCGGATTTATTTGGAACAGCTGGGGTTACTTAACGTGCACCCACTGCATGGCAGACGGGCGTTTGTGCATTTATGATATGCGGCCGCCTTGGCCGGGATTTTATCTCGCGACCTCGCGCTTAGTAGCGCAGCGCCATAGCCACTAACGTGGGTGCGCTGCTCCTTACAGACTGCCTGCAATGACAAGGAAAGAAATCCCTTTCATCATCGGCAGGTTTCTGTGGTCCGCCAATATTTCTTTTTTGCCGATTATTTTGACGCTGCATCAACGCACTTCTGAAGAGGAGTCGAGTGAGGCTGCGAAGAAGTTTAACAGCCAAACATTTCCGAAATTCCCGCATCTATGAACTAAGACCAACTAAGACCAAGAAGTTTCCACGAACGGCGAGTGTTACTCTCACGGCACTTTCACACTTGAAGAGGAGCGATGACGACGAATTAGTGCGCCCGAAATGCGCGAACGTTGTAAATCCTATCGCTGTCACTTCTTCACGCACTGAGGGTTTTGGACTTCTTCATGCACTAGATATTTTCTTCATGATTATATTGCGCCAAATGGGCCGGAACACAGACCGCTGCTATTTTGTCCCGTCAAAAGAAATAGGCCGAAATATTAGTTATATGTATAGTTCTTTGGAGCTCTATTGTTACTAGAACAGAAAAATATTTGCACGAAATGACTGCTTTCAAATCGAAAGCGTAGCTTTTAGCTTCTCGTATAATTTGACGTTGGTTAATGGGCAGTTGCAGCAGCAAATTGTATAGATTTCTCTCTCTCTCTCTCTTTCTCTCTCTCTCTCTCTAGTGCAGTGTTTTTGGCATAGATGAGAGCAGCCGCATCATAATGCTTCTTGTCCCGCAGGTACAAGAACAACACGGACACGAAAATGCTGCTTCTCAAGTTCACCGATCTCCAGAACAACCCAGTAGCGATGATAAAGTAAGGAATTACCATGTTTGCGTCAGTCACTTTTGTTTGTTATGAGGCGTCGGCTGGAAAAGAAGAAACTGAGGCCCTAAAGCTGATGGCGGAACTTAGGTCAAATAGCGTGTACTCATGTTTCTTAATCAAAATTTTTTCAGTGTGGGACAAATTTTCTTGAACGAAGAGAAAACCTATCCTTCTTAGCGTGCTTTCAAAAAACAAAAAAAAAGAAAGAGAAGAAACAAGAGAAAACGGAAGTGGCTTGCCAGTACACGCACAGAAAATGGGGGGAAAGATAAGGGATATTGATAAACGTGCAGTTCTTATTCCTAAGCAAGCGTGGTACTTGATACAATAACTGCAGTGATGCTAATCTTATGTGTTCGGTGATATCTTTCGCTCGCTTTTATCGGTTCTTGCTTTGCTGGGAATTGCGCCGGATAAGGAAGCGCAAACTGGGAAAATAAGTTGTTACACTCATTGTAAATTAAGCTTTGAGAAAAAGCATTAGCGTCTCCAATTAAACCGTGTGTAGGCTTTTAGGATTGCGTGATCTGACATCACTGCGGATGGCTTAACATCTGTATGCAAATCAGCGACTACCTACGGCATGTAAAACATAGGATCTAAAAAACGTAAGATCACGGAACACTATATTGCGCGTAATTTTAACGTAGATATGAAACGAGGAACAATGCCGCAGTTGGGGCTAATTGGTCTTGCATCGCCGGCACTCTAAATCTTGAGGTTTCGTTAGGATATCCTTTGACACCGCTTTTCAAAATTCCAGGGCTATTGCAAATGTTTTACAGGGCACGCTCCTTTTCAGTTGGTTCGCCGTTCACCCTACCAGCATGAACAACAGTAACCTACTCATCAGCGGTGACAACAAGGGGTACGCTGAGCTCATGTTCGAATACACGATGAACAAGAATCTTCCCGGAAAGGTAGGTTGTGAAGAAATAACCTGGCATTAACTATTGCTCGAAACTTGGTCGCTTTCGTTTCGCAGAGGACAACTCATGCAATGGTTTTAAAAAATAAAATAAGAAAGGCACATTATTCAATAGTTGTGAAATTCTTATCTTTAAAAAAATTCGTTCTTGTATTTCTTGTTGGTTTAGCAGCACTCACCAAAATTATATGTACGAGTATATGACGCCTGCGGTGGATAGAATGTTCCGCAGCCACTGCCATGGCCGTGCGGGGTGGCGCTGGCTAACACTCGCAGGAAGAGTTATTTCTAGTAGTACTGCATAAATAGCCAAGTGGCCGGGGAAACGCCAACGCGGTAGCTCTGTGGCTAAAGACATCGCACGCGTAATGCGAAGACGTGGGTTAGTACACCACCTGCGGTCAGTTGCTTTTCATCCACTTTAATTTTCATTTATTTATGATTTCCTTTAATTCAATGAAGAAATACAAGTATTTCCCCCTGTGTTGTCCTTTGTGTCATCGTTGGTTGGCTTATAATTTGACTAATAAAAATCGGGGCACTCGGCTTTCTTTCTTCTCGTTCATATCACATATATATATATATATATATATATATATATATATATATATATGTGTGTGTGTGTGTGTGTGTGTGTGTGTGTGTGTGTGTGTGTGTGTGTGTGTGTGTGTGTGTGTGTGTGTGTGTGTGTGTGTGTGTGTGTGTGTGTGTGTGTGTGTGTGTGAACGAAAAGAAACAAAACCGAGGGCCCCGATTTTTATTAGTCAAATTACAAGAACCTTTATTCAGCGGGGTCAGGCGCTCAAGCGCATGACGCTGGCCATGCGCTTGAGCGCCTGACCCCGCTGAATAAAGCGTCGAGATTTAACAGGTGCCTCGCGAGGGGTGGAGGTTGCTCTCGACCCCTTGGTCCTCTGCGACTTGGAGTGTCCCTGGAGCTTTGCTCAGGTCGCCGTTTGTTCCGCCTTTCCGCCGTCATGGCGCAAGAAGAGCCACCACGAGCCTCCTGCGTCACCGTCTCTGCCCAACCGGCCGCTCCCTCATTGACCGTCACCACTCGCCAGCGCGTTGCCCTACCACGTTCGCTTGCCTCTGTGGTGACGAGGTTGAAGATTGGTTGGACAATTACGACCGAATGAGTGACTTTAACCAGTGGGATGACTTTCAGAATCCTCGAAACGTCGCCTTCTACCTGACTGACGTTGCCATGATCTGGTTTCTTAACCATGAGACCACGTTACCTGACTGGGCCGCGTTGAAACACCAACTTAGGCAAATTTTCGGCGTGCCAAACGTCCGCTCTGAGGTCGCCAAGAAAAAGCTCGATGGACGCATGCAACTTCCTGGATAAACATACGCCTCTTATATTGAAGACGTTCTCGCCCTTTGCCGCCGTGTTGACGCCGCCATGAGAGAATAGGATCGCGTTTGTCACATCCTAAAGGGCATTGGACACGTCGCATTCAACGCACTGGTGATTATGGATCCCACGACCGCTGACGATGTCATCGGGACTTGCCAACACCTGAACGCACTGCAGGCCATCTGTTTACACCCTGGCGCCTGTGGCACACGTCTTTCCTCGGATATACCTGCGTATGCTTATTCGAGCTCTCATACGCGAAGAGCTTCAAGTGCATGGTCTGCTCACTCCTCCCGTCACTGAAACTCAATCTTCCGTTCCTGGACTGTGCGACATCATCATAAAGGAACTTACCTCCATGGCCTGCGCTGCGAACTGCACCCTTCCAACACCTCGTATGCTCAGGTTGCGGCCATAGAACCAGCCTTCATTCAGACAGTGCCTCCTGCCCCTGGCACTGCTCATAACCTCATCGCGTCTCTAGCACCCTGTGTACCTGCCCCTGCAGTTTACCCTACCTGGCGTTCGCCCTGGCCAATTTGTTATTATTGCGCTCTTATCGGCCATATATCGCAGTTTTGTCGAAAACGCCAACAGGACGAACGCCGTGGCTACGATGCCTACGAAACAGATCCGTTGCTTCCTCCGAGTCAATACGAGCGCCGGCCTGCACCACGCTCCTTTTCTCCGCCTCCCTAAGCGCCTCTCAACTACCGTCCAGGACGTCGCCGATCTCTCCCCCCCCCCCTTTTCCTACGCTCGACATCTCCCCTTCAGCCAGCCAGCCGCACCCCTGACTACCGATTGAAAAACTAGATGGTGCTACTTTGGAGGGAAAGTTGCATGGCTCGCACTGACTACAATTCCTCCAGGAAGCCCGGCCAATAATTGAATAGTGTCTGTTGAAAGTGTGACTTTCAAGCACTGATTGACACGGGAGCTGCTATTTCCATTATTCACGCTCACTTGTGCTTTCGTCTACGCAAGGTTACCACACCTTACAATGGACCTATTCTACGTGGTGCAAATGATATAATTCGGCCATCAGTGCAGTGTACCGCTCGAGTGTCCATTGACGGTATACGACATCATATTCAGTTCGCAGTGCTGACTTTTTGTGCTCACGTGCTTATTCTAGGGTGGGACTTACTTTCTTCCGCGTCTGATTTCATCTCTTGCCGACAATGCCTCGTTCGTTTGAGACACCAACAATTCAGACGACTTGTACCAATCGCGCCTCCGCTTAAGATGTGTAGTGGCATCTGGCCACGAGCACCTTCTTGCAGTTAGCTGTGGCATCACCAGTCGTGACGTTCTAGTTGTGCCGTCACCCCGTTGCCTATCCAAAGTGATTGCACTAGCACCCAGCCTTGTTCGCTTCACTAAGGGCACAGCTACTTTGGCTGCACTGAACACAACCAGTGAGCCCACATTGCTTCTTTAAGGCGCTGTTGTCACGTGCGTCGTCGACACACAGCCTGTCTCTGTGCTTGCCTTGAATATTGAAATAAGACAACCACCTATAGCTGTAGACGCGGCTCCTGCTTCCGTTCTCACTAGTGCAATCCACACCGATATGACGCCACAGCAGACAGAGAACCTACTGGCGTTGTTGTCCAAACATAAAGCCTCCTTCAACGTCTATTCTCCGCTTTTGGGAAGGAGAGAATAGACGCATACCCACGGATTTCGCAGCCAATAGCATTGCCTACATTGAGCAGTTTTTCTTATCTAATTGACTGAAAAGAGGCTAAGGGCACGCTCAAGTGGAGAGAGTTTCGATGGGGCCGAGCCAGCACAATGAAAGTAGATAACCGGATGAGGAAGGTGGTGCCGGTGTCTGGGATTGGTCCGCTTCTTCTTAGCTTGCGGCGGCTGGTCGAAAATCGCGGCGGCATGCAACGGAAGGTTAAAAATGCCGCTAAAACGAATTCTCAACAAAGAAGAGTTGGCAGAGCAATGTCGTATACGTGCCGAAAGGTCTCGATAACGTTATACTGCCACGCAAAATCTTTTATTATACGCATATAAAGTCATTACCCCGGCAGCACCGAGTAGCCAATGCCACAACGTTAGGCGCGCAGCCATCTTCTCTTCCTTTCGGTACGGGGAAGTCTGCAGCTATTCAGAAACCTTTTCAGTTTTGTTCGGCATATTAATGTGTCTTTAACGCGCACCCGTCACTTTGACGCGCTGAGTTTTGCCCGTTTTGTGACGTCGCGTGACAAACAGGCAAAAAGGGCGCAGCCCGAAAAAGTTTGACCGATAGCAATTGGTCAAACGACGCCTTTTTCGCTAATGGCGAAGAAGGCTTCGAAATAGGAATTATTATTATTATTTTTCGTTTTGTCCAATCATGCGTAACCAGTGCGCACATATTGTATCAGATTGGGCGTTCTCGTGGTTTTCGTGACGTCGCGTGACAGACAGGCACAGTGGGTGGTGTCTCAAAAATTTTTGGATCAATCGTGGAGGACTGCTTGCAGAACTGGAATAGAAAAGTCTGGAATAGCTTTACGTTACAGCGCCCCAGATATTCAAAATGAATGCACAGCCCTCTACTGCGGCGCCTCTCAAAACCAACTGTTCAGTTTAGGGCCGTTAAACCTCATGATTTTTTAAAACTCTGAGCATCGGTTATCAAGATAGCGGGCTCGCGGAATCGGCATGTGTGATCAGAAATCGACATTGCTTTGACAAGTCGCGCTCAACTATTTGTAGGCAAAGCGCAGTCAACATAAAGAAGCCTGCAGGTCTTTCAGCGAAGGCGCTAAGTGTATTCAAATTTTGAAAATTAAGTTCTAGGAATTTATGTGCGAAAACCATGATCTAATTATGAGGCACGCCGTAGTTGGAGACTCCGGAATAATTTAGACCACCTGCGGTTCTTTAACGTGCACCCAAACTTAAGTACTCAAGCGCATTTGCATTCCGCCTCTCTCAGAATGCGGCCGCCGCGACCGGGATGCCATAGCGCGTTATGTTCGTCCATGTTTCGTCCCTTTTGGAACCGAAAGGCCTTTTTAAAGTGCTTTTGATTTCCTGGACATTTAGGCGTTGGATGGGGTTGGGGTGAGTATTCACTTGTGTGTGCCCACTGTGAACGACGGGTACTGGGTTTGCAGGGTCCGTTCATCGCCGCATTTGCCCAGTCCAATGAGGGCGACGTGTCCCCCAACCTGAGAGGGCCACGTTGCATCGACACGGGCCTGCCCTGCGATTTTGAGAAATCTACTTGCAACGGCCGGGTGAGGCTTGACACTTCGTTTTTTCTTGTTTTCGCTAGAACACGCCATGTGTAATTCAAATTTGAACGTGTAGTAATAAAAATAAACAAGTAGATAATGCTTACTAAGAAAAAAAAACTGGTAAATTTGTGCCAGCCTATTGACTAAGTAACTTTAGACAGGAACGATAGGGCTAGTAATTCAACTAGATCAAAATCCTAGTGTCACTGTTGTTGTGATATCTGCAGCCAAGCGAACACGCCGGTGAGTAAGGCGATTCAGCTGTGTGGCACTAAATAAAAGTAGAAATTAAAAACAATGAATTAGAAATAATAAACAAGTATTTCGCGCTCACAATGAACGCATTGTGCGTCAAAAGTGCTATATATGCGAACACGGCATCATTTCTCAATTTTCGCTAGTGTATCGAACGTGTTTGTACGATGACAAGCTAGCCATACTACGCAGACTGAGGGGCACAGAACAAGCAACAAGAAGGCGACAAGCGGCGCAACACACAACTCGTCTCACGGGACATCGCGACACTGTCGGTGTCGTTGTAATAATCACAGTTGGCATAGCTCCATCGAAACGGTTAACGCTTGTGTTCTCTGCTTGAATGGCCGGGCTATCCGTGCAAACTTCTCAAATATGCTGCAAGCATTCGTGCCGGCGAGCAAGCGACACCTTATCGTTAATTCAGCACCGTTGACAGCTATAGGCTGGCAGAAATAAAGCAGCAGGTTTGTCGCCATGCAGCATGATGCCTCATCCGACAACAGTGTCGCTGTTCCCTCTAGTCGTGTTGCTTTTCTCCCCACAGTAACGAAGAGTAATGATATCAATCACTCCCTGCCCGTCTCGTGCGGTAATAATCACTAAGAGTTAGTAACCCGAAAGATTTTGTAAATATATGCAGTCACCAGCAACCACGAAACTTCTCTTCAGGGCGTTTATGTTAACAAAAAAGGTGGTTCTAGCATAGCGATAATTATCGGAAGCCTGGTGACGTAATGTATCTTCTAAACTTTTGAACGCACATGAAAGGGTCGTAAAATTTATTTATCGTAGACCTTATTGGTGTCCTTGAGCTACAGCGTTCCTGACAGCCATGGCCTCATTTTTAGCTGATTAGAACGAGACAGCATTTAATTATGACATATACGGGCAGGCGGTTCCACATGCGCTTGTGTTGAAATTTTGCATTTCAGAGAAGGCATCTTTAAATGTTGACAACGGGTGCTTTGATGGTTTGTTAAACGGCGCCGTGACAGCTCGTGCGCACAGTGCATTTAACTTGTCCATCACAGTAGGCATACAGACCTTAGCGTGTTTCTCCGTGAGCCTGCGATACTTTGCGCACTGAAGCGCAAGTGCAAGTTGTTCTTTCTTGTATAACACAATTCGAACTTTAACTTTCATTGCTGGTCCCTTGTCACTGTCACTTTGAGCAATAGGTATTGATGTCGACCAACGAAGGCGCTTCGGGACATTGTATTTTTTTCATTGGCCTGGCCATGTGCCGCTGCAGCCACATTTTATGTAATTGAGCATGCCTTCTTTCTTTTAATTTCAGACTGAGAAATGCATCGCTTTTGGTCCCGGTAAAGACATGTTTGAAAGCACAAAAATTCTGGGTGAACGTCAGCTCCAAAAGGCATTGGTAAGTTGCGGCGGTAAAACTATGGCGTTCTCAGTGTATTCGTTCCTTGCCATCGCAGTGGCAACGCGATGTTATCTTGTCAGAGAACTTATCACTGTATCGTGCGTAGGGGATAGGGCGAAACATGAGTACTAAGCTGAAGTTCTCTTCTGCGTTGCCACTAACATGTTTTCGCCACATTTTCTCATATTTTACAACAGAAGCGTGACCTTGTCAGACATATGTTCTGATTTAATAGTCCTTCAGTATTTCGAAATTCAGTGTTATGTCACCTACCCGCATTTCTTATCAAAACTAAATGACGCTCATTTATTGGTTTTTTTCCTGAACGCTCCAACTGCCCTTCTATAGACTTGGACAACGAATATGCTAACCAACATACGGTTTGCATGTTCTAGCGAACAAAACCTCACCGTTCGCAATACTGGCGACCATGCAGGGTTACCGTTCTTTTTTACGTTACTACAAGTTTGGGGACATATTTCATTTTTTTAAGCAAGAAGAACCAGTCGTGAGTGGCGGGCTCTGTTACCATATAAGTGTTGCCACTTAAGCCTGTCTTGGTAATTGAGTATTTTTATGTTTGACTGGTGTGTTACTGTCATAGGACATGTCATGACATTGACGTGCGCGGGCTCTCGGGGCTCCACCTCGCAACGCATGCAGCTAAGCATCACACAGCTCACTACTTTGAAGTTCGAAATTTATTCCATTCTTTTTACGAGAAAGGAAGAAAAGAGACGCGGGCTTATGGCTATTGGAGCTAACTAAATAAGGTTGACAGGCAGTGCGCTGTACACATAACGTAGCATAAATAGTGCCATGAAATACATATAAAATGCGCACGTATATGCGTTACTGGATTCTACTGGAAAACGAAGTGTGTGTGCATATTTAAGCTCTCAGCTGCACAAAGTAAGCACAAAACATTCATATAACCTGCTCTACTATATGTTGACAAAGTGCCATTAGGTTCGACACCATTTCCCCGCTTCCTCATCACCAGCCTAATTATGTCCACTGCAGGGTAAAAGCCATCTCAGTTATTTCGAATTATTCGTCTTGCGTGAAGCAACCTAACTAATCCCCACAGGTACGCGGTCAGCAGCACTACCCAAATCTTAGCCGTACTTCCGTTTATGCTATAAACTACAGCATCAATTCGAGTGATTCTTACTACAAAAAGTTCTAGCGAGCTTCAAATTTTGCACATTTTTTCCACGCGCACATCGTCTTGCCTTCCTAGAAGAAGCTTAAGTTGTAGCGTAACCGTAACCGCCGTTCGTCATCATGCTACATCATCATCACTGATCGCCTCACGTGGCTCAGAGCGCGACCGACGAAAGAAGACTGTACTGGGACTCTCACCGACTGGGCTATAGACGCCGCAGCCGCCCCTCGGCTCTGCATTTCCTTCCTTGAATAAATGTAGGGACGTCGACCGCTGTCGCGTCGTTCCTTACATGCCCCTGAAGTAACATAGGTGCTGCTGTGACGAGACACAATGCGTTCTATTTTTCTGTCGTGGGGCTGATGGAAAACGCACAAGGAGGTCACAGACGCAGACGCCCACATTGGGGCTTAGAGTGTAGGAGAAAATGAAACTTTCTTGACGCCTAAATGCTTGCAAACAACGAAAGAGCTTCAGTACTGCAGCAGACTCATGTGCTATTCTCGCGCCCTATCCCACTGTACTACCCGCGCGTGCCATTCGCAGTCTAAGGCACCGACCGTCGAGCCCGTATCGAACATAACCGACTTGCGCGCAAGAAATCTGCCGGCTGTGTCCAGTAGGCGTTCACTGTGTCGCACACAGATCACCCGGAACAGCGATAAGCTAGGACATTGAAATCTCTTTCCGAGTTGAAGCTTTTCGTCAACCTAAACCGCACGAAATACAGGGCGAACAGATTAGGCGGACCGCACTAGAGCTGATGTCGCCCGTCTTGCCTTTTCGTTCTGTATTTCGCACTGTTCATGCCCATGATAATGAAATCAACTAGCCTAAAATGATGCTAGATCAGAGAACGAGGCTATTTGGCGTGACATCGCGAAACACACGCTAAGAGGACGGAGAGTTTGTGTGTACTTTCTCTTATTCTGTTTTTGACGGCCTACTTAGCACATTTATAATGATATCCCACCTTTCTGCACACCCTGCCTGGTGTATCTTCTTATGATAGTGTAGTGCTGCTTTCGTGGTACACATAAAACCATACATTCCAATTAGCGCTCCGCTGGCGCACACGAGGAAAACCGACTCATCAGAGGCCAAATATACAAAACCTTTTGGTCGCGATGCTTTTTGCCATTGGCCGACCACCTTTGCTAATAATGTAACTTCACGATTGCCTGGCAGCTGCTCTTACGAATCGTTATAGTGTTTGAAAGTTTGTGAACAGGCCCAGTATTTTCTATCTTTCACTGCAATTAACTTTCGTCCCCCCCGCTCCCCCCCCCCCCCCACACACACACACACGCGCGCGCGCGCGCGCGCACCACCGCAACTTCTTTTCATGAAAAGTGCCTCTGGCAGCCGTGGAAAGCTGACTGCGTACATTGGGGCGACTTGACGCCGCCGTCGGCGCCGACTTCCTGGCGCCGCGTTGAGGGCGCGCGCAGCACCGGTCAGCGCGCCCGCCTCGTTCTGTTGGCTGCGCGCTGGTGTCGGGCAAAGCGCGGCCGGAATTGACGGCCGTCTGACAGCGCGACGTTTCCCGATTTGCAGGACCTGTTCCACTCGGCCTCACGAAAGCTCTCCGGCACGGTTGGATTCGCGTACCAGAGGGCGAACATGGGGAAATACGAAGTCGGCGACAACGAAGCGGATCCGGTAAACGCAAACGCAGTGCTCCCGCCCTCCCGTCTTTTATTTCCTTTTTATGCGTCTTTTTTTTATCATTTATAAGCGTCCACGGGAGAAGAACGATCGAGTTCGAATAAATCATAATTGTATTTTCTTTGTGTAGCTGTGCATATCTGCAGCAAATATTTTCAACACAAGAGATTAACGTTGTGGTGCAGCTCGTGGCATGTCGAACTATGTGTGTCTATAAGAAATAGTATTCTATATGAGCCCTTAAGAAGTGGCTGCAATGTTTGTAATGAAGAGAAAGCCGCATTTAGCTTCATCAACAAAAGGTCATTATCAGAATGATTAGCAGTGAGTCCTTCATACGAAAACAAAGCTGTTGGAGCTCGTGATAATAAAGCGCCGACGGACCTTTGCCATGAATGTTGAAGATGAAATTTTTTCGGCCCGTTAGATCTAAGAATATATTTGCAGGTATTGCGAAAATGGTGCTAACGCTCAATGTTTGCAGATCAATATAAATGCCGAGTTATACCCACTACTTAAATATGTTAGCTCTTGGCACTTTGCGCCAGCATAGGAAGACAAAAACTACCCGGTTTTCGTCGATTATATCTCACTCGCATCCATACATGCAATGCGTTTAGAGGAGACTTGGATGTTGTTGTTTTGCCCAACCCTAATCGGCGCATGAAACGCGCATATTTTCTCTTGGAGGGTTTTTCGCCCATATAAAATCTACACATTGTAGAAGTAAGGAAGAAAGGAGAATGCTTAATGAATAGTAAGCATTGCAAGTTGTTTTCAAATTGCTTACAAGTTGCCAAAGAATAATGGTTTCTACTTCGAGGATCACCAGCAGAAAATTTTGTCACCGACAACTGTTAAAGTTCATGGGCCTAATTCGCAACGTTTGTAAGTGCTCTTTGCCATTGGCCAACTGTGTTCGCTAATAATATGTGCAGCATTCATATTGGCCGGAATTCGCTCTTACGAACAATTCTAGCGTAACATCTTTCTATGAATAAGAGCCCAGTTCGGCGTGTCCTTCGAGCAGGGAATATTGAACCTGTGAGGCTCTCAACCACTAACCGTTTCGGATGCACTACGGTCAAGACCGATGTCCATTTCCTTATTGAGTTTTCTTTTTTCGCAGGTTGGTTCCAAGTAAAAATATTGTATGAGTTACTGTCGGGGACAGCTTCACTTGAATGCGGATAACCCCTGGTAATGGAACTACGGCACGGTTCAGGTGCTGTGTTCTAGTACAATGCATCACACCCACATTATTTAGCGATCCTGTGCGCGCTAGTACGGTGTTATTCGCCATATTGTGATGCGCCCCTCATTACCTTGTAAGATTTCGTTAACTCTCAAGAAGGCTTGCTGCAGATTTTGAGACTTTGAAACGAGTGTGCTCCTCTTTTGAGCGTAAGCCTGCACTTCTCAAGGTCTTCTGCTGGGTGGCGGTGCTGCAGTGTAGCGCCTGCATCAGTGTGGCGCACGGAGCGCTAATTAGGCATTATTTAAATTGCGCTGTCAAAGCCCAGAATATCAGAGCAAAATTCTCAATGCGTGCAGTCAGCCCTTTATTGAACTTTTTCAGATCACAACATGCACTGCAGCGCTGGGCTACAGCTTTGCAGCAGGAACGACTGACGGACCGGGCCAGTTCGACTTCACGCAGTGTGAGCAGGTCTTTTCGTGGTTTTTAGTCGAATATAAAGTCGACACTTATGACAGGAGCGCGCGCGCGCTGTGCCCCCCCCCCCCCCATCTCTCTAACTGAGCAGCGACGCAAAACATTTCTTGCACTGTTCGAGCGATATAGGCTATAGCTTAGTAGACGTCAGTTGGCGTGGCACTTCGTGATGTGCTTTCTGAGACACGCGGGACAAATTTCTGGTGATACGTTGAACAGAAGTAATGTGGCTTATGGTATGGGTAGGGCGTATTCTTTTGCAGTGTTTGGAAATTCGCAAGATTTCCGGCTCACTACTATTCTGCGCCTTACGATCTTGAAAGAAAATAAAAATGGAAATCGTGTCTAAGTGCTCATACGGAGAAAGGAATTCGATGCAGCCACATCTTTATGGTGCAGCAGACACCTGCGCTTACTATTTCGGTGACCATGCCGTGCTGCCAAGAGGGTTGAAGGTGCCTGTATGGCGGTGTACCATTGTTACGGAAGAGCTCCAGGTAAAATAGAGGAAGAGATAATGGCCATCCGGCCCTAAGGAATAGCTTAATTTGCGTTTTTTTGCATAAATCGGTGTGTGCATAATTATCTCCACTGACTCCTTTTGGAATTTCATCGGATTTATGCGAAAATTCAGAACCCTGCTTATAACGTATAAGCTTAAGAGTGTGATGTGAACGTTTGGGGGTTGTGTTTATTAGCTTAAAATTCGTTAGCGCCGCTATACTTTCTCGACGAGAGACGCCATAGATTCAATCAATACGTGAGTACGAAGGCGACCAACTTGTACAAAATCTCAGCTGGTATAGCAAGTGTAATGGTCACGCGAAAATTCGACGATTTCGATGCTACTATGTGCACACAGGACATATATGAGGGCCACTTGCATGTCCTATAGGCACATAACGTTAACTGGAGATGGCGTGATTAGCAACTTACGCGCGCACGATCAAGCGATTGCACTTATCCATGGCTTCGGCTTTTGACGACCTATAGGATATGGCCGCCGTGTAGACGTCAAGTTTGGTACCAAAGACCGACTGGGCCGCATGCTTGCGGCTTCGTGCATGCACGCGTCTATTAGCAGCTGTGGTCGGGCTGAACTTGCTACTTTCTTCACTTGCCCCATGCACTGCGCCGCCTTGGTGCATAGGCGTCAGTGTGACTCCGGAAGTCTGCAACCATATAGACACTTCCTGCTTCCGCGGACGACCAATGGCGGAAAGCGAGATAACGTCGCCTCGAGAAGGGTTTGCACCCAACCTCTCCGAAACGGTTTCCCTGTCCGTGGCCGCCCTCTTACAGACCTCTGTCGCTGTGTTGTCGAGGGCTAGCACCAGCATCGATGCATTCTCGTGCGCGAAAGGATCACCCTATGGCAGAAATTTCTGCAGAAATTCGCGCTGGCTTACCGAACCGCTCTGGAGAGTCCGGTAGCTTTGACTGAGATGATTTTAACATCTTTCTCATTCATTTTCATTTGTGTTTCAAAGTTTTGCTGCATTATCTTGCGGCGCAGCTAAAGGCTATCAACTTGCGTTTAAGGTGAAGGCAACTGAGGGTGAAGGCAACTGGTCAATAAACCGACCTATGCTACCTGAAGGCATCAATGTAGCCCGATTCGAGACCCTCGTTATTTAATAAACGAGAAGAAAGGGGCTCGATTTTTAATAGTCGAATAATAAGCGAAGAAATGATAAATTGGTGGATTGAGCTACCGCGGTGCCGCTTTCTTATCCACTTTCTTGGATATTTATGTTTTACTACTAGGACTAATCCATGGAGGGTTAGCCATCGCCACCACTCACAAACCTAGGTGGCGGATGTGGAACATCTTTTCTGCCGCAGGCGTCACGAGTACGTGATCTTTTGGTAGAGCATCGTGATCAATTGGTAGAGCATCGCACGCGTAATGCGAAGACGTGGGATCGTTACCCACCTGCGGCAAGCTGTTTATTCATCCACTTTCATTTCCATCAACTTATCATTTCTTTAATTCAATCAGTAAGTACAAGTAATTTCCCCTATGTTTTCCTTGGGGTCATTGTTTGTTGGCTTCTTATGATGTGTTATTTTAATATATTTGAAATCAGGATCAAGAAATAGAAAAATCAGAAAAAATCGAGGTCAGCTTCAAGTGTTTCAGTTCGCAGTAATGTTATCGGCTGCGCAGTCATGTGCCTAAACAAAAGGAATTGTGACAACGTTTCGCCATAGGGATGCCTAGTCCATCACGGATGCCTGGTTCATTTGATTGAAAACCGTAATGACTTTCACAATTCATTTGTATATTTGGTTATAATTTTTTGAAAATGAATATTTAGGAATAACAGTTTGTTCATAGGGAGTTGACGATGTCGTCGCAAATATAACGTGAGTGGAAAAAAAAATTTAACAAACACTTCTTCGACCACTTGGTCCAGATCTCATGACAGGCGAACCGCGAACCACACAGTAATTTTTCACAGTGAGCATAAAACGCTTGCCTTATGAGTTCTTCGGGCCTCTAATGCAGCAACGACGAAGTCCACGCCATTCTGGAATTTCGTGCGCGACTTCATCGCGGCCCCGTCGAAGGAGGCCATCAAATGCCATCACCCGAAGCCCATCCTGCTCCCCGTTGGCGAGGTAAGTGCGTGAGCTTCTTGCTGCCGTCTTCAATCGTGTTACAAGTGATACCGACGTACAAAGGGCCGTGAAAGCTTACGTTGCATTTTCTGAAAAAGTAGCGCCGTTCGTAGAGGTACTAGGTTCTTTCAAGACCAGCACACAAGTAGCACCAGCGCGCTAGCTGCTCAGTACCCTAATTGTGAAGAGATATCGCGGAAGTACTTGCCACTTGCATCAGGAAGAGTGCTTTATGTTCACCAACGGTTTCGAAACGCTGCTGCCGTGGTGCTAATTTTATGTCGTAGGTATATAAAGTGTTTCAGGTATAGGCAGTGCAACTAATAAAAAAAAACATACATTTTCTGTAAGAAGTGTAGCCGCGGCATTTTATTTCTTGTGGCTCTTCATGAAGTGCGGATGTCTTTTTGGCATTCAATATACTTTACCAGAGTTGCTTGCACATTTTTTATCAACGTCTGGGATAACTGTCGTAGTGGTAACTGTTATCAAAATTTTACTGACGTGTTAAAGTTTTTAGCTTCGCTCAACATTCTGTAAACTGATGGGGCATGCATACGTATACTACTGCGTAATATGATCGCGTAGACAAGCTGCTAGTGTTGCGAAAACCATTATGATACGCCACTCGCATTTATTATGGTTTTGGCCAAACAGCTACACCGCAAATTTTTATGGCGTATAGTATTAGTAATATTTTCCTCTACTCACGTAATACGCCAAATGATGTCCACCAAACTAATGTGTTACACCTGAGGGATCAGCCATCACAGGCACAGCAAACTTAATTCTTCATTTGTCTTTAAGAACTTGTCTTGAGCTGGATGGCGGCAGATCATTTGCTGTTGCAGTTTACCGATAGTATCCTGTAATGAGGCCGAATCAATGCATCCAATCTTCAACAACACTTTCAGGTAGACGTTGATGTGGATGAAATACATGTCATCGTAAATGTCTGTTTGTTTTTCTTCTATCATCAGATGAACTTTCCATACCCTTGGGTTGCCAACATCGTTCCTACTCAAATTCTGAAAGTCGGCCAGCTGTACATTATTGCGGCTCCTGGAGAGTTTACGTAAGTATGTCTAAAGTGCGCCCAAAACGTTGCTTCCTTTAACTGGGCTCCATGCGTGCACAGAAAATCAAGCAAACGCGGTGTCCTAGTTACGTTTGTATTTTTAAACGCGTGAGTTCCAGTAGTATTTTAAGACGTCAACTAAATATTTCGTTCGAAATGTCACCCTTACGACTTTTCTGGAACTTTGAGTATTGCTAAGTCATTAGTATTTATGAATAATTCAGCCCTCGTCACGAAAGTGCCTTTGAAACCGTTGCAAATCACAGTAATTGTCGACATGTGTCTCTACGATCGGCTTCGCAAAAGCTATCCAGGATAGCAGTTCCAGCGCGTGATAACTTTCCACAACAGTGGCTGTCTATCATTGCTGTGTAGCAAGTAGAGTGTTTAGAAGTGTTTTTTCTATACTTGTTAAATATCCTTTGAAGCCATGAACATGGGACGTGCACTAACATGGTGATAATGTCCTTTCAACTTGTCGTACCCAAGAGAAGTATAGAAAGTAGAATTTTCAATGTAATGCATGTTTTCTTAAGGAAAATCTTCCCCATTTGTTTTCCTCGAATTGTTTTGAGCCCTTTACGCCATGTTCAGCGCAGCGATAACGACTGAAAGAAATGGGCTCCTATTACAGAAAAATATGAAGAGCCAAGCCTCGTTGCTACCCAAAAATTCGCTCCGTATGCTTTGGGAGGTGGTTATTTGTGCCACGATGTGTCATAGGTGGCGCTTCGCATATCATCGCGCTTTATCTGTACGCGAGAGCCAACCGCTACTTCGGGTGGCCCTTCATCAAGGACCAGTTCGGTAACCGCGAAGCGTCTGCGACCAACGGACGCAGCGTCTCAACGCCAGCGTCTCGAAACGCTCGCTGTCACGAGGGAGAATGCGAGAACGCACGCCCCTACAACCGATACCATGGCACGGTGTTGCCGCACCACCGTGCTGATTTTACCGCTGCGTTAGCTGCACTATCTTTGGAATATGCCCAGAAAACGGTTAGACAGTCATTCGAAATCGCGGTTAGTTCCCAAAGAATGCTGAACGCATTAAAAAGCTGAACCAAAGAAGCCCGCTAGCCTTTATTTTTACGTTTGTTGTCTAGCTGCGTTCACAAACTATTGCACCGACTATTCTTGATTGATTTTTTTTTTTTTACACGCAGCACCATGTCCGGCAGACGACTTCGCGCTACTGTGGAAAGGGTAAGTGGTTGTTTGCACGCCATCGTTGTTCATGGGGTTCGTTCTTGATTTGTTGTTACAACGACTGAGACAAACTAAGTGCATGTTCCGGTGAGAAAGGCGGCTTTGCATACCTCCCTTCCGAAATCATAAGCAGAATGGGCAACACCCCTGTTCGTACTTCACAATGTTTCAGTCCTTCAATATATTTTGTCCTCTCCGCGGTATCAGCATGCGTGTTACCCCGTGATTGAACGTGAAAGCCAGCAATGGTGGGCTTATTTGAATGGTAGAGCTGGCCATGTTCATCGGCAGTCCGTTTGAAAGAAAATGAACGAGACGACGTACGGCTGCTCATCACTGGCTGGCTATCGTGGACTCGCATGCTTATATTGCACGGAAGCTGTTTGGTCGAGTGTGTTGACAGCTGACGAATGGAGGGGGATGACGTTCGGCAAAAGAGCCCAATTAACATCTAGCCGAGCTATCATAGTAGACTCCTTCGGTATTTCGTTCATTCACAAAGACTGTAGAAAACACAGCTATGCATGCATCCCGTCCCAAGCGATGACTCAGTGGCTATACAGCGTTCATCTACTGAGCACGATTTCGCGGATTTCAGTCCCGGCTGCAGCAGCGGCATTCTTAAGGGGGCGCAATGTGAAATTGCTCGTGGGATGACCTCGGGTTCACGCAAAAAAAAAAAACCATGCGGTCTAAATTATTCCGGCAGTGCCATCGCCCTCACTCTCTTTTCCTCCTACTTCTGTGTGTCCCGTAGCTATACTGTGGTTCTGAGACGTAAAACTCCCTATATGTATTTATTACCTTGCATGCAGCTTATCTGAGAAGTTCTGATAGATGAATTATAAATTAGGAGTAATTATTATTATTATTATTATTATTATTATTATTATTATTATTATTATTATTATTATTATTATTATTATTATTTAAACCGATACGGAGAGGTTGCGGACGCATAAGCAGAATATGGCTTTGAGACGGTTTGTGCTGTGTATACAAACCTCCAGAACATTGATTAGTTAACCTTCTATAGAGTCCTTGCATGTTCATGTTCCTTTTTTTTTATTTACATATCTCTGCCATGGTGAATGTGTCTACCGCTTGTCAGCAGCTTGCTTACCTTGATCAGCCGTTGTTTTGTGTATTAGTAAATCGAAAGTCGGAAGCTCATGCATACTTGTCCTTGTTCCGCCCAGGACTGCGCTCGTGACGGGAACGTCGTGCTGGAGTAATTGCTTGGGAATCTTCAAGATAGCTACTGAACATACTCGGTTGGCTTCTAAGTAACCAACAGCGCAGGCTGAGGCTACCTATGTCTGATTAGCTAATGTATAGCGTGCAGCTCTGCCGTTGTGTGGCCACGAGTTAGGACGAGTTCAGTGCGTATGGTAGGAAGGGAGCGGTCAACCATGGCTATTGTCGAGCCTTTTTCCCTTGTGTGTGTACGTATGTAGTAGTACATGGCCTTGGAGTTGTGGTAGGTGTAGCGCGCGTGCTATGCGACTCGTTGCTGTCTGCGTGCACTGTCATGTTCGGGGTGCCTGTGTCGGGGTAATGGGGCTGTGTTATGATAGAGTCGAATGTTAGTCGAGTCGAGTGTTATGATAGTATAGTGATAGAGTCGCTGGTGGAAGTAGTTGGGTTGCTGCAGGGGGTTCGGGAGGCGGTTCCATAACCATACTGCGCAGTATGTGTCGACATAGTGAGCTGGAGAAGTGTCTCTTGGCATTTGCGGTGTATTGTTATGATTTCTTCGATGATGCTCCGGTGTATCATATCTGAGAGAAGCTGCCTGTTTGCACTGAGAGGCAGTCCCATGGCAATTTTAGTCGCTTTTCGGATAAGGGCGTTAGGCTTGTTGTTGTCTTGTTTATGTTATGTCTTGTAGGGGAGGTGGTATCGGAGTCGTGATATATGCAAGGCGTCAAGGAGCCGGAGCAGATCCCGTTCTTTGAGGCATCTGGTGCGGTTGGAGACACGACGCATCATGTGCAGCACTTGCTCGCCTTGTTTAACCACATACTGCACAGTGGTGGCCGAGCCCCGATCCTTCTGAATGTGCAGCCCTAGTATTTTGACACTGTTGGGCAAGGGTATCGGGGCACCGTCGAGCCCATGTCGCTGCACTGCCGCTATCCATGCAGTCTGACAAGCTCGCCAGCTGCGGTTTAAGCACACGTGCGCGTTCACTCTGACGGCCCGTATAAAAGGTAAAAGCTAGTGGCTATAAAATTGCTCTTCGTCTTCGACAAACAAATCTATGCTGTCTCTTCTGCGGCACAAGCAGGTATGCTCGATGATGACAAGAGCGGAGATAATGACCGTGTAAAAACACGGGCGCTTTCTCTCGCGGCGAGGGTGTGGGAGGAAACCTAAGACGTATAGCGCTTCGACTCCGTAGCTTTGGCCGCAATGTCAAGAGAAGTTGCCACTGAGTATTGTATGGTTTCCGCACCGAGTTTTCTAAAAATCATTTTCGCATACTTGTAGGTGGTGAAGATGAAAGACCCCGATGCCATGGTGGTCCTGGCTGGCCTCTCCAACACGTACACGCATTACGTGGCCACGTACGAGGAGTACCAGGTGCGTTGTCGTGCCTCCGAAGTCCACAACAACAGCGTGGGGACTTATCCAGAAACGAATGACAAAAATGCAGATTGTCTTGGAGAGCACTCTCCGCAAGGTTTCGTCAAGATGTCGTCACTGCTTTAAATTTACCTGCTCTCAGCTATACTTCTCTGCTTCATTAGATATTAGTCAGAAGAATTGAGAGTTCAAATATGCCTGGCGCTTTCAAAACAACAGATGCTGCTATTATGCCTTTGCGAACCAAAGACTGTCTTGCTTTGTTTGTCTGTTTTTTTTTTCTGTAACTGTCAGCTTGGGGGGGGGGGGGTAGTAAGAATCTCCCCATAGATGTTCGGCTGACGACGTTGTTGCACAAGACGTCCAGCTCGTGCGGTCAGGCGACGATGACCTCCCTCGAAAACCTCCCTATGCTACAATAGGGATAATTGACTATTACCAAATGCAGTGAGAAATTGAGAAAACAAGCTGTTTTTTTTTCAGCTGCAACTGTAGGCTGCTTTTCCTCTGGTCACAAATGTTTTCAATGAAGACTTTTGCTTGAATTTCATAGAAAATAGGGGCGCGCTTCCACCGCCGGGGTGGGTGCGCCGATGGCTCAACGAAGCGCTAGCAGTGTTCATAACATTTCCTCTAGAAGTAGCAACGCGATTCTCGTACAAACGAAAAAATAGTTTGCCGAACTGTCTCTAAACAATTTTCAAAGTGCGTATAGGTTTGTCCGATATGAAAGAAAGCGCTCCGTACCTACACTTCTTATTTAGCTCTCCTGTCGATGTTCCACAATGCATAATTTTTTTTACTCTAGGCCAAATGTACGATAACTGGCGTTTGTAAGTGCAAATCAAGGCCTATATTCATAAACAGTTATTACGATGGAACTGTTCGTAAGAACAGATGCCAGCTGACCGTGATGTCGGATATATTAGCGAAAGCGGCCGACGAATGGAAACCTGCACTTACGAACGAAAAGCTTCGTGAATTCGGCTCCAGGTCCTTGCTTTATTGTTGTTGTTCGCTGTACGTCATTAAGGGTGCCATAAATCGATTAACTGCATTATGTATCTCTGCGAAGGAGGAGACTTCGCTATAGGATGGTCTTAGTTGCCAATTCATTTAAGCCACCAGTGTGCAGCGGACACCTTGACTGTAGCAAATGGAGGCATATGCGCCATATTTCTGGGCTGTGTTGCTGAACCCTATTGATAAAGAAGCAAGTAATGTTGCACTTGATGTCTTGATGGTTGCGAAAGGCGTACAAGACAGCTAGTATTGTCGAACGTGATGCTCTGTGCACAAGACAGAAGATGGTTCTTCCGAAGCGTGGCCGTAGCTACAGCAGGACCTGTATCAGAACTGAACTTACGACGTTCTTTTAGATGTCGAAAGTGTTCGTTATGACACTCTTTAGCGCCTGTTGTTGGTGATGCATTTGTTGTGACAGTTGTCTCTTACACAGCGACGTACTTGTTGCAGGTGCAGCGCTACGAGGGCGCATCCACGCTATACGGGCCGCACACTCTGCTGGCCTACCAAAAGCAATTCGAAGGTTTGGCTGTAAGCCTGACGACCAACACGAGCCGGCCAATCGGGCCTCCTCTGCCTAACCTGCTCTCTAAGCAGGTGTCCTTCAAGACAGGCGTCGTCTTCGACGGCGCCCCGCTGGGAAAAGTGTTCGGCCAGGTGCTGTCCGACGTCAAGCCCGCGTACAACAGGGTCAGTGCTCGCGCGCTAGTTCTTGCTCAAACCTCCACTATACAGCGTCATTCATATCTATGTGTACATTTCAGTCGGTACGATGAAGAATTTGAATTTAGTGCCTGTCGTTATTTGGGTCACTAGTGGAAACAGCGCTAAATGAAATGCTTAACAGTGAAAAGAAAAAAAAAGGCTCTTGAAAATAGGAGCGGAACTTTTGTGTGGAGATGCTTTAGTGTCATTACTAATAGAAAAGTCGGTCTTGAACGGCTCTTTTAACTGTTTTCAGGGAGAACGAGCCTTTGTGACGTTTGTCTCTGGTCATCCAAGAAACAACTTGATGGTGAGGACAACCTTCTTACGTTACAACTGTGTGTGGTTGCGATTTTACGACCTTCTATTTTCACTATAAATATTAAACGTCCAAGTATGCACACAAGTGACGTTAATTGCACTATAGTTGCGTACAGTTTTCATTTTCATCTTTCTTAAAAACTAGGTGTCTACTGCCTAGACAACCATGCCATTGTAATAATTCTTCTAGCTGGAGAGCACTTACCTGACCGTGGAAAAGCTGAACGCCGATGGTGAATCATGGACAGTTATAGCCACGGACGGCAACTGGGAAACAAGGTATTACTTGATTGATTGCTACTGCGAAGCATTATTTGCCTTTTATGCCAGTCACTTTGCGTTAGGTCGGCAGTTGTGTAGGTTCCTGTCTCGCCTAGTTTGTGGGCCTCATCAAAACAGAAATTGCGTGTGTGATATTGGGACTGAACCAGGGTCCTCAAGTGCAGCGACCAGAGGTTATATTAACTCTATAAAACTGTCTCCTCATTGGGCAACAGACGCCCATACGTGTCTTGAGAGAATCATAACCTTACCACTCTACTTCTCTCGTTTCAAGCTAGCTCTTTGAGGCGATACGCGCATCCATGCGTCCCGTGGCACGGCTTATTAAAGCGAGAGCTTGCCAGTTTCACTCATCCTTCTCTCGTGGCAGTTCAGCTGGTGCCTTTAGATGCTATGTGACACCGCCTTCGCGATCGGCCCAAGTCATATAACAAGTTGTAACGTCTCTTCGGCAGAGTACACTAAAACATCCGTTATGCCGTCATCGTCGTAGGGCAATCGCGTTGCCGTTCGCCTCCTGCGCCCGCATCACACTCAGAACTGCTCGCATTACACGGATACGTTGTGCCTTCTGGCAGCACTTTGCTGAACTCCCCGCGTAACAGTACTAGACAGCCAGCTACATGCAAAATAATTCGCATAGCATTAATTCCCACAGTGTGCGGGATCTTCGTAATTTTTATTTTTAACAGTTCCATACTTAGGAGTTGAGGAAGTTTTATGATGTGCTTTGCATAAGGAAAAGAACAAATCGCTTGATTTACGTATTTTTTATTTCGCTCCTAATGCTGAGCACTAAATACTTAATAAAAACCACATCATCATCTTCAACCTTCGATGTGGGTGCTTGAATCGAAGTCTTTCTGGTGCTTTTGGAAAGCGACCTCTGCAGCGCGAATAGATAGGCCAATGAACCGCGCATGTCACGTAGTCAGGCGCCGGCTCCCAAGTGGAACGGTTTCAAGCGGGCGTTTGTGCACGCCGTATATGTGGGCCTCTGTCGCGCTCATTTTTCATGCTGCAACTCGTTTTCAAAAAAAGAAAAAAAAAACTTTCATGAGGGTTCAGCAGACAAGCTTTTCACTAGTGAAATGTATTGCTGTTCTTCTCAAGTGTGATATTTTGCGGGTCTGCTTTGAGTGGCGAAGCTTATCTTTAACGTCTTTTTTTTTTAAGTCAAAATCTTTATTGCCATTTTTGTGATGCATTTCAGCAGTGTAGAACCCTGCAACAACCAAGTGCTTGTATAAAAGAAATGAAAAACCGTTGGTTCGTTAAGACATCAGGCAAAAACTGCTTACGTATACATCACTGCGCGCAGAAATGTTGCTGACGCTCTGCTGTCTCTGCAAATGCAGGTTCTACTGGCGCCGCACTTCGGCCATCCTGGGGCACAGCGAGGCGACAGTTATGTGGGAAATCCCTCAAGATGCCGCACCTGGCGTCTACAGGATCCGGCACTTCGGTCACAGCAAGAACATTCTGCAGGTGGTCACCCCTTACGAGGGCAGCAGTGGTCGCTTCAAAGTGAACCCCTAGCATCCGGCCAGGAAGAAGCGGAAAAACAGTTGCGCAGGAAGTCGTCGCAGTGCCGCGCCTTGCACACAAAGTTGCTCAACGGAAGCGCGACGCCGCCGACTGTCCCGGTCCCTGCGCAACTCTTTCTGCTCAGCGCCTTCGGAGCGCATTCCTGCCCGCTTACTGAATATCAAATGCTGCAAGCATTACTTGTCGTCCTTCGACCTCGATGGCCCAAGGTCTTCGACATCGAATCACAGACGGAAGCCACCGGAGTTGACTCGGTCGTCGTCAGGGGATCAAACACTTATCGAGCCTTCGGCTGAAAAAACTGAGGAGAAGCAACTTGACTCCTTCTCGAGCAACGGATCGCAATATGCTCACAACACTGCTCAAATGAATTCATCTGACAGTTTCATTCATCACACGTACCATCACTCTCCAAGTGACAATAACGGCGGGCAATTAACATTGTCTTCCGATAACTTTTCGCATCATTCATCGCACAAGAATAGTCATCGCAAGGTTGCCTCGCCGTCTATGAATAATTGGAATAATTATGCTTATGTTGGCGCTTCAGGAGGCCGCCCACCAAGTGTCAACGACAAAGAGCAAAAGTACACTTCCACGTCCGGGCAAGCACTTGCTACAGTACCTTGGACAAGCGACTACCACGCGCGTCCCTCTATTCGGTTCAGGACTCGGCACAGGCTTCCCTTACCTGCGGCGCGTCACCAAGTGTTGTCCGCTCTGATTAAACACCCGCTTCACATATTCAGCTATCGTGATCGGAAGCTGCCGTTTCATCTGCGAAACCGCCACCGTGTTGCCTCAAACATCCAAGACACTCTGCGCGCCTTGTCCTCGACCCGTCACCATTGGACAGATCGGGACGACGCGCGGCTGGACTTCTCCGCTTCCGAGCGCCGACGCTCTATTGTCCGACTTCCCGCCCCTCAAAGAGCAGTGGCCATGGGACGAGAAGTGTTGGCACGGCGCCTAGCGCATGGGCGCTTGCCAGCAACGCTTGACAAACTCCGAATGTTTCACAGGATTCAGGGTATATCACTTTCTCTAGCGGACGGCCAGCGCCCATAAACCACGGGGAAAGTAATGGACCGTGGTTTTTCGAAGCTGCGGCCGGGAAGCTTCGGAAATGTCAAAGCGGCTGTATTGCATGTGATTTTTTCTGAGCCAGCTTGCATTGCCAGTTATCTGGTCACGGTACAAAGACTGGAACGAGATTATCTATAGTATGCTGCCAAATATATTATTTTTGTTTCTGTCATTGTTTTTTCGCAAATAGAGTTTATCTCTTGTCTAAGGTGTGAGGATTACCATGGCTCGCGATTAGCATTCTCGATTTGGGGAGTAGCTTCGAGCGGAATGTGAGAGATGTAAAAAAAAAAAGTTTTAAAACTAGCGCGAGCTCTCTGTCCACGAGAGTGATCTGACGAGCGTTCTCCATTCGCTTGTATGCATTGCTTTCCGTGCGCGTAGCTCAAGTTTAGCTCACCATTGCCGTGTACTGACGTTTTCATGTAAGAACCCGCTTGATGCTTTGCTTTTCACCTCTGCCTCAATTTTTAGGTTGATCTCGCTTTTGGATAAATGCAACTTTTCCGGCATTATTATTTCACTTGTTGAATAGTAGCAGGTAGAATAATTCAAAGTGGGATGTTTCCATGCGTGCTCGCGCTTTTGGCTTTTTTTCTGTGCAACTTAAAGCGAGCCGAAGTTAAGTACTCGGCCTGACACCCCTGACAACTAAATTCCTTTGAAGTAAACCACTTTCCGTTAAACCACTTTCCGGCTGTAGGTGCCCTTGCGAAAAAGAGTTTCGCCGCTGACGCGCGGCACAGCGCAGCAAAACACATGCGCTACTTTTTAAACTGAAACTGACAAAACGTTAAAAAAATGTATATCTAGTCAGCGCAAGATATATGGAAAAAATGGTCAATTAATTTTAGTCTTCTCACAGCAAAGGTTAGCGTCGCTTATGGTCCGGAACTTTTGATGCGACCATGCGAATTGTGCCGCCCCATGTAAGCCGAATGCGGACGGAGCCTGTAGCGCAACGAAACTGCCAACGGCCAATATGACGTGACGGTGGCGATCATAATTGTGGCAACCGCTACGACTGTTTGAAAGCATCACTGTAGTAAAAATTCACTTCCAGTCAAATTTCCTCGCTCATAAGCATAAGATTGTTTTCTTTTTCAAGCACGAAAATAATAAGTAAGGCACCATTGTGTTTCCTCAGGTTTTCTGTCGTTGAAGGGCTGTTCCCGACGTTACTCACTTGAGCCCATAAATCAATTAGCATATCTCCCTTTCGGCATGTGACCTTTGCATAAAAGGATATATTCATTTGTCGTGTGTGACCCTGCGTGAACGCCTTTCCAGTTCCCTATATAGTTAAAAGACCTTTGGAGTGCTCGTGTGTCAGGGGTATGAGTTGTGCTTCGCTTCTGACTTCCTACTCGCTTACTTTTGTGTAACATCTCATAGAGAAGTATTGGCTCGCATTGTGAATGACGGTCGTGAAGTTTATTTGCGAAATCATGGTGGAGTTATAGGTACTCATCTGAATGTTGCGAAATTTTAGCAAAAATTAACAGTTGATGTCGAATCTTTTACATGAGAAGCTCAGTACTTAACAGACGCAGTTCTTGGCATGGAAGACTTGAGTGAATGAGTTATGAGTTGTGCTAAGACCGTGCTCTGCTTGCCGCCATGCTATGATTCCTGCTTTAACGATGGATCAACTACCGTTTGCATTCCTACTTGCCATTATAATGTGCCATTAGTTGCGCTGCCACCTTACGCCACTTTTTTTCGTGACTTGACGAAAGACCGAATTTGATACGTTTGGAATAGGCTTTGAACACGTGCTAGCAAAAAATTTAACTGCTTCAAAATAGCGAAGTATGGTTCGACTAATGTTACAGTAGAAGTAATGCTATACACAGGACATACAAGCATAATAATTAGAGCACCAAGAATAGGGTTATATTAAAAGTCACAGCTTCCACAACAGAGCAACTCGGGTTTATAGGAAAGATATGGCTACGATTCCACTTGGTATTACCATTCATATATCCTCAAATTACTTCACGCGAGTCAGAGCGTAAACAGATATCTTCGAAAATTAGAGATATGATTCATTAATTTAGTAGTAAAATGCCTGAAAAGGTTTCACCGAATGGTTGCCTCAGTGTCACCTATATAAACGCGGAGAAGAGTAAAATTTACTTGTAGTTGAAAGTCCTAGTAGTAGTGTTTGAGAAAAGCTTTGTGTGCCAAAGGTACATTGTTCTCCCCGCACCCCGTGTTTTTATTATCATTAGAGATTACTTGAAACACTCGCGTTTTGTCAGGAAATGTCATTGCAGCTATCTTAAGAGTTAATGATAAAATTTATGTTGCTGACGTACGCGCTAGCCCAATCGCCGATATGAACGCGTATTTGTGGTGGTTATTATAAACCTAATTTGGGGAAACGCACTAGTCTTGCAAGCCACTACGTCTGTGAATCGTGTTCATGCGCAATCTTCGTTGCCGATGTGCTTCTATGAGCCCAACAAAAGATTAGTAAGAATCGAATAACATTGGGAAACAAGAAAAGGGATTTCTAAATGCTTTCTTCTTGTTCAAGCGTTGTGCGTCCTTACTGTTAAATATGCATACACTCTGACGTCAAAAATGCGCAACAGGCGTTAGGAAAAGGCCCACGAAACATTTATCTCCTTTGGAGTAACCTGCAAAACAAATTTCGTAATCTCGTGTTAACATACCAGCAACGAGCAAGAGTACATGGGGCTTAGTGTTCATTCTGCGAACGTGAAAGAAGCGGAGCGGACCATGTCCACCTGGCCTTTCATTTTACATAGTATTTGTGGGTACACAATGACAAACAGATGCGTACTGCTGTGATTCTCGTATAAGGTCAATCTCCAGTGCTTGTTTGGAACCAGTGAGCACACGACGCAAGTGGTACATATGTAGGCATACGCACAGTTGGGCATTTATATGGTAGTACATCATGGTCTTGCAAAAACAAAAAAGTACCTTTATTACCGAAAGCGCGATGTTCGTCACAGAAGCGACGTTTCCTATATATTGTCAAAAGTTACAGGGTGCCTTATGCGCGAGATGTTTCATGGCCCACTGCAACAGCAGGTTATATCACCGCCAATGAAGCTAAATGTTGGCGTCTGTTATATTAGAAATGCAAATGATTGCTGGAAGTTGCGCTGGCGTAAGAAAAAAAAAACCGCGCCGACGTGGCCTACTTGGGTAACAATCCAAGCTCCGACAGAGCGCTTCCGTGTGGTTTTTGCGCTTCGCCACTGACAGGCTTGCAAGAACTGCCTTAATTATTATGTTCGGTTGACAAGGGATAAAGCTCGCTTTAAAAAATGACGTAATGAAGCTAAGTAACAAATCTAATAACGCCTCTTTCAACATCGCTGTGGTCTTTTCTTCTCGGACCAGTGATGCAGAAGGTTCCCAGGTCAGAGATGATGAGCAGACGGACCTCTCAGTTCACTAAAATTCCCCGCGAGAGCGTATCGTGTTTCTTATACAGAACAATTCATCTTTGTTTCACTCAGTGCACTACGATTCAGTGTATAGCAAGAAGCGAATCACTGGCAAGCAGCTCCCGCGAAGGCTTATCGGATACTGCCGCATAGATGTAAATAATGCATCTTGTATGAAATACAGCCGAGATGTTCTTATATATATATATATATATATATATATATATATATATATATATATATATATATATATATATATATATATATGAAGGTTGTGTCCGCGAACACTTTCCAAATTTATTAAAGGTTGCCTATGGCAGCTAGATCAATTCTAGTGAGCATGTCTACTCGAAGCGTCGGACACTACTTGCACAAAAAATCACTAGGTGAATTTCGCCTTTGAAGCGCTTCTATATTGTACTGTCGACGTTCAGGGCCGTGTTGCATTTAGGATTCTAATAGTCATACAGAAGTTTCTTTAATGAATAACCCAATAATTAGGATGAGTCAGTTTAAGCTTTATGGCCAAATTTACGTCAAATGTTGGTATTCAAGAGTTTGGGCAATCATTTATCTACGACCCGCGCAAGCGCAACATTCAAGGAAGAATCACGTTTTTCAAGCCCTTGAATGCCGAAAACCATTGGAGTTCTCCCGACAGTGCAAGTTAGGGAACATAGTTCGCTATGCGACTTTTTCCCCTCCCCAATTTAACGTGAGGACTGTCGCGCTTGTGTCATCGCGCCCAGAGTTCACGTTGCCCATACGCATGGAAAGGCCGCAGCGACCTCTGTTTGCATGATCCTGAGCACGTGCTGAAGTAACAACGGCGACTGATATGCGTGAAGAAGTTTAACATCTGGCTGCTCTTCACTACATGCCCACCGTACCCAAACCTTGGAAGACAGCCCGCCGGTGTATTCTATAATCAGTTCCGGCGGGTAGGGATGGTACGGCGTCGCGCGCCAGTATGCGCACGTCGGCATTTCCTCGTTGCATCCTTGCCGAAACGTTTGTGCACCATATTCTTTAGTGATTTTAGTCGATAGTCGATTTTGAAGTGTGTTCTCCGTACGAGACTTTTATGAAATAGGCTCGTTCCCTGAGTACGACCGTGAACACTGTGATAGATGCATATGAAACAAAGGAAGCAATAGAAAGTTGGTGCATTCAAGCTAATTACTCACAGTTGCACTGCACTGAATGTTTATAATTAATGTCCGCTTAACCAATACCACAGTTACACTGCGGTGACGATGAAATTTTCGCAGCAACCATAGTATTCAAGAATGTACCTGCACTCGCTACATGTTCACCTTTAAGACATCTTCAAAATCAGTGAGAGCGCGGCTAGAAAGTGTCGTTTATTGAGACAGTTGTATTTTGAGAATAAACTGAGCATCAACCGAAGCGTCGACAAAAGAAATTTGAAAGATAAGCTTACAGATAGGTTCAAGTATTGTCTGTGTACACATACTCTGAACAAGTGTTACTTGTAAATATATGTGCATCGAAGCTTCCTGCTTGAAAGTCTACGGTGATCATTGCAAGAACACAATATAGGGCTAATTCCAGTTGTTTCTATTTTACTGTATGCATGACCAAAGCATATGTGCTAGCTGCTTTCGCAGTAAACATTGGGAGCTAGGTCTAGCTCTTCCAGGTATGCTGGCGCTGCTGTGCTGGCGATTCACTAGTGTGCTTGTATATTTCCGACCAATTGTGCATATATTTCTGACCGTGCGAGGGTGCGGTCTTTTACATTCGAGCAGCTTATATTTCCTTGGCTTTGTAATCTGCGCTGTGCGCAGGAAAAGACAAAAGCCCCTGCTATTTTTGTTCTCATATAAAAGAACAAAAAGGGAAACATGCCTGCTGCAATCTTGTCATCAGTGGGCGGGCTTTTCCTTGATGCGTGTCGTTTTCGTTGAGCGGCCGTATTCAGTATCCGGATCTTCCTGGTGCGTGAGCTCGCTTCCTGGTCCGGTTAATGCCACGAAGAGCTTCTCTGCAAGGTACAGCAAACACTTTAAAATGACATGTGTCGTCTCGCAGTGTTTATAACGTTCCTGTTGAGCGTCGGGCATGGCACCTCTTTTTTGTGACCCGCTGTGAAGAAACGGTAGAACATTCAGCGCTGAACTTGTTGTGCCTGTGTATCTTTTATGAGGAGTTTTACTTTCGTGCAATGAAGCGTCGATTTCGCATATCTGAACGTGTGTACGTCTATAAGTATCTGCTATGCAAGTCAATTGTTGCGGGGCGTTTGCTGTTGCTGATGACTCGCAAAGCAACACTTGTGCCTGCTTGTTATATTGTGTCGCGGCACTGTGAATCAATTGCTATATGTTTCTGTCGCGAATTACCGCTCTGTTATGGCTGTTGATGAGGTGTGACCCACGCATGTTAGCGTAAACATGTGGACCCTGTGATCCCTAATGAGTGAACTGAAGTGTATATGTGGAATTGTTAGAGGCGGATATTGCGTCTGTGTGTGTTTAACCGACCGCTTATTTCTTCGAACATTTTTAAAGGGATCCCGGTATCAATAAAGCATATATATTGTTTTTGTTATAACTGCGTGTTGCGTTGCATTCTTGCATTATTATATCTTGTTGAAAGCGTATAACGACGCCGCATAGGGCGAACATGGTTTCATCTGTGGCAGCAAGCGAAACACACCTCGTGAAGTGTTCCAATAGACGCGTTTCTCAGCGTCCTATTTTGCATCAAGGTGACAGCAAGAAGTTGTTTAGCACCGCCAACAGCCGTCACTGTAGCAGATCGTAGTCATGGGTTTAGCTCGGACCGAAACACCGCCGCCTCTGCGACAGCCAACCATACGTCCACTTTTGGAACAACTATAAAGGCCTTTCTATACAAGTGGTCTTGATAACTTCATATGGATTACTTTGGGAAATTTTGAGGCCATCATATGACCACTTATCGTGTACACAGAACGCTAAAGACGCACCTAGTGTAGTTATCAGAGCACAAACACTTGTGCGGCACGTCACTCGGTTGTATGTGCATCTCCTTACCTGACCACGCGTTGCCCTCGGAGCCACTGCACGGATGCACCAAATAGAGCGGGTAACAAGGGTGGGAAAGAGATGAGGCTCTCTGCTCAGAGTCATCAAATGTACGCCAGCTTTTGAGAGAGTGTACGTGGTTTGATCGGCATTCAGGGCATCCTGAGCTATCGCATTTCATTGCCTGTTACCAGCACCACAAGCTCAACGATGCAGAAAGTCAAGTGCTGGTGTATATTAGAAGCAAGCGAATTATTTGTGCAGCCCATCATCACAGCAGGGTTCGTGACGCCAAGTGGACCCGTAGTCAAAAATTTACGCACTAAAAACAACTTCGCCAGCGCTGCCAGTTCAATGACCCCTTTGGTGTAACTTACGACGGGGCCTGCGAGGGCAGTGCTGACAGGACTTGAAGGGGTTGCGGCAGAAGGAAAGATTACTGTGCATTGAAAACAAAGGTCGTTTCATAGGGTTGATTCGCAACACTAATTGTACGGAATTGCTGTATGTGTATTTCGTCATTCCTTTACATAATCGCTAGTGTGGTTTATACTTGCGGTCATTTTATTCTATTGATTCGAAAGCGTCAAACCGTCCATTGAGCTAAAAAGCCAGCGTCTGTAGCAGCGAACCAGCACCTATATTCCCATTGGCTGCGATGCCACGTCACGAGCGCCGCTTAACAGAGCAGAGCAGGCGAAACGGAACACGTTCTGCTGCGCTAGCGCGCCAGGTGTTGCATGATTGTAGAGGGTATCGCCGCCTCTCTTTAACCGCCACTGGGCTTAGCTGCTGCGCGCGCCTGCTGGCCTTGGTGGCCGCTGCTGTTTCCTCGGTCTCTATTCGCGCAGGACGTCCCTGGCACGTGGCGTTGGCACCGCAGGCTGCCGCTGCTTGCTGGCTCGGGCAGCACGTGTACCGCTGTGGAGTCTGAAGCGCCTACATCGGCGGCGACCGCAACTTCGGCGGTAGCGAAACGTGGCCGTCCACGCCAGTACACCGCAGACGAAGTAAGAGAGCGGAAGAACGCAGCAAAACGAGCGAAGAGGCAGGGGCACGTCGAGGCGATGCCCTGTCCCCTCGCGCAATACCTGGCGCGCTAACGCGACAGCGGGTATTCTTATTCGCCCGCTCTGCTCCGTTGAGGCTTGCATGTGCAGGCCGAGTTCTTGATCAGCGCCGCATTCAGCCATAGCAGAACGCGTGCAATGCGCACTGCCCCTGTGTTGCAATTAGATGCGCTTAAGATACTCGACCACGTAGCATGGTGAGAACGTAGAAACTGCAAAAATAAATACCCCGCACCAATTTAATCGCAAAAATAAATAATATGCCGTGCAGAAAAACTCGACATTACTCGCTGCGCAAAACTCGAAGGACGGCTCAGCAGCGTGCAAGTGGACGTTAATGCTTTCCCATTCAAAACCCATAAGTGCATAGGTGTCTTTGGATGTTTTTTTCTTCAATGACTGCAATTTAAGAAGCCGTATGATGCATGCTGCTGTTTCCATGGTTCCGCTTGCTGTCCTCTCTGTTCACACTCCACGTGCTTAGACCGCAGTGGACTGCATTATTTCACGTTTGAGATAAATGTGCCGGGACGGTGGTTTCGCCCATGCTGAGTAGTGATTCCACTTGGAGCGTTTGTGCAGCCTGAATGGGCACACGCGCCTGATCGTAACGGATTGCAAATGATCAGCTAAAAGTATATTCTAATAATCAGCAAGAAAGCAACGGCAAATGTTACAATGTATACGGAAAACTAAAGGAATAAATAAGCTCAGAGCATATACAAGGTGTCCCAACTATCATGCACCAAGATTTAAAAAAAAAGCAATTGCGTTACTCAAAACAACTGTAGTGCATATTGTTTACAGTGCAGTGCAGTAGCCGCCAGTAATTTTTCGTTAGTGATGTTAAATTAGGTAAATGTAATTAATTTGCTAACTCGAGAAGTGCTGTCGTTATTATCAAAGTGTCAAACAGGCATTTGTAGCCCCCCCCCCCCCTTCCCCAGATGACCTCTAACTGCGGTATTTTCAGTGGTACCGAAAACCTGAGGTGACTCAACAGACAGCTTGTCTCGGTGCCCCTTGAAGCAGTGACGCCAAATCAAGTCAAGGACGTCAGAGTTAACACACTAAAAATATATTGGCTGTTGACGTCGTACATGAGACTGCGCTGCGAACTTTGAGCAAACTTACGGAACTTGGCGGCATGAAGGTCCGCTCGTATATTCCTCTGGACAGTGACACGACTACTGGTGTCATCTACGACGTGAATGTCTCCATCTCCAGCGCTATTGCCTATACTAGTGAAGCCAGCCGTTGACGGCTTTGCCATAACTCATGTGTCTCGTCTCGACACATCCCGCTGTGTGAAGGTAATTTTCAAGGGCGAATCTCTTAACTCACACGTCAAGGTGGGCCACTTTAGACACCCCGTACGACCGTTTATCCGAAGGCCACTCCAATGCCGCAATTGCATGAGGCTGGGGCAGGTAAGCGCTGTGTGCGAGAACACGAGAGCTTGCTCGCTCTGCGCAGAGCCCCACGCTGCCGATTCCTGTGTAGCCACGGTTCTCAAATGCCCCAATTGCATTGGGTCCCATGATGCTACCTCAAATGACTGTCCCAAAATGAAGAAGGAAAGGGAGGTCTAGAAGCAGATGGCGAGAGATCGTTCGTCTCGTCGGGAAGCTGTTGCGGCCCTTAGAAAGCGACGCTCCCGACGCCGTCCGCCTTCAAAGAACGCAGATGCCTCCGTTAAGAGCGCGCTACATCCGACAACTCCTCCTCCACTGCCCCATAGGCCTGGCGGAGTCGAATCTAAGGTCGTGCCACGCAACACCAACACTGAAGCTAGGTCCGCGCTACCAAAGCGACAGTCCCCGCCACAACCACCGGGGCCACAGCCTATGGCACACCTGAAGCCACAGCTGTCGTTACCTGAAGCACGTAACGCTGTCTAATCAGTGTGGGATCGAAGAAAATGGGCACAATGGCACCGGAGTAAATTCCGCACCACACATGAACGACCACTGGTACTGGTGCCGAGTACGCTTTACACGCAGTGTGGATTGGAGTCACTTCAATAGCGTGCATTATGCAAAGTTACCTGGCCGTTCCTGCAAAAATTGGCGTCATCTGTGCACATAACGTTGCCCAAAATGTCCAGTGACTCATTGATTTTTGTGAGAATCCAGTTCAAGAAATCTAGACGACTCTGCAGGTCCCTGTCTTCCAAGCATTGGTGCAAGTTAAGTTGGTACGGGTGAAGGGACGAGTCATTGAATCCTCCAAACTGATGACTTGGGAATTGGTGCCTGGGCGGCCACCTCCCGCGCGCTTGCATGAGGGTTTGAGGCCATAAATTCTAGAATATCCGTGCGTAGGCTAGGACTGGAGTACTCCTAGGAATGGAGTATTCCGCCGCTGTTTCTTGGAGCTGCCGGTTTGTCTCACGTTTTCCTCATTTCTGATGATCGTCGATGTGCTTTGTCGACCGCCAGACTTCCATGAGTGATAGATCTTTGCGACCTTTCTCTTGTTGCCATTTGCAGCTCCCAAAGCAAAGATCATGCTTGCCTCCTTCTCATTATATATAGAAAGACATGGCGAATGGGACGAGACAAAACGAACATTAAAACCCTTGCACTGACGTTGTCAATTCGCCTTTGTGGTGATAGGCGTAAAAATAAGAACCATCAGTGCACTGTATCTAGCTAAGACAACGGCTATCACAGCTTGTTTCCAACTGACACCGTATGCGACGTGTTCCTTCGGCCGGGGCACGGTAGGTAAGACAATAGGTCGATCACGATGGTTTTCTTTATTTCGTTCTGGCTAACTCAGAGTGAGCCTGTTCGAGGGCGCCGCTTTTATGGTGCGGGTGGATGCACAGTTACGTCGTATTTTTGATAATTCGCGGGGTTTATTTATCAGCCAGAAAAAATTAGTACGCAATTAGTACGTAGCTGAAGATACCGCAATTAGATGTCCCTTCGCTCTTCCTACAAATGCCTCATTGATACTTTGATAATTAGTACAGCATTCTCGAGTTGGAAAATAATTACAATTACCTAGCGAAAAGGTAGCGAAAAAAATTACCGGCGGCTAATGCACTGCTGGAAACAATACGCACAGGTATTCTTTGAGTAGCGTAATCGCTCTTTTTTTAAAGACTTGGTGCGTGATAGTTGGGACAGCCTGCATAGGGGATACCTACTGAGCTCGATCCGCGAGGTGCCGGCAGCGTCGCCGGGCCAGCCGCGCCATGTTAACAGTCGTGTCAGTCGCGGAGCGCCGGAAAAATGCCAGCGGTCTTTTTCGCGCGAACGTCTCATCCCTATCTTTGGGCCCACCGTTCGCCTTGTGAACACATCCAGTCGGTGATATTTAAGCACGGACGTTTCAGTGGTTCGTGCGCTATTTGCTGTTGTTGGTATTTGTTTATTGAACAAGCACACAGAACATGAACATGTGCAATGTTTGCGTATCCGGACAGAATATGCGCCGTGGCCATGCGTCAACTGAGCTTCGTTGTCATGGTGACTGTGCTGTGTTCGGCTGCAGCAATTACGCAAGAAAGAAGCTCTGCGATAGGAATGTTGCCCAGATTGGGTTTTTCTCGATACCTTACTAATCTCTATTCTTCACTACAGCCTCCATGTAAAAGAGCACAGCAGATATGTGCGAGCGTGCCCCTGCCAGGCCTGCCTTGCAGGTGCAGTGTGCAGCTAGCACCTCGCCGTCTTCTTTTACGAGACGCCATGGTGTAAGTGGCTTTTCATTGATTGATTGTGATTGACGAACCAGGGAGGCAAAAAAAAAAAAATTCTGGGGCCGAATTCACAAAGATTTTTTTCGTAAGTGCTATTTTTCATTGGCTGATCGCCTTCGCTAATAATATGTCCTACATCACCATTGGCTGGCACGAACGCTTTAAGCGTCAGAACTTTTTGTGATTACGGGCCCTGTTTTGGCAAGACGAGCAGAATTGACGCAACATAAAAATTACAAAGGCTGTGTGGAATCATAGTGTTTAGTTCTAGTTTTTTCTTTTTTTTTTCAGCGGAGCAACGTTACCTTTAACTACGCCAGCGGACAACACGCAGTAAATTCCGTTATGAAAGCGATCGTGTTACGCGAGCACTTTGACGCATGGCTGCTGCACCCTATCGCTCGTCAGATAATTGTGACCCTTCCATCGACTCGTAGGCTTTCAATTGCACGTGGGTCACGAAGCTCGTTGCATTCACAAGTTAGTCCTCGATGTCTGCCAGGTCCACGCGAGGCAGTAGTCTGACATCGCACCGAAGTTCATCACCTTTGAGTTCGAGCTGGTCGACACAATCGCACAAGCGCACTTTGTTTTTATAGCGTGATTTTTCTGGTTCACTCAACCTACGCACATACGCGCCTAAGCACATCGTTGGCGTAAGACGTACCACTCGATAGCCAAGTCAGAAAGACACTTTGAAAAGGACGTTGGGCGGTTCGGGCGTATTGGTAGCTACATGGCGGCGCAGCCCTGCTCGGTGTAGGTAGCGCGAACTCGGGATCGAAGTTATGGCGGCCTCCGCGGACGCCGCTAGCGCTCCTAGCGATGACGTCATGTGCATACCCCCTATGTAGGAGTAACTTGCGGGAACGGAAGGGTCCGGGACGCTATAAAGGCGCGAGTCTTGCGAACTACTCGGGCTCTTCCAGCTTCTAGCGACACCCACAAATAAAGAAACTACATGATGAAGTAAAAGCACGCGCTGCTGTTTTATTTTCATTCTTAGGAACACGCTGCGGTGCTCCATGTACAGTGCCCACTGCGATAGGTGTGTCCACGTCTTTCTCCAATCATACCCCAGTTCCTTTATTACGATCGCAGTTATTTACACACTCTAGGCCACTTCTCACCATAGCCATCGCGGTGATATTCCCTTTAAAGTCCAATGATCGCGCCTCGCGTGCCGTATGCTGTGGGTGCTATGGAAAGCGTGCGAAGGGGAACCAACAATGATGGTGGCTTGATGCGCGCCCAATGTCACTTGACTAACAGCGCTGTGGGGTAGGAGAGCGCGCGTCCCCTCCTCTACCCCGGTCATGGCTGCGAATGGTTGTTCGCGCGACTGAGCGCATAAAGGGCTCGTGCGCCGTACCTTAGAGGCAATCTGCGGCCAGGGGTGCTTTTCTGGACATCGTCCAATTAATTAAGTAAATTAAATTATGTGGTATTGCGTGCCAAAGCCACGATATGATTGTGAGGCACGCCGTAGCAGGAGACTCCGGATTAATTTTGACCACCTGGAGTCGAATGGGGTCCAAGGGCGCTTTTGTATTTCATCCTCATCGAAATTCGGCCACCGCGACCGGGATCTGATCCCGCGGCCTCGTGCTTAGCAGCGCAACACCATAGCCGCTGCAAAATGCAAAAACACCTGCGTGCCGTGCATTGAGGGCACGTTAAAGATCCCCTGGTGGTGAAAATTAATGCGGAGTCCCCCACTACGCCGTACCTCATTATGAAAGCGTGGTTTTGGCACGTAAAACCCCAGAATTCAATTCAATGAGAGGGATACCTACATCAAAGCCGAGAACTTATAGTCTGAATACCACAAAGACCCTTAAAGACTAACTTCCGGAACGTTTCGAACTGTGCTCCCGAACACTTGACCAGGAAGTGCAGCGGCTGCTTTTGAACTCGCATCCTACTCCCCAGCCGCCGCGGCTGGCGCAGCTTTCTGTGACATCACAGACATCACCAGACTATGGGCCCTATAACGTAAAACTATTCCAATATGTTTTTATTCCAATCTCCTGATGTCAAATTCGCGTAACCGCCGACGCAAGCATCGGGCGGTAACCAGCAGGGTTGTCTGAACAGACCAATCAAACGATCTCATCGTTCATAGGAGGTCACTTTTGTTTGCTTGAAAAACGAATAGCATTGCCTACACTGAGCTGGTTGTCTTATCTAATTGGCTGACAAGAGGCGAGTAGCACACTCAAGTGGAGAGGGATTCGATGGGGCCAAGCCACTGCACTGAAAATCGATAACCGGATAAAGAGGGTGGTGCCGGCGTCTGCGATTGGTCCGCTTTCCCTTGGTTTGTGGTGGCTGGTCGGAAATCGCGGCGGCATGCAACGGAAGCTTAATAATGACGCTAAAACTGACCCTCAGCAAAGAAGAGTTGGCAGAACGAGGTCCTAAACGTGCCGAAAGTGCTCGAAAACGTTACATGGCCCCGCAAAAAGTTTTATTATACGCAAATAAACCGATGCTCTCCGGCAGGTGTGACTAGGCAGTGTCTGAGCGATCGGCGGCAGCCATCTTCTATTCCTTTCGGAACCGGGCAGCCTGCGGCTAATCAGACGAAAATTAAGTTTTGTTCTGCATATTAATGAGTCTTTAAGGCGTACACGTCATTTTGAAGCTGTGAGTTTTTGCGGTTTTGTGACGTCGCGTGACAGGCAGGTGAAGTGGGTGTCGCCCGAAAATTTTTCACCAATAGCCGAGGGCTAACGGAGAAAAGGCGTCGAATCAGAAATAACTATTTTTGTTTTGCTCGGTCGAATCACGCATAATCAATATGTACACGTCATATCAGATGGGGAGCTATCGCGTTTTTCGTGACGTCGCATGACAGACAGGTGAAGTGGGGGTGTCCCAAAATAGTATTTGACCAATCGCGGAGGGCTGATTGCAGAATTGGAGGATAAAAGTTTGGAATAGTTTTACGTTATAGCACCCTATGGCCATTCTAGGGCTCGTATTAGAGGCCAGACGAGTTCTGGAGCTAATGAATACATTCTTGCGCCAAAAAATGAAAATAAAGACTTTGGAAGGAAGAGTACGAAACGACAGAATGAGCGCTGACTTCAACTGATTTTATTCTTACAGCAGGGCAGGCAGAATGATCAAATACGCATGCGTACATCAGTGTTGCCTAGAGCGATTACAGTGACGTTTTCAACATTTGCAACTCGTTTTCAAACAGAAAAACAGACGTGTCACTAATACAACTCGTGCCTCTTACTTTTATGTGATATGCCTCCAAAATTTCTCTTGCTAACGTATTTAGTAACGTCGTTTCGTACTCTTCCTTCCCAAGTCTTTATTTTCCTTTTTTGGCGGAACAATGTATTCATTAGATCCCAACCAAGTCGCCCAGCAACAAGTTCTACTCGAGTTCTGGAGCGCAGTATGAATACTCCGTGAGGAGGGGGCACAAATTGCATCGCAAGTGGTCGAGAGTCGTTCAGTCCATTACTTGAGTTTTATGGCGGGGCCATAGCTCGTGTGAGCGTCTGTGTGAATGCCTCCAATTGGCGCATTACCTTTCCCTCTGCACACGCGTGCCTACAGACAGGAGGCCAAATTCACGAAGCTTTTATTTCGTGAGCTTTTTTTACCATTGGCCTTTCTTAATAATATGTCGGACATCATGATTGCCTGGCGTCTGTTCTCCCGAGCAGTTCTAGCGTAAGAACGCGCTTGTGATATACGTACATGCGCCCTTGGGCCCATATTCATCCTTTCGTTAGTTATTCACGCTTAGGGTCGGGAAGCGCGTGAGTATTGCAAAATGACAAGCATGGTGCCTAGGTCCCACGGGGCGATAGCGTTGACAAATTATTAGACCGATGTAACGTCGCGAAAGCGGCTCAAAATTCGAACAAAAGTCAGTGCCATCCTCTCCCAGGAGGTGTCATTAGCCCCGCCAGTGATCTGACGCCACAAACGTAGTGATTCAGCGTCACACACATGGTGCCTGCAGTGCTTAAATAGCCATAGAAAAAAGTAAAGCCAGTTCCACGGAGTGAAAGCTGTGAAAGCGCGATTTTCATGAAAGTCTTTTGTCTCGTCGTCGTTGTTTTCCTATATTCGAGCTTCGGTTTCGGATCGCGGAGTCTATCACAGTCACAGTCTACACAGTCTATCCCTTGCGCAGTCACTATCACAGTCTACCACAGTCTATCACACACTTTGCACCTGTGGCCGCACCCACGGTCGAGAAATTCTCTCTTGAACCGTCCATTGGCACCCTTCGTGGGAGGAATCTCTCTTTGTCGACGTCTCTGCTCGGCCTCCTACTTTCGAAGCTGGGGGTTAGCTTGCCCCTGCTAGCGCTTGGCTTGGGTTGCCTTCTCTTGAAAGTAGGGGTTGGCTTGCTCCAGCCGCGCTTGGCTTGCGGTTCCCGTTATCGATCCTTGGCGGTAGTGGCTTCCCTCCGCTGGCACTTTGCTCGAGCTTCTCGCTCTCAAAGCTCGTGATTTGCGCGACGTCAGCACTGCCAATCGCGCCGACCAGAATCCATGGGGCGAAAGGGTGTGCGCCGGCGAAACACCTGCTCCTATACCCCTCTCCACCTCCCCCGGCGCGCGCTCTGATTGGTCCGCTCCCATCCAGGCGAGGCCTCTCTCCCACCCTCGGCGTGCCCTCTGGAGGTGAGCTTCGGAACCTGCGCTCCTGCGTGACACCGGACGCCGGGCGGCGAAGGCTCGACTTAGCAGAGCTCCGCTGTTAAAATATAAAGTCACGTAGGATTATCCGGGAGCTCATAACTGCTGTTTCCTGTCATTAAGTGAAAAAGATGAGTCACTGGAGTCTAGTGACGTTGCTGTTGAACAATTTAAGATTTGTGATAAACTTCGTTTCTTTACAACAATGTGTATTGCAGTGTTAACCCTTATCCGTAACTAATTATTCAATTAACAATAAAAAACAAAACAGTTAATTGACTTTGTGCTTTCTTTGGATTCAGTCTGTGTTCCTACAGTCGTTACTAAAAATTGAGAGCCTTGGATCCCTCAGGTCTCCTGGCTCAAGGTGACAATAAATGAAATGTGGATTCTTTTCACGTATGACTGTTACAGAGGAACAAAGTATGATCGCGGACACATTATTATTTCGTTAAAAGAACAAGTTCGTTGTAAATCTTTCGTTTGTCTCAGCGCTCGAACTACATGCAAAGGAGTGTCGCGAGGCCAAGCTTACCTTTTCGTTATACGGGTCATTTCGAAATAACGGTGTTCGTCGAAAAGGCAGTCGAAAGTGTGCATTTGCATCACAGCGACCGTGCGTGCGTGTCCTCGCTAGAAAGTGCTCGACAAAGCTGGCTTCTCCACTATAAGATTACTTATGGGGTGAAGCCACAGTGTAAGTGAAGCATACTCATATCCAGCGTTTTACGTCTCTATACACCGAGAGTACCTACGTCTGATTGTAATCGAGACCGCGAACATGAAAAGGGCAAGTTACACTATAGGTAAATAATAAACAAACAAAAGACCAGCATCCGGAATGAGTTCTCCAAGTACTAGTAATAAACATACACTAAATAAATATAAGGTAGTACTAGTAATTAGATGGATGGAAAGATGGATGAAAAATCTTTATTGTTGAAGTTTATAGCATGCTGGCCTATTATGTAAGGGAAAAGGCAAATCACACTCGGGAGTATTATTCGCCTGATTTCGTGATGACTTGTGAATATGAGCTCTATGAACGCATCATGGCGCGAAACGCAATCATATCGCAGACATCCATTTGTGTGAACTGCACCTGCCTACACAACTTTCCCGTATACATTTAAGGCACTAAAGTGAAGCCAAATGATAGTTCTTATCGAAATCTTTAAAGAGCCTACTATTAGTTGAAGAGACTGTAGAAAACCGATTTCTGCGAATCGGTTAATCCCATATTCTTGAGTATATTTACGTTGCCGGCTCCTAACACAATATCTGCATGCAGTATTTTAGTTTATGTTTTGCCCAGACCATATATGTATACGGCGGAAGACTGTTACAATTCGGCAGTGATCTCACCTCAAACTATTCAAGCACCTGCTCACCTAGAACTTGCAGACAATCTTGATTTATACATTTTTTAAATTCTTCAATTTCCAAGTGCAGTCGGATTTGTGAAGTTAAATTGTGTATCTGGAGGGTGTTATCAGATGAATTGGTGTTGCTCTTGCTGTCCAGCGCCAGCGCTAGGCGGAAGACTTAATTTTCAAGTGGGAAAAACGGGTTGCTCTTAGCTCGGACGCAAATACGCCGCCAACAAAGTTTGCATCAGTTTCGCTGCGCCGACATTCACGCTGCAGTGAATTAGGGCCCATATTTACAAAGCTGTTCGGTCGGAAGTTCGCTTTACCATTGGTTGTCTGCCTTCGCTGGCCTTGTTTTTTAAAAAAAATTGGCAAGGCGTAAATATAAACTCACTAAAGTAAATTGATGTGCGTTTCGACGCGTTAATTTTGGTGGTAAATTTGAAATCTGCCAGTTACCAAAACTTTATCAACCACAAAGGTGCACTCATTTTGTAGCGGTTATCTCGAAACCTGCACGTTTTTCTGGATGTCATGGAATCTGACGTGACCTCGCCACTCAGTGGCTTCATTTTCGCAATCGGAACTTGTTCCGGAGTGACAGTGAAAAGTTAATCCAAGCATTCAGATTAAATATTATCTTGTTGAACACTGTGGCTTCCCGAGAAATCAATGTCTGGCTCACCAATTATTCCAGTTAAAGAAGACCACCGCGTGTCTCAGGTCATCTTGTTAAAAACAAAATTTGTATGCTTGCCTTTATTAATGACACCCGTAGTGTGAAAACAAAAACAAATATGCAGGTTCAACGCAATGTGGGATCAATGTTCTGCGAAACATATTGCAGGCAGCTAGCTATCCAGCATCGTTTGGGGTTCTGCAAAGCGTTACCAAATGGACCAACGCGTTTTTGTGTATGCCAGGCAATTTTGTGCGACGCGAGCGTGTGCGCCACAACAGCAGCAAGAAGACGACGACCACCACGCTAGTATGGCGGCGATGGCATCCACCACCTGCGGTTATCGTTTTCTGTATTTCTACATTTCAATTAAACATAACAATTAACTTCCCCTACGCTTCCTCTGGCTTCATCGTCTGTTACTTCACATTATTGTCAGTTGTTGTTGTCAGTTGTTGTCTTATTTGTTACTTCTCAGTGCATTGTACATTTGAATTTTACTTTGTCTTACATTAAGTTCAATTGTGATTCTGCATTGTGTATGGTTCCTTGATTCATGATGTATGTCACATTGTACTGTTTTCCCTTCGCTGCTGCCATCTTGTAAATGGGCCGCGGACCCCGTCGAGCTGCTCCAAGGCAGCTTTTTGTCCCCGGCCTTTTTTTCTCTCGGAGAAATCTTGTAGAAATATTGTTGCCACTTAATATACTTGTCAGGAAATTTAGTAAAGGCTTTGCGGCACATGATGCTAATTGTTGTAGTAGTTTTTGTTGTTGCATTAGTTACTAAAATAAGACTATAATAAATTTCTTCTGTCAATATGGTGGCGTTCTTAATTGTTCGCTGAATTCAAAGTTCGATTGGCGTCTAAGAGGCGTCGACTTCTACGTCTGCTATTTCTATGGTAGCAGACAGCAACAACTTAGCAACAACGAAGGAGGGTTCTTGCTTTCGCTCCCCGTCCCTATCTTTCCCTTAATATTACCACGTTTTTCGTCAGCTTTAACAATTAAATTTAATATGAACCTAGCAGCGTATGTGACAAACTTTTGTCCACGTTTAATTAACAACTAACAAGTATTTTATGATGTGCAAGTATTCCACCAACTTGTCAAGAGCTGCGACGGAACTGTATTCGCCACTGGCTGAAATTTGAGCTCAGGAAGGTAAAATGAAGCGGACTACAGTTAGTTCCTTTTTTTTTTACCTCACGCCATTTCATCTGCCAGACTATGCTGCCATTCTTCAAGATGCAAGAGCGGTTCTTTTTTTACAGTTCCTACCAGTCTCATTTCACAAGTCGTAACAACACTAACGTCATTGTTAGCGCTACGAAATCCCCCATCTTAAGTACGCCCATCAATACGATCATCATTGATATTGAATACGTTCACTGCATTTAATCCTGATATTAAATGATACCCCGTCATTGCGACCCCTTCGCTGACATTCGCGAGCAATATATCACGCAAGCATGTCAATTTGTGCTTATCCACACTCACTCCCTCCTCGCAACCCTGTTTTCAAAGAAGTAAAAAAGAAGAAACTCGGTATGAAAGGAGGGGGTGAATCTCTCGCGGAATGGATGGTCGTCCGTCTACTGCACCGCGTCTCACGACGGCGTGCACGGCATCTCCGCGGCGTCACGCACCGCCGCCGGGACCTGCGAGCCGTGCTCTCTTCGCACACGGCACGCCTGCGCCGTCGACATGTCTTCTCCCCAAATCGATGCTCGCAAGACCAGCACCATAAACAAGAGAATCCGCTATGTGTATGCGATGCACTGTTTCGCTTGAAGGTGTCCCCGCATTCTAAATAAGGGCGGGGGTCGAGTAATGGAACTCAGGCGCCACTCGAATGTTTAACTTGAAAAAAAGTGGGGCACCAGTGAAACACAAAGGCCGCGCACACAAGGAAAACGCGCTAGACACGGGCGGACGCTGGTAGCCAGCGTCCGTCCGTGTCTAACGCCTTTTCCTTGTGTGCGCGTCCTTTGTGTTTCGCTGGTACCCCCATTTTTTTCAAGTTCATCATGCACCAACTGGCCCAAGAGCTTGCGCTAATGCACTCGAATTTTTATTCTCTTCGAGAATTCTGAAGCGTACATTTTGGTTGGTTGAATAATCATCGTACATAGGCATGCCTTTTCGCGCCAAGTTCTTCACTGCTCAAATTATAGTCTTAAGTTGAAGTCGGCAGGAGGAACAAAATAGCAGCGACCCTACAGCCACTGTGCAGATGTCCGGCACCGCCTTCTGTGCGACCTTTCTGTGGACGAAAATACTTTTTAAAAAAAGAGCAGCACAGTATACTTTTCTCTTAAGAACTCGATGTCTGACTCGAACAAGGGCTTATAAAGGTGCTGTCGGCTTTCGCTAAGCGCTTACCACTTACTATACTTTGGTGCGCGAGACTGTTTGGCTCCAGGGAGGGGATCTGTTAAGGAATGTGAGGTAGAATAAATTTCACGAATCAAAGCCTGCATTTAGACGAATACAAGGACGTTTATTCGTTTAGCACCACATTAAGGGCATTGTATAAGGGAACCTAAAGGGGGCTCCATGACGCCTCTCGCTAGCGCAGCTTCCCTCTTTTTCTTTATTCCGATCGTCAAATAGCAGCGCGTAAAGGTACGAGACGAACGTTAGTACAGAGACACAGCGTCGTTTATCTCTTCCACGGTCGTCCCTTGCGTTTTACGCGCTATTATTTGATTATCATCAATAATTAACTAGCCCAAATTTCAGCTCTAGTGAAGTTCTTCATCCCGCATTGTTTTTTTCTTGGCCCAAGGCATCGACAGAACTCCTACGAGCATATACAATGCGATCGAAATTAGACTTCCCACGCTTAAACGTGATGCGTTCTAGATACATCGAAGCTTTGTTTGCCTACCCTCACTGCCCTCTATAATTGTGAGACTGCATAACGTTTATTATTTTCTTTTTCACCGTTCAACCTATGAATGTGCTCTTCTCTCCATTCAAATGTCTCTCAGGGCGGTTTCCAAACCGAATGAAGTCCGCATCATAACACACAAGTGGCTATAGTAGCGGAGCACAGGAAGAGAGGAACATACACGCCTAAAGCGTCAGTATGTGCTGCGATAAACTCATTGGTTTCATGAGCACTGCGCGTATTAAACGATAAAGCCCTGTGTGCGTTATGTACTACGGTGTATTAAACAAAAACCAAACAATAAACGACAACCAAAGGCTGCAATCGTCAGCAGTCTTTTCTGGCTCCAGCACATCAGGAGCTAAGATACGTAGTTGTCGATATCGCTTGCAAGACTTGCCAGCGAAAGGGATTTGTCACTCGCACGCGATCTCGAATTCGGACACTTTGGCGAAACCGCGGCCTCCAAACGCGTGACGATTGATTTTCCAAGTTTCCTCGAGAGCGCTATATACCTCAACGACCGCGCTAAGCAGGATCTGCGGTTTATTCGCATGTCTCCTAACGACGCGTGCAGACAAAAACGAACCAAATTCTCGTCTCGGGGTTTCATGCCTTACCACATCCAAGCGCGCCATATGAACTGATTTTACGCCCTATTTTTCTACTGAACCTCCTTTCACATCTGTGGGCGCACGCCGCCTAGGATCCCTCCATGCTATATAGCATAGAAAAGCGCGGTTGCTGAACTAGGCAGCCGGTCACAAGAGTCAATTATCAGACTCAACAGCGAAAACACGCACTGCGCTCCCGTGTGAACCCTGTTCTGAAGGTAGGGATTCCAGGGCGCCTCGACCTCTCTATGTCAAGCCGTGTTTCGGAGGTCATCATTTCTTCGTGTCGATGCAACGCAATAAGCTGAAGGGACGCTTTAAGCTGGTAAACTTGGTCGGGGTAAAAGCTGGTAAACGTTTATTCACGTGTTACGGCAGGATATTACATAGTTACGACCCTCTCATAAGCTGCCATAGTCTGTCGTCTCTTATAGTGCTCATGCCGCCCCTTACCCTTGATTTTAAAGTCCTGGAAGTTTTCTGGATCGTTTACAGCCAATCAGGAAGTTCGATGCAAGATGTGGCTTTGCAATGCGTGGCCTTGTGAAAAGAAGGGTGCGCAAGTGTGCGCTCGGCGCGTTGGACCCTCCTCGAACTTGCCGCCAGATTTGCTTCGTAAAATGAAAAATTAGTTTTGCTGTACTCCGATTCGCAGTTCGTGTGTTTGGTTCTGATTCCGTCTTTGTTTCGTGGGCTGCAAAACTTTGGTAACGCAGCATCGCAACTAGCGCGACGTTGAAATTCGGTGAACCCCTGGGTAGGATGAATGAAGGGAAAATTATACACATGCACTGTAAGGATGAATACGACACAAGGCTGACACTTGAAAGCGCCGACCGTGATACCAAAGCTTACACATTTTCCGTTTGCACTAAGTCATTGTGCTCGATTGGTTGATTGCTTTACTTATTATTATATTATAATTGTAAGCAACAAATGTGTTGCCGGCTTCTTCGAAACGTTCACTTGTTAACGTGATTCGATGAAGTGAATCCTCACAGCTATTAAGACTTCTCTACCACGCGAGGGCGATTGAGCAAAATTGAAGAATTTGTAAATTTGCAAATGCTTAATTGTAAAGCTTACCTAGCAGGACTCTGAGGAACTATCAGACATTGTTTGGGATATTATCGGCCTTAGTGAGATTAGAAGAACTGGCGAGGCTTATACAGTGCTGACGAATGGCCACGTCCCCTGCTATAGAGGACTTCAAGAAGCAATATGGAGCAGGGATTCCTAATCCATAAGGACACAGCGGGCAACATTGACGAATTCTACCGCATTAACGAGATGATAGCAGTAGTCGTAATAAAATTTAATAAGAAGTATAAATTAAAGGTAGTACAAGCCTACGCTCCAACCTACAGTCATGATGACGATGACATAAATCAGTTTTATGAAGATGTTAAATTAGCGATGAGAAAAGTACAAACTCTGTATACTGTAGTAATGGGCGACTTCAATGCAAAAGTGGGGAAACAGCAGGCTGGTGAACAAGCAATTGGCAACTACGGCGTCGATTTTAGGAACACTCAAGGAGAGATATTGGTAGAATTCACGGAAAGGAAAAAGCTGCGAATCAGGAACACCTTTTTCAGGAAGCGTAACAAGAGAAAGTGGAAATGAAAAAGCCCTAATGGTGAAACAATAAACGAAATTGATTTCATACTTTCTGCCGATCCCAGCATAGTTCAGGATGTAGAAATGTTAGGAAGGGTAAACTGCAGTAACCATAGGTTAGTGAGGTCTAGGATTCACCTAAATTTGAAGAGAGGAAGAGTAAAATTAGTCAGAAAGAAACAGAACAACCTAAACGCAGTAAGGCTAAAAGCAGACAAATTCAGACTGGTACTTGCAAACAAATATGCAGCCTTAGTGCAGAGAGATGAAGATGACATAGAGGTAATGAATGAAGCCGTAACTAGGCAAGCTTCTGTAGCACTAACTAAAATGGAGAGTAAGGCACCAAGGCAACCAGTAGGTTGCCTTGGTGCCTTGGTGCCTCGAGGTAAGCTCTCTCGAGTAAGAAAGGACCTAATCAACTAAAAAGAATAAAAGTGTCTAATTCAAGATATCAGATAGAATTCGCAGAGCTGTCAAAACTGACCAACAAGAAGAAATAAGCGACATTCGAAATTATAACGTGAGAAATAGTGCGGAAGCAGTAAAAAATGGACGGAGTATGAAATCAATGAGAAGGAAACTTGGCATAAGACAAGCCAAGATGTATGCACTGAGAGATAAGCAGGCTAATATCATCAGGAACCTCGAAAATATAGTAAAAGCCGCAGAAGAATTCTATACTGACCTCTACAGTACCCACAGCAGCCACGATACCTCCATTCGAAGTAGTAATGAACAGGTTACAGAGGCTCCTTCTATAACTAACGATGAGGTTAGAAGGGCCTTGCAAGACATGAAACGCGAAAAAGCGGCAGGAGAAGATGGAATACCAGTCGATTTAATCAAAGATGGAGGAGACATAATGCTTGAAAAACTGGCGACCCTTTATACGAACTGTCTCACGACTTCAAGGGTCCCAAAGAACTGGAATGATGCCGACATTATAATAATCCAGAAAAAGGGAGACGTTAAAAAATTGAACAATTATAGGCCCATTAGTTTACTTCCAGTACTATATAAAATATTCACCAAGAAATTCTCCAATAGAATAAGGGCAACAGTGGAATTCAGTCCACGAAGGGAACAGGCTGGTTTCAGGAAGGGATACTCTAGGATGGATCACATCCATGTTATCAATCAGGTACTCGAGAAATCCGCAGAATACAATCAGCCTTTCTATATGGCTTTCATAGACTATGAAAATGCATTTGATTCTGTAGAGATACCAGCAGTCATACATGCATTACGTAACCAAGGAGTACAGGATGCTTACGTAAATATCTTGGACCATATCTACAGAGATTCCTCAGCTACCTTAATTCTCCTCAAGTAGGAAGATACCTATAAAGAAGGGTCAGACAAGGATACGCAATCTCTTCAATGCTATTCACTGCGTGCTTTGAAGAAGTATTCAAGCTATTAAACTGGGAAGGTTTAGGAGTGAGGATCAATGGCTGAATATCTCAGCAACCTTCGATTTACAGATGGCATTGTCCTGTTCAGCAACACTGGGGACGAGTTACGATGAATGATTGGGGACTTTGACAGAGAGAGTGTAAGAGTAGGGTTGAATATTAATATCCAAATTACAAAGGTAATGATCACTAGCCGTGCAAGGGAACAAGATTTCAGGATCGCCAGCCAGCCTCTAGAGTCTGTGAAGGGGTACGTTTACTTAGGTCAATTACTCACAGGGGACCCTGATTGGGAGAAGGAAATATACAGAAGAATAAAATGGGTTGGAGCGCATACGGCAGGCATTGTCAGATCCTGACTGGAAGCTTACCATTATCATTGAAAACGAAGGTGTACAATCAATGCCTTCTACCGGTGCTAACATATGGGGCAGAAATTTGGAGACTTACAAAGAAGCTCGAAAACAAGTTAAGGACCGCGGAAAGAGCGATGGAACGAAGAATGTTAGGTGTAACGTTAAGAGACAGGAAGAGAGCGGTGTGAATCGGAGAGCAAACGGACGTAGCCGATATTCTAATTGACTAAGAGGGGAAAATGGACCCGGGCAGGTCATGTAATGCGTAGGTTAGATAACCGGTGGACCACTAGAGTTACAGAATGGATGCCAAGAGAAGAGAAGCGCTATTGAGGACGGCAAAAGACTACGTGGGATAATGAAATTAAGAACTTCGCAGGCGCTAATTGGAATCGGTTAGCGCAGGACAGGGGTAATTGGAGATAGCAGGGAGAGGCCTTCTTCTGCAGTGGACGTAAAATAAGATGATGATGATGATTATGTTGGCATGATTATTATTATTATTATTATTATTAATTGTATGCCTTAGAGTGTATACGAGGTTATCAATTTGGCGTTTTTCAGTGTGCAAACGTTGCTGCAAATGGCAGTCAAATACTCAGATATTCTGGGTTCTGTTGATCAAATAACCCATGGATGGAAAATTATATTGCTGCATAAGATTTGCATATCCTCCTCGCCGTGCTGCGCCCCTTGGAAATAAGCTGCTCAATTCGGCAAACGCGAGCCACTTGGTACTGCTCAAACCTGAACGTTGAAATTGCGATTTCGAAGTTTGCAGTAGTTACAAAGTATTATCTCTATGTGTTATACGAGTGCGTCTGAGACGGCGCCAGCGCAATCTTTTGCGGAAACCATCCGCTTTAAGACAGACAACCCTTGCATAGCCTCCATATTCAGATTCGACCTCGTAGCTCTTCAGCTGATGCCAGGGAAAAGATCGATCGACGACTTCTATGCCAATGCTGAGAGGCCGAGAGTTGACATCCGCGCTTGTACTGACGAAACTGCCCGCTGGACTATGTGTGCTGGTGCGCAGACACTCCTGTGCACATGTCATTCGCATTTCTCATTGCCACAGGCGTTAGGTTGCAACCATGGTACTTGTGGGAGATCGATTCCCTTCACAAAGGAGTACCGCCGAGCCGAGCTCGAAGAATCTAGTGTCTTGAGAATACAAGAACGAAATGTAGAAGCTCTGCAGCTAGTTTATAATTTGTATAACTTCAGCGTACGAATGAGAAATATTTTAAAACCGCAAATGTGCATACACCGTATTTTCTGCGGTGCCCGATGGAGGGAGAAAGAAATAGGAGACAGAAAACACAGAAGCTAACCAGAACAACTGCACGGTTGGATACTCCGCATTGCGGCAAGGCCAAAGGGGAGAAAAGATAGAGGCAGAACAAGGATGTTAAAAAAAAACTGTTCGCGTACACGCAGTGAGGTCAATGAAAACGTGTGCAGTGTATTATGCTGTCGCAATGCTCCCCCAAAACACAGGACTTGACTGCCCTGGGCATCCATGTTGACATCTGAGCGGCCAAGGCCAGGTAGATATCTGAAAAAAGGGTACACATGCATGGCGCAGTGCAGGGATGGCGCAGTTCTGTTCTTGGCAGTGCCAGTTGCACTTTTCACAATCCAGTTCACCTACCAATGGGAAAGCCCCCTATGCGCCATTTCCGTTGGCGCCTGCTGGGTAAGAAGTTTAATTTTATTTTCCAATTTGTTACAACGTGCCAGCTAGAATTCGGCTCAAAGCAAAATGAAGAGTCACGAAGAGGCAAAACCAGCATAAAAAGGAATTGATTTCTTGTACATAGTAATTTATTTGCGATTTGTGTTGACAAATAATTAATCATTTTTGTAATACATTCAACACATCACTACAATATAAGTAAAGCGCATATGTAAGAGCATATAATCTCGTTACTACTGTACAAAAGATGAAATGGAGTCATTCCAGCATGCAATCTATATTTCGCATCTCTCATAAATATGTGCAAAATTCAATGCTTTCTTTTGTTTCAATGCTGTCTTAAGACCTACATTCATATTAATTTATTTCTCTGAACACAAACATAAACTAAGCGAAACAACGAACCCGTTTATTCAGTGCCCTCGAATAAAGGTATCGATTTACTCTGCCAAACTAGCTTTCTTTCAAGCGTGCATGTAGGTGAGGCGCTTAATGTACACTTACGTTTGTTGTCATTGTTCTCTTTTCATGTGTGTTTGTAGAAGGTACGCTGTTTTACAACTGTCTCGTCATGTTTGAAAAAAGAAAAAGGATTTCTAAAGTAAATTTGGTAACGTATCTTTCGCATCAAAATATGTATGTTTTTATGTATGTGAATAGACTGTAAAGTGTGCGTTCGCGTCTGTCTTTCTGTGTGCATGTGCGTGTTTCAGCTAATCAGGGCATGCTTGTAGAACAATCTGAGGAGCTAATTCATGAATCAGGGATGTTCTATGAGTTTTTCAAGGATTTGTACAAAAATTTGGATCAAGACTAATTTTTACTATCTCTCAAGTTCTGGACAATGAGCGTCGCAGATGAGAGTGGCCTCCAGCAGGAGGACCTTAGGCAGTGAAACGCAGAGTGCAACATGTCTACGTGCAATTACGTTGTCCTTCATCAGCTTTTCGCGTACAGGGAACACGTTCTCCTAATTACTAATCTAGCGAGTTGTACTGACTCATGACTGGAATAGCTCAAAACATATATCTTGTGCTGTATTGTCGAGCCGTTGCAATCATGACTTGCTCCTAACCATGAACTTTTCTTTCCTTGCGAGGCTGAATGGCCGCTGACCCGGTTTTAACTGATGCGCCACGTTCGTGCAATAAACTCACGTGTCGTGACAGCTAGCTTTATTTTTATAGAACAGTGTCAGTGAGATGAGACACTAAAGACGCAAGTGGAGAATGTGCTTGCATAAACGAAATAAAAAATAACTTTCTCTTATGATACATTAAAATACAAGTGCACTGCAGCTGCTACAAGTTCCAGGCATATCCAACAAAAGCAACGAGAACTTGCGCCTCGTGCCTGAACAACAAACGGAGCGCAAGCCTCTCAAGCTCTCATTGTAGGCTACCGGCACCTGAAAAGCGCATTCTTTATGACCCCCAAGGCACGGCAAGCGCAGCAGTGCATCCCCTGAGATGAGTGATGAGCAAGGGCATGCATAACCCTCATGCACACATATGGTTCGTAATTTCAGGCTGGTCCCTGTCAACGCCACAAGTTACTGCAAGCCACCTAGCTCCGCGGTGGCTCGTGTTTCGTATTGTCTCTGCACAGAGTTCTTTGGCGGTCTATCCAGGACATTCGCATCGTACCAGACCCACACCGGAGTATCATCCCAGAGCACTCTGGTGGTACAGTTCTACGGATGATCGAGCTGGCCATCGTAACGCACCAAAGATCCTCATTTCACAGCGCACTTCTCAGTTGACGCCACTGACGGTTCCAGGCGCTTGAAAACATTCGACCATTCCGGACGCACAAAAAAAAGAAGACCACACGCATTATACAAGTGTTCTGGTTGGAAGTGCTGAGCCGTGTCTTCTCCTGAAGCTGCCGCGCGCCGGCACGGCAACGCAGATACCACAGTCCAAGTATCAGGAAGCAGTTACAGCGTGATGAACACTGAGAACGTAATCGGCCGCGCGAGCGCCGATTTTCGTCACCGTTGCTGTCGTCTGCTTCTTTTCTTCCCCTTCTCTCTGTCCGCTCCGCCAACGGCGCACGTCCTCGGGCGACCAGCGAGCCGCCCCGCCGGCTTGCAATGACACGATTAAAGCTTTTCACCGGAGAGGTTCGTGATGTTGTAGTACGAGTGATCGGGGAAACGATCCAGTTCAATGTAGTCGTTCTCGCTAACGAGGAGCTTGTCAAGGAGGCAAGTGAGTTCGGTGAACGAAGGTCGCTCGTTGGGGTCCGGGTCCCAGCAATAGTACATTATGTTGTACATTTCTCGCTTGCAGTGCTCAGGCTTTTCAAGGCGGTAGCCATCGCGGACGCGTCGCATCACCTCGGCAGCAGCCAGTCCAGGGTATGGTGTAGAGCCTGGCAAGAAAGCCAAGTGGGTAACGCCTTTAGGACACAGCACCAGCAAAGAGCACGCATCACATGACTGAGTGAGTGCAGGGAATAATGTTTTCTTACCGAGTGTGACGATCTCCCACATGAGTATTCCGAAAGACCAGACGTCAGTCTTGGTGGTGAAGATGTTGTCATAAAGCGATTCCGGTGCCATCCACCGTATTGGCAAGCGCCCCTGCAACACAGATGTTCTATCACAAAAATGCCACACGCACAAAAATGGCGGCAACACAGAAATAAATCGCCTTCTCAATGACGCATCTAGTGATGCAATAAGCAGTGAGCGCCTTAACGTCCAACTAAATGTCCCTGCAAAGGGCAAGTGCACTTACCTCTGATTTTCTTTCATAAACATGGCTAGTGATGACGTCCCTAGCAAATCCAAAATCAGCAACTTTGCAGGTTTTGTTTTCTCCGACAAGGATGTTTCTCGCGGCCAGATCTCTGTGTATAATCTAAACAAAAGACATTTGATGAAAAATGAAAATACCGCATAGGCAAATCGAAAGCAGATAATGTTATGTCTATTCTTATGCTAATTTTTATGTTTCTATTCGCAAGTAAATCATGCTAGAGCTAGAGCCTAATCCTCCATGCTAGAGCCTAAGCTTTTGTAGCAATGCTCGAGAGTGTATTTCTTTTATTTATTTATTTTTTTGCAATAAATGACATCACACTTCAAACTTGAAGGAGAAATATAAAACATTAAGAATGATTATCACTTATTTTTCTATGTCTACCTTGGAAATTTTCTGAGGGAAAATATATTTGTTTGGATTCAGATATCTTAAAAGTGCTTACGGCAAACTTGTCATTATTCACACCATATGTAACGTTAAACGACCTCTCGTGCAACGTTCATTCACCTGCCCAAGCCTAGTCAGACAGAGCGAGTAGTAGCGGAATTATATCATGCAGCGTGCTTACCCCTTTGGATGAAAGGTATTCCATTCCCTTGGCTACTTGGTACGCGAAAGATGTCAGATCCCGTGACGTGAGGTGCTTACTACTTCCGTGTAGATTTCCGTACGACCTTTCAACTCTGCTCTCACGAAGGTACGTTTGCAGTTTACCGAAAGGTACAAACTCCATGATGACGAATAAGGGGTCTGGAACAGAGTAATTGCTAAATTAGAACAGAAGGCGCTTTGCTTAGAACAGAAGGCGAACAGTTATTTGCCTTGTGACGAAGTTATGAAGAGGTAATTTCTCGGCAACGCGATCTGTGTATACACTTTTCACAAGACATCTGTATCTGTTTCATGTGCAAGTTTGTCTCATTGACGCTGGTGGGAAAATGCGTCTACAAAAATATCCCACAGGGTGCCAGGCTGCAAAGGAACAAAGGTTTGATTCCATCACTTGGCCAACCGTCAACAGCAGGAGCCTAGAACTACTGCAGCGAACAATTCTCCAACGTCTTTTTCCTGTGCATTACAAGAAACCGAAGGCCAACGCGAGGTGAAATAAACATGCGCAACGTTATTAAAATGAGAGCAACTGTGTGCACTGGACAAGTCCCACCGCGCAATATATAAAGAAAATGTGAAAACTCATGGGCAAGATATATGCAAGAACATCGTCACAGCACACTAATTCAACAACGAACAGAATAAATTTAGGTGTTTAACATCCTGAAGCAATACGTGTGATATGAAACACGCAGTTTTAGAAGGCTGCAGATTAACGCTTGCCATCGGCCCTACATTGCCATGCATCTCCACCTAAGTATGTAGGCATTCTTGCATTCTGGGATCTGGGAATGCGGCAGAAAAGCAAACATCTGAGTCGCTGCGACAGGTCACCTGGATGAGCTTGTAGAGATGCTATAAGGCATATTTACCTCGGTCAGTGCAGCTTCCCAGCAAGGTGACGACGTTGGGATGAGGGTTTATCAGTTTCATCACACCCAGTTCACTGAGAAGTTCCTTCTTTTCCTTTTCGGTGGCGTTTTCTGGAAACACATAGGCACAGATAACGTTTTTAGTCATTCCAGTAGGAAAAATGCGCCGTGACAGATATCTAATGTACCAAAGCGCGTAGTTTGTGCTTGCGTAAGCTTCATCAGAAACTGTTCGCGCCTTGGTATACTATTTGTCTATACAAACAAGGCAAGAGCTGTCACAGCAAGATGTTGATTTGGATTGACAAACAGTGGGCGAACAAAAGAAGTCTCAGCATGGAGTCAGCGATTCGACAAATGGTCTTGCTACTGTCAAGGCGAAGACAAGTCCCCTTTTCGAAACGTTGGCTGCAGTCTACCCTTGTTCGCCTACGGTTGATAAATTTTGTGCATGCAGCTTCCTTGTATCCGAATCTTTCTTTCTCTTCTTGTCATTCCGGATTCATTCTATGGACAAGACCTAGCGTAACGCGTGAAACCCCCGCGGTGCTCGGCTAGCCTTTCGTAATCACGTTGTGCCATTACATATTATTGGTGCGCTCCATAAGGCTGTTTTACTTTTGCGAAAAGCAATCATCGAATGGCGACTTCACTTCCGCTGACGCAAGACAAGTTACTGCAGTAGTACGAGCCCAAAAGCCTCAAGAATTGAAACAAATGGCGCCGTGAACAAATGGCACCGCGTTCAAGAGTTTATTTAACTACTGCGGAGAAAACAGCCCCGCCCCCCTCTCTCTCTCTCTTTGCTTTCTTTTTTGCCCTTCTATAAAGGTTTTGCTCTGGAATTATTATATCGTGATATCGTGAAAAGTTAATAATAGTTGCCTTTTAGCGTCTTCACTGCAACAATGACCGGTTCCTCTGATCCTGTGATGTTCATGGCTTCACATTTCCAGACTTGCCCAAAGCAGCCCTCGCCAAGGATGCCAATAAACCGCAGATGGTGCCTCGGAAATTCCCATTTGCTGTGCTCCGACAACTGCAAGAAAAAGAATATCGTTTTAAAAATAGAATCGACGTAATTATCACGCCATGGTCAATGGCCAACAATACCTCTACGAACTTTGTCAAAGATAACACTATAGTAGATCCGCAATACCTTTTACCATTCCGTGACTCAGCTTAAGCTTATTTAGCGTTTAATAAGAAGTCACAAAAAACAAATAAGCCAGCTTGGTATTTATGCCAAAAGGAAACGTGTACATACTGGCAGGTTGTTTTGTAATTCCAATTTTAAAAATGAAACAGGGTTCACCATTTCAGGCTTGTTAAACTAGATAAAACTTCAGCAGAAATCGTAATTTAATGCATTGAGTGAAACATCAAACATATTATGAATAAACAAAGACTACAACGGGAATAAAGCGAGGGCTAGGTAAGTCGTAATTTGTAAAATTAAATATCTCCAAGCGATTTCATTCGGTATTTACCCTTGACGTATTCAACTTAACTGGTGTAGAAGTGCAAAAGTGCAAGTATATGAGGCCAAGATACACGATGACAAAGATGAATGATCAAGATTCGCTCGGTTTCATAAGAACAATTAATAATAATAATAATAATAATAATAATAATAATAATAATAATAATAATAATAATAATAATAATGTTTATTGCCACAAGATATACAAAACAACACAAGCAGGCCGGTCTAAGCCTCAATTGGCTTGTTGGACCGCGCCAATGAATGTGATAGACAAAGCAAAAACGTATACATAAATTGATGAGAAATGAAGAAAAAAATAAAAAATAAAACGAAAGGCAAAAAATTGAAAAGAACAAGATAACATTTGGTTATCTACATATAACAAAAGTTGAAGAGGTAAATATTGCGATGCAAAAAAAATGTACAAGAGGTTAATTTTGCTGTAGCTGCTTTAAGAAGTATTTGAGCGTGCTTTTTGATGTCGCGTTAAAAATTCCTTCGGGTAATTTGTTAAATATGTCAGGCACATAAGCGCAGCGTCTGGTCGCGGCATACCTAGTGGCTGAATGAGGAACTACATAACGGACATGTTTTCTAAGCGCTCTTGCGGCGGCACTTCTTTGTTTGAAAGCGGAATTCCAGAAATGTTTAACGATAACTGTTTCTATAATAGTAATAATAATAATAATAATAATAATAATAATAATAATAATAATAATATGCAATGAACATCTCTAGAACCGACCTGCAATAGCAATAATTACACGCCTGACACACACACACACACACACACACACACACACACACACACACACACACACACACACACATATATATATATATATATATATATATATATATATATATATATATATATATATATATATATATATATATATATAGTTTTTTTTACGGAGCAGCGTATTTTCAATATGCGTATTAGCGGCGTGCCGTCCAAGACATCGATGGAATTTACGTCATTCGTACTGATCTTCCGAGACGCGTAACCATTTCTAAGGCAACCGCAATGTTGTACACCTCTCCACATAAAAACGTATTTTGTGTAAGACTCCCATGAATATGTTTAAAAAGCCGTTAACTTGATCTCCTGCACATAGTTGAACCGTACTGATCTATCCTTTTGGCGCACCCGCCGTGGTTGCTTAGTGGCTATGGTGTTGGGCTGCTAAGCACGAGGTCGCGGGGTCGAATCCCGGCCACGGCGGCCACATTTCGATGGGGGCGAAAACATCCGTGTACTTAGATTTAGTTGCACGTTAATGAACCCAAGATGGTCGAAATTTCCGGAGTCCCCCACTACGGCGTGCCTCATAATCAGAAAGTGTTTTTGGCACGTAAAACCCCATAATGTAATTTAATTTTGGCAGATTTGATTTTTTTGCAAGGCGTACTGAGCAGTCTCGTCCAGCATGCACGTTTTGTCCTACCTGAATTAATTCTGAAATCAAACAGTGCAACACTTGCGTTCAAATGTCTTGTTCTTTCGCAATTATTATTGCCAACACCAACAATTGTCGACCTCTGCAGAAATTGCATTTGCACCACTTCATGAATCGCTGCCTTTATTTTTATTCTTTAGTTTTGTGGTGATTGAGTAGCTCCTGCTGTAGCCGATTACAGAAATCATATACTTACGGAGCTCAAGAAGTCGGGTTCATATCTGTTGGACAGGGCCCTCCGCGCTCTAGGATTGTATAGTGTGGCAGGGGAAAGGTCGAAGTTGTGCGAAAAGTTGCTATCCAGGCGGTCGGTGGACTTTTTCTGGAAGAACATACCATACGAAAAAAGCAGAAATAATCATCATATTTGCACATGTCGAAAGGACACATAATTTCATCACTGAAGAAAATCAACATATTTGCACATATCAAAAGGACACATAACTTCATCACTGAAGAAAAGCTATGGTTAACTTGACAGGTAGCGCAAGATACAACGTTTTTACTTCACGCTTTTTGCATCTACGCCGTCAGGGTTATCTGGACCTCAGGCGTAGCTTATGGCAACAGCACACGTGACAAGCGCTTATGGTTCAGTCATCTATTGATGACGTCACGCAAAGGATATACGGTCCGCAGGTTCGATGCTCATTACTTATCCATGCTTATTGTAGTTAAGGAAGCGACTGTAACAATAAGTAAACTGAAAATCTCTAACTCAATTTCTTTTTCAAATGTGCGTCATACCTTAAGCAATACCCACTCACCAATCTGAAATTTGCGCCGGCATGCACTGAGTTAATGTACATGGTCGAGTCGGGATAGATTCTATGATTCATCGTCTAGAACTCTCTGGGTGTTCATTCGACGGAGCAAGGTGACTTATTAGCGCAACAAAATCGCTATTAGAGACAGAAATTCCCTTTTTCAATGTGTCTCGCAGCCAAACAGAGGCAGTAACCATGTCATTATGAGCGATCTCGTCTTTCTAGAAGCTTCCTCTGTATCTCGGGCTAATCTCGGGTGGATGCCCAATTTTCCCTTTCAGGTCTCGTATTCCTTATTCTTTTTGAAGGTACTTCGTGGGAATAGTATAGAGATACAGATTGATCGCACATGTCTAAGAGCCGTCAAAAACGGCTACATAATACGAGAAGAAAAGGACTACTCTATCCCCTGAGCCAGAACTCCTCTTATATTGCGATAAGCACACATCAACTCTTAATATTTCCGTGTTTGTGAGCAGCAGCCGTCAGAATGCGTTTTATTTCGCTATGAAACGTATTTTTTTTTCTTTTTCTAATTCAACAATTCAATAGCCTCTGCTGCGCGCAACCACTCCGAGACATTACTGTGAGCTATGTTAGGAACTTCTGGGATGAAAAAAAGCATTCTTCGTAACAGCGACCTCCTTGCTATCGAAAAATTGTGATCTACTACAGTTAACTATGCATTTTTATTTAGTGATATTTTAATATTGCACCATCGGCGCTATTCTCAGAATTTATGAGACGATCTCGCGCAACGCTGAACGCGGCCTGGCTTACCGGCTTCAGCTTGTCGTCCCTGTGGCACCGTCGATGCATGAGCCAGAAGAAGAGAGCCACGAGTGGGGCGAAGCCCACCACGGCCACGATCGGCAGCACCGTCGAGGTCATGTCAATCCCGCCCGAAGTTCCCGGTGAGCCGCCATGAGGGCCCCCTTTCTCCTCTGTGTCTGCTGGATCCTCCACTCCAGCGTCTGGTCGTACCTGCAACCCCCGTCACGCTCCAGATGTTGGCAACGCAGTCTTCGCATGTCTGTTCTGAGTAATCTCCGAAACCTCGCGTAGCCTTGTGCCACCGCCACACTTTTGCAGCGTTATCACTTTCACCAATAACTAAACTACGATCTGTGTATGCCGCTCTTGTTAGGGTCACTTGCGAGCAGTAAAGCGAAAGCTTACACGAAAGCATTGGTTTATTTCTGCAGCTGAAGAGCGGCGTAATGGGATGCGCCCCCAAAGGCTGCTTGAATTACACGAGCGAGAAGGCGAAATCTAAAGCTCGTGGAGAAAAGATGGCGGAGGAGCCACCATGCGCGCATTACAATACAGTAAAGAAAGTCTCGGTTTAAATAATAGCTCTGCACCAGCGCCTTCATAAGAATAATCTGAATGGGAAGCTCACTGTTTCAACTCGTGTAATCCAAGTCGAGAGGGCAACTGTTAGTTTCTTAATTTCAGCTATTTTACAGGTTCACTGGTAATTATATGGCTAAACATGATGTAAAGCCCAGGCTGAACGCTTGGACGTGGTGCCATAAGTTGTGCGGTGAATATATGAAAAGACCGCGGCAGCGCACCTGGCCCGTGCCGATGGGTCCGGCCGGAGGTCTGGGAGGCTGAGGCGGCGGGGGCTCCTTGGAGGGACGTTTCCTGCCGGAGCCCAGCGAGGGCGGAGGGGCGGGAGGGGCAAAGTGGCCGGAGGGGGACCCACCTGGGCCCCCTCCCGGAAAGGGCCGCGGTGGAGGCTCAAGCAGGTCGACCCCGTCGAGCCCGCTGCTGGGCTTCACCACCTTCACGTACACCTCGATCTTGGCCTGCGCGTGGCATCAGGGGCAAGAACTCGAGACTCCGCGCAAACCCAACAGCGCACCCAACTGTGTCTGTCATTAAAACGACAAGCACCACGGTTGTTTGGCATGAGCCGTGGCTGCGTTCGGCTCAGACTGACAGACATGTAGATTTCCCTACGCAAGATGGCGCTTGGCGAGCATTAAAAGCATGAAACTTCACTGCTTTGGTCATACGTACAGATTAGAATATTCATCCGCCTGGCCGTCGGTCTAGTAGGACAAACCACGATAAGTGCGTCCGTCCATTTAATACGCATTGCAATACGTTTAAGTTTTCCTACTTCCCTCGCGCTGTGAACGCTTGGAACGCGCTACCAAGCGAAGCTGTAAATAATCCAAATTTAGATCAGTTTTGTTCTCTAGTGGAGCAGCTAATGGACCCTGTATAACTACTTTTCCTGTTGTAAAACCCCAGAAATTATCTTGTAGTATTGTATTATTTTCGTGTGTACATTTTTCCCTGTATAACAACTTTTCCCGTTTTCCTGACCCTGTATAACTACATTTCCTGTTGTAAAACCCCAGAAAGTATCTTGTAGTGTTGTATTATTTTCGTGTGTACATTTTTCTTATGTATAGCATACGATACATAATGCTAGATTTTCTGTGTTCGTGTACGCGAGGCGTAACCGTGTATGTAATATAATATTGATGCACTTGTTGTTGAAGTGTTCTGATCTACCTCACGTTTTCCTGTTGTCTTTTTGAGAACTTGTTGTATCTTCTTACATGCCTATGATGATGAAAGCCCGCTCCCTGTATGGGTATGCAGAAGACCTACAGTATTGATAAATAAATAAATAAATAAATAAATAAATAAATAAATAGATGCTTGAAAAAAGAGGGAAGAAAGGAAACGCAGGAAGGTTAACTAGACTTTGACCAGTTAGTTAGCCTACTTGTAGGGAAGGAATGGGAGACTGAAAAAGACAGGAGAAGACATCACTCTAGGCCAATCACACGCACAGACACTTGAGAGATTCCTCATTACATTGTCCTTTTACCTACGTCACATATTTCCACAGAACAGTTTGACTCGAGCACCAGAAGTAAAATATTAGTGATCGCTTGTTGTTGTCTATGTAGGCTTCTTTCTCGTAAGTTTCTTTTGAAAAGGTTAAACTTAGGGCATAAAGAAAATAAAATAGTCAACGCTTTTCCACATTCGCACCTAAGATCTCCCCTTATATGTCTGTCCTAACGAATAGTTTGGAGAATTTAATTAAGGCTAGAACGGGCTTGATTGAGTAAGAAACAGAGGGTAATTTTTTTTTCTTCTATTACATATGTTATGTTTTCAGAGAATAACTACAGCAACTACTCACAAGCCAAGTATTCTCTTTATCGGATATCTCTCCAAACAAACCATGACGCACATGAGAAGTTCTTTTATGCGAAGCATATTATGAGAGCTCAACCGAGCTCCTAAGGCGCCGCGGTGTCGCCTTCAATGACCTTTGACCCCATGCCATACTACGTGACACCGTGACGTCACGACAGAGGAGAAACGGGGCTCCAACTCGCGCCGTCGCTCGCGGCGGTATATAAGCAGCTGCGCTTGTTTCTAGGTGGCTTTGGCTCAATTCTTGCAAGATGGGCTGGGTGGGAATCGAACCAGGGTCTCCGGAGTGTGAGACGGAGACGCTACCACTGAGCCACGAGTACGATGCTTCAAAGCGGTACAAAAGCGCCTCTAGTGAATGCGGTGTTGCCTTAGAAACGAGGTGTTTCTAAGGCTCAGGCGTGCGTCGCTTGCTCAGGCGCACATTTCGTTGCCGCGCCGAACGCTGCGTTGCTCGACGCTCACCGCGTCCAATGCGGGGCGCGTAGTCGCTGCGCCGTAGCCCATTGTCTTACACCCCTTGGCGGGTCGACGGGAACGCTGTCGCGTTCCACTCTTGAAGGCGAAGCAGAGTAACGCATGAGTTGTTTCTTCGTCTAGCCGAACCAAATATAGCCAAGCAACAGCAGTTCACCAGGCTAAACAGTGGTTCAACAACTAAAATAAAGGCTAGTATGCTTCGCATCCTGGGCTTAACCTTAGCTAAGCCACAGCCATTTTTTTCGTACGATCCGTGGTTTGTTTTTCTTTCTTTGTAGTACCACACCTGTGTGCATATTAACGTAACATTAGCATGTGACATTACGGCGGTCTCTAATTTTCTTCTGCTAAAAAATGTCGTGATTTCCTATTAGTCATTTTCTAGAGATGCCCATTTACAAATACGGGGAACTGGTCCAAAAAAATTCAGTTTTCTTCATGTATCAAAAAGCATATACGACACTTCAAGTTAAAGTCATTTTGTGCTTATTTCATTGCAATTTTAATTGGCCAATGCATAAGCAAATTTCGCACTTACCGTTTGATGGCCGTCGTAAGCAGTGATGAAGAGGTAGTAGTCAGATCCAGCCTGGCAGCAAAAAAAGAAAGAATGTTAAATGTCATTATTCGCAGACCAAAAAACGTGTACAACGCGCCCTGCAAGCATTTTCCCCCCTCCTTTTCGAAAGGGAGGAAATGAACAAAAACTATAGGCTTAGTTGAAAGCGGGAATCTTCAGCAGCAATCAACCAATATCCTTTAGAAATGCAGGGTAAATAACACTATCATTATTTCTTTGTTGTTTACATTTTCAGCACAAAGAATTATTGTTTAAATGCCAGTTTTTAATGCGATAAGTGCGATTATCGCCCGCTTACAAACAGCAAGCAGACACAATCCAACGATGCACTTCGGTAAGGCATCTTAAGTACGCAAGGCAATTTATACCAGCGGGAACAGGTGCGCGGCACTGAAGGTTTATTTCACTCATAAGGTTAACTGTATATGCCACGTGCGTTCTCTCCGTAGTCACAGAACGCCATTGCCACTCAAGGTGTTTAGCACCACCGCGCAAATGAAACGGACGCACTGCAGAAGGAAGTAGGTCGCAGGTCTTTCCCAAGACCTGCGACCTACTTCGATCACTTCGCCTTTGGGGCCTTACTTTCTAAGTATTATTTCCATCCGATTCTATTCATTCCATATAATCCACACCGCTGAGTGACTGATTTTGGCAATAGCTAGGGTGAGGCTTCCTCACAGCTCTTGTTCGAGAGCAATAAATAAATAAATATACAAATAAATAAAACTGAAAGAAATCGTCATAAAATATGGGCCCGTATTCGCCTGCGACCTTCAATAGTACCGAAACTGGCCTCGATAAGTTCAACTATGGTTCATTAGCGCTTCATGTCCATTGAGACTGCATACATGGCACACATAGTGAACATTGCTCCCTCCCCTCTTTAAGTAGTCATCATCATCATCATCATCATCATCATCATCATATCTAAAGTGCATAACGTTGGACTCCACCAGCGTTCTCCAATATTACCCATCTTGCGTCACGCAACCTGATCCTGTGCGTCCAGAATTGATAACCTCATCACACCACCTAGTCATCTGGCTTTCGCGAGTGCATTTTTCTAGCGTTGTTACCAATTGCGTTACTCTAACAGACCACTACTTATCCGCTCTACACATCACGTATGTTGGTTTACGCCACTCCTCCTTAAATCTCAACTAGAGTAACAACCACGCCACTTTCTCTCCAATCTACAATGCAGTAATTCTTTCTCTTGAGGGTGCATCAGTAATTTTTCAGGCCACGAGGTAGCGTACCAACATATTTTGTGTGTGTCTTTCGGACCAGGCATTCCTTCGGACCAGGCACTCGGTGTCCTCTCCCTAGTCATCTGTCGCTGACCCCTGGTCAGTGGCCTGTCACCACTGGCCCCTTTCCTTTCACCTTGCCTTAAGATGCTACGATGGCAAGAATGTGATTTGAAGAAATTGGACATATGTCGTAGCAACGCAATAATTTCTTAGAAGGGTGTGCGCGCGAGCTAGTTAGTACGGATAATTCATTTTAAACAGCACCAAAAAAACACACGGACAAGGAAGAGCCAAGATCAGCGATGGTCATGTGCTCTTCCTTGTCCATGTATTTTTAGCGCTGTTTAAAATGAATGATCAATAATTTCTTGTTTGCATGAGTGTTGCAATAAGTTAGTCGCTCCCCTACCGCTACACAAACTCCTCGCTATTAGTGAAACCATACCGTAGTAGATACACGCGTCCCAATAGAGAACATTCACCGCCAGTGGAGGCACTAGAAACACGATTCTGTCATGAGCTCTGCCTTAAATCTGGTACGAAAGATCACGATCATCACGCCGCGTTCCAAAAGAAACCAAAAACGCGATTCTGCGGAGCCAAAAAGCGCGATTGTCGGCCAGCGGGCGCCACCCGCTCCAGGCCGGACGCTTTCGCTTTCGTCTGGCCTGCGATGCAGCGCTGGCACGCTTCCGAAAGAGGAAAGCTGGTCGGAGCGTGAGCGACGCATCGGTCTTTCGGCACCCTCGCATTTTCGAGAAAACTTTGGCGGACACGACTTGGTCGTGAGCTAAGGCGGCATTGTTTGCCCAAACGCGCGCCCACGACCGAGAGCCTCCTCACACGGCCAGACCGGCCTCGAAACCTGTGTGTCCATCATGCGAGGCGCGGCAACCGCGAGCGCCATCATTGACACCTCGGACGACAGGACAGTGTCCCCAACGCGAGGCCGTTTGCGCCCCTCTCCAGGGACACTGAGGGGCCCACTGCGCAAGGGCGCTCGCTGGGCCCTGTAATTAGGCCCCGTGCGCAGGGCCGCGGAGCCACCCCCCCTCCCGTGACGACGCGTGGCAGTCCGGGTGCGCGCGGCCCACCGCTGGCCCGACGGCGCACGCCGCCATTGTGGCGTCGTCCAAGGGGCGCCGCGCCCAGCGAAAGCATGGGGGCTCTCACATCCGGAATGCCCCTTCCAGCTCCGCCTACGAGCCGCCCGTAATGAACTGCCATAACGGGCCAAGATAAAGCGGCCGTGCGACCCGGGATGCGATCTGGAGCGCTCGCCAGCCCCGGGACGCCTTGATGCGCGTCTGTTGCGCCTTCTGCGAGTGTAGGTGTCGCGGCGGCCGGAACGTGGGCGGCCGCCGTCTGCGCCTGGGAGGCCGAGGGGAAAGGACGGCGGGCTTACGCGGCACGTGCCGTGTGCACGGCACGCGACCGAACCTGCCTGCGGTCCCGGATGAAAGGAAGCTCCAAGGGGCACCTACCGAAGGGGCCACACAGTATCCGCCTTACGGCACGGCTTGCGCAAGGCAACGAAACCCCTCCGCGTCCAGGCGCGGCAGAAACAAACACGCGCTCACCTCAGCATCTGCCAGGTTGTGTAAGCTCTCTTTTGTTACTGCTCAGCTCAGTATAGACAACTGTGTGCACTGCCACGATCATGTACGTAGCCAGTTCGCCACTGCGGGGAAGTCTGCACTACCAAGGTCCGTTTCGTTGAGAAGTCGATGCTCACCTGCAATTTATCAGAGCACACCTGCCTGTTTCGATGGTTTATGGTGTTAGTAATTCGACATATCCACGCAAAATTGTATTCCCTTAGTTATTCACAGAATCAAATGCACACAGAACATTAGCACCTTAATTAAACAATTTTTCACCACTCCCTTCGAGCTTTATGTGGGCACATAGAGCTGTTAGACCTATTTTATTCACCCGGAAGCGGCTACACATAGATCTCTTCGCAAGGCATTGAATACATCCATCTTTTGTCTGCTTTGTGAACTTCTTCCATGTATGACCTCGCTGTACATATTCTTCGCTTCTGTGTACTGATTATAAGACATGTATAGCACCGTTAGGGCATGTGTGCGTCAAATTTTGTTGATGTCTCCATAATGAGCAATCGAAGAAAGCCTTACACTTAGCATGTCTAATATTAGTGTGGTGATCCTGCAGGCTTCATATAATATGGAACTGCTCCAACGTCACACATAATGTTCTTTGCTGGTGCCAGCGATGAAGTGTCAAACGACGCCCGTGAGTGCTTTCCCGCCAATGTGAAACAGTAGGCTCTATATTTCCGAAAATAAATGGAGCTTGTACATGCACGCTTCTATTCACACCAAGCATCACGTGGCAAAATAAATGTGGTTCATATGACGTCTTTGGCTATAGCCTCAGTGTGGTGAGCTTTGCTAGTGGCCACAGTGGCTGATAACACTTCAAATTTGTGCAGCTATGCCGCTGCCAGCCATGGCTGCCAGTGCAGGCAGAGCGAAGTCGCAAGGCACGGGCAAACTGAGGGTAGTGCTTATGACGCCAATGGTTTATGGTGCCTTCCAGCATCATAAAACCATCTTAGCTCTGGTCGTTTCATTTACTGCGTTACCCCCCTCCCACCTCAATACAATCAATCGTGCAATTACGAGGCCCGTGCTGCCTGGCCTCACCCAGTCACGTGCATTTGCCCCTCGTTGTCGTATATAGAACTTCCTAAATTACATCCATTAATATTTTACGTGGTTCAATATATCAAAATGAAACAGCTTGTACAGCTTTTCAGAAGAGAGGCAAGCTAAACGGTTAGCTGCAATCGCTTAGACTCCAAGTGAATGCAGTACCTTGTATCGCCTGCACACCTTACCCGCATCTCAGCCTTTTATTCGTGTCTTAAGAATGAACGCAGAAGAAGTTCGAATCACAATGACAGCCATTAATGCCTACGGTAAATGCACGATGCTTAAGCAGTGGAAAGGAAGGGCATGTGAGTGCGGTTCTTCTGTGCTGACATACTTGTCATGTATTTCCCAGATTTACACCTCAATAGTTTCCAAACTCTGCGTAGACGTAATATTACAAACTTTTTTTATTCGTGTAGTCTACGTAACTATGCCCACTATTCACTTTTCGGCGAGAGGTCGCATAGGTAACATTCGTATATCCACGAATACAAAGAAGAACAAAAAACGGGAATGTCTATCACGCGGTCCGCCACAGCGTCAAAGGGAGCGTGGTGATTAAAGGTGCGTCTGTCGGGGGACGGTGCCTGTCTCGCGCAGCCATCGAGAAGCCCCGCTTGGCGCTCCCATCTTCGTCCTCTCGAGGAAATTGCACGCTTTAGCTCAGGGGACGGCCCGGACTGGACGGCCGCCTATTATCTTCTTTCTTCGTCCTTCGTCTGTCGCACGCGCACGCATTTGGCGAGGCCTATGTGCGCTCTTTTTTTTTTTTTCTGCACCCTCCCACTTACCTCCCCCCTTCATTTTTTTTTCTACTTATACGAGGCAGTGGATCCTGTTTTATGCTCGCTCTTTGCAGTCGCGGCACTCGCCATTAGCTCACACGAAAGCGCGACCACGCGCAGCGCAGCGTGCATGACGGCCCGCATCTACCGGGCTACTCCTCCCTCGCTCAGGAAGGCTCCGGCGCTTTGCGGGATAGCGTGCGTCTCGCTCTTTTTTGCACAAGAGAGCGCGCGAATAAACGTTTTGAAATGCGCGCGCGCGACACCGGGCATGTGATCTCCAAAGACGAATTTTTGGCGACAATTTTGCCCAACGTCACGAAGTTCTTTGCTTCGCATCTCGACATGGACGCGGATCGAAAGTAATTACCGGAAGCGTTCCCACTCCCCTACGCATTTCTTAAAACGCGATCACCATTCTTTGGGAACATAACCCAGTTTGCAGACTGTTTGTCTGTCTGTCCCTAACCTATTTCATGCCAACCGGGGTCACTGGGTAGAGCATCATCTAATTGACGAGCATCGGGCTGTTGCGCTGAGGCAACGGGGTTCGAAACCAACCTTCAGTCCAGCTTGGGTAACTGGGTGTGTGACACTGGGCATGTGCTGCTCTTTAACAACAACAATAAAAAAAGCCCTTTAATATTTCTAAGGTGCTAGGCGGAATCGTACCCGCATATATACATATTCGGACAATTTTGTCTGAATCCGACACGCGCCACACGCGCACTTCGTAGAGCCGCCGCAAGATGGCAGAGCGTGTTCAGAGGGACGTGAGAGAGAGCTAGGATCCCGACTGCAGTAAAAGCTTTATACGTGACGTGACGACTTTTGGCGGTGGAGATAGGGTGCGTCTCTACAATGCTTCGACGCTAATAGTACTAACATCGAGGCCATCCTGAGATGGCTTCTGGCGGAGGTGCTTTTTTTTTTCTTTACATTGCTATAGCTTCGGCTGATCGAATTTCACTGAACACTGATAGTTTCCTCCTCCAAAGCGACCATTGCATGTACTGAAGGGCCCTGTAATCTCTCGTCGCCGCAGGGTAGTTACAGGTTTGAGTGAAGCTTGTGAAAGTCAAAAAAGTATATTTCAAGTGTCCACCGGCTTAACCCTATCGGCGCGGATACAGCAAGAGTTCTCAGGCGAAGTGAGCTTGCTGCTGAATGAAGCCCTTGGGCTCGACGAAACGCGCTATGGCTCATTCTGAGGCATTCAGCATGAACGTTTGCCACTATCACCATCCACACACCAGCCCTGATGTAACAGCAAACTGGGTGTGTTCTCTATTTTAAAAAAAGATTCCTTTTTTTTCATTAAACGATAAAATAGCATCAAGGCTCCCGTTACAAATTAATAACCACTGCCACCATGCATACCTTGCACTGGAGGCAGTGGCGCGAAAGAGGAAAGAAACAAGTGGCAACACGCATGTGTAACATCCGCGCTGCTTTTTTTTTTTTTTTGGCGCGAACATTCTAGTTACCATGCACTGCCTTGACACTGGGATCTAGGTGCGAGCCGCAACTATTGAAGCAACATTTTGTGGCAGGGTGTTCGTCCAAAACATGTTAGCAATATAGTATAGTGTTGCGTGAATTTTCTTGGCCAAAGAAAGAAAAAAGCTGAAATAGTTTATTAGAATTGCATTCCTGCCGGAACATTCACGTCAAAATGTGACCAGAGGGCAGAAAAAAGTAAAACATGGCGCACCATGCGTGCCACAACCAGATGACCTCTTTTCTCCGTCCTTCAGCTTGCATACGTTCCTCAAAGCGAGTGCACATCGCAAGATGCTTTGCACACATTTTGAAAACAGTTTCAGCTGACGTAGCTAATGAGATTGTAGCTTCAGATACTGTATAATATTGAAGTTCTGCATAGCCTCCGAACATGAAAAAACTCTATGCCTCTACAGCAAACGTCTCCATTTGACGATGGTATAAGTTCACGTGCACCGGCAAGCTAAAGCATTACTTCGAGCATGAATAACTCGAAGATAGTTCACTGCTAAAGTGCAGTTTACCTTTCTTCGGAACCCTCCATTCAGTTTATAAGATGCGACCTCGACATGACTGCCAACGCGTTTTCGTCCGAGGCCCTTCCTTCTCTACCGGCCCGCCACGTCCGCCACCTGGCGTTTCGCCAAGGGGCACGTGTTTGGCATGTACACCCTTCAAGCCTTCACGGCAATGGGAAATACATATTTAAGGTATCCGGCCAGGTTTCTTCTCGCCAACTTTAGACCTACGTAGAAAAGCGGAAATAACAGCGAACACCGCCGCTGGCAGCTGTACACACTGCTGGAAGGGGGTAATGTTTGCCTCACTCACGCACAGATCTTTATGGGCCTCTCGACGTCGCTCACGTTTCGAAGAGAAAACGCGGGGAAACCTGCCTGCTTTCTCCGTCTTGAAATGGAGCCGGCTGCTCCCCGCAAACGATTCGCTGCATAACCGCGCATTGTGCGCCTTCGAGGCGCTCAAAACCTGCAGCATCGTCGCGGCGCCATCGCGCGATACAGTGCAGTCATTTGGGACAGTATGCGACATTAGTGACCTTAAGCGGAGGTTCGAAGCTCCCAGCACGTGGACCTAGCAGAGGCGGAGCGGATGCAGTTACGTTAGAGGATAGAGAAAAAAAAACAAGCAAACACACAAAACAAAAACGAAAGGTGAAGAGAGACCTAGACGCGCTGGGTTGCCGTATCGAGCCTTCAGCGAGACGACGCGGCAGTACCCGGTGAGGAGCTGTAAAGGAGGAGAGCTGAAGGGGTGCTGGGGGAGGGGGCAACACAGCGCATCGGGAGGAGACCGGCCCGTTTCCGGCTCGGCTGCCCCGCAATGCGAACAGTCCGCACTAACCAGTCATTTTCCATAATGGCAGCTGCAGATACGCGCCGGCATGCGCCGCCGCCGCCGCCGCCGCCGCCGCTGCCAGCACCGCGCGAACAGCTCACGCTGACAGGGCGCGCTCGCGTTGAGGAACTCATGAGAGCTGAAAGACGGAGCGAATAGGTTGTGCCGGTGGCGGCCCGCATGCTGCTCCGCGTGTTTCTTTTCTCTGCTTTAATTTGTTCTCGTTGCTTTGACGCCTTGCTCGTGTGCGAGGTTCTTTGCAAAGCGGAAACATAGACGGACGCCTTTCAGCAGCGTCGGTTTTCTTTTCCGACACAAGTGGCAGCGGAAAACAGTCCTTTATGTCTCTCTTTCCTTCTGAAGATCCCCTGCTATAGAATATCGGGGCATCGACACTGCGCCTAGATTTAAGAACCTCAGCAATACATTACCGACCTTATAGCAAGTAAAAACATATCTGCGCATTTTTTGTCAGTCATTTCTTTTTATCACCTCATTAAGGTTTCCGTGCTGGCTTCGTTGGTCGAACGGTATACGTTCAATTCCAGCAGCATTAACTAGTTGCGTTCCATAGAGCGCGTTGCGCTTAACAGAGAAGACGAAAATATAGCGGCATTACTACAGGGGAGCAACAGCACTTGCTTTTCTTTCCTTTTTTTTTGGTATCGCAAAAGAAAAAAAAAAGAACAATCATATTAACAAGTGTAGGGGCATGGAAGACGCAGCGTATACACAAATACACGCCCCGATTGTTTTGCTAGAAGAAGAGCAAGAAGGTCGCACTTCCTGCAAGAGCGAGGAACTACGAAAAAGGAAAACAAAGAACTCGCGGGGAAGCTGGCCGCCCAAGTTCACGGTGAATAGACAGGGCGCCTGCATATTCATCGCAACAAAGTGGGGCACAGCTTTGTCGGGGCCTCTGCGCGGATCAAGTGTCACGACTCGCTGACTGCGTAAGGCCTCCACTCGCGGAAGCGGGTCGCGCACGCATTCATCTCGTCCGGCCGTCAGTCCAAATCAAAATAAAAGAGAGGTTGCTGCCACCGGACTTGGCGCTGCGTATGGAGTGGCGCATTGTTCAATGGCTGCGGCACACGCGCCCATCCGTTGCTCGCTTTGTGCCTTGCGTCGAAGGAAGCGCGTGGGCCTGTGTGTGTTTGTGGTGCCAGGCGGGGCACTCTCGGGTGTCGAGTTGGGACATACCACGGTTCTTCGTTATCGCAAAACCTGTGCTAAACCAAGCACAGCGTCCAGACTAGAAGGCGACCTGCGTGCAAAGATCTGTAGCCTCCCATCCACCCCCTTTGAACGCCCGTCCAGTATTTAGCCTTACTAGATGCAGGATCATAGCGTATATGAATATAGGTTCTGTCATGCCGATGGGCTTCCAGAGCAGCAGAAGCGAAATGCACGCGCGGAGACGTTGTGACATGCGAGCTGTTGAGCAAGCGACACGTTTAGGCACCGCACTTTTTTTTTTAATCGCATGAGTTATGCTGCCGAGCGTATATCCTTTCTGACAACCTTGCTGCAACTGCTTCGCTGGTGAAATAAGGGATTCGAGAACGCGAAGTTGTTTCTTGCACCCGACCGATACAGCGTGTGCAGTGTGCCTTGCTTCACAGGTGTTTCCACTGAACGTGCTGTAGAGATATGCTTCTTCTATATATACAAGGTGTCCTAACTCTCATACACCAATATTTTAAAATATGCAAATGCCACGTAGCTGGACAGAACCAGAATAATGTTGTTTGCGCTCGCTTGGAGATACTGAGATCATTTTTTTTTTGCATTCGGCCTAATTACATAGTTAGTCTTAATTAATTAATGAACTTTTCAAATATTATAACTACATGAAAAGTGTCAACAAGGAAATCATAGATCAACATGAAAAGCTCACGATACGACTCTCTGTTGCTCAATACGTGCTACATAAAAAGTGTTTTTCCGAGCGTGAAAGAAGCCCACGAATACACGCCCAGTGCTTCGAGCGGCCAGTCGCGCGGCAGTTTCGGCTGATCGAGCACGCCCGAGTTCTGGTCGATGAGAGAACGTTCTTAGACAAGAGGGGCCGAATTTTCCAAGATTCTCGAACTACAATCGGCTGGCACCTGCTCTCGAGAAGAACTATAGCGTAAAAATGTTTTTGCCCAGGGGCCCTTTTATATAAGGATTCTTTTAAGCCGATTCTTACATTTATTATAATCTGTCCCGCTAAGTGGCCGATCTCTACGATAGCGGGGGCTTAGCTTCGAGCGAACCAATGTGGAAGTGGAAAAAGAATGGAAAATTGAAAGATTCGTTACATAAAACGGGCCCTGAACTTTTTAGTTTGCTTTCTCTCTCTTTGCATATGGTACAATATGCTGTGCAGACCAATACAGTTCCGCATAGCTTACGCGGACAAAAACTATAATTTACGTCCCGTAAAACAGTTGCGACTTGAAAAACGTGATATATTTGCGAAAGTCATTGTGTTTATCCCTAACCCTAAGGGCGCCTTTCCTCCATGCACCACGGTTGCTGAGTGGCTACAAAGTTCTGCTGCTCAGCACGACCGCGGGTTTCCGGTGGCGGCATTGCGATAGGGGCGGAATGCAAAAACACCCGTACATCGTACATCGTGCTTTGGGCGCACTTCTAAAGAACCGCAGGCGGTCAAAATTGAGCCCGTTCTGCAGCTACAGGGCAAGTTGAAGCCCATAGTTTCTGGCCATAAATGCGTCGAGGGCAATGTGCTAGCAGATTAACTGGCCACATTAATTACATCGCAAGCTATTAATCCTACCACTACTATTCCTGCCACAAATCTCAAGCCTTCTTTTTTTTTTTTTCGAACGAAACTGTGAAGCCACCGGCAACGCTTGTAGGACCCCTAAACAAGTCATAAGCTCTCCAGTTGATTAAGCCACAGTTAGGATTCTGGCCCTCCGCTACGAAAACACGACGAACTGATGTCCTATACTGTCGTCTCGCAATAGGACACACATATACTGACAATTTCCTATTGACTGGGAATGGACCTTCAGCCTGTGCTAAATATGGTGAGACGTTCACCATTCTCCACGTCCTCGTGGAGTGTCGCGAAGCCGAAAGAGAGAGAAAGAAGCACTATCCTTTAGGATCCCGCTATGTTTCTTTAAAACCAAAGCTGTCCTAGGTTTCTTGAACGATGTGGTCTTGCATCTTGCTAGGCCAATAATTTCGTAGCGTATCCTCTCTCCAGAGGATGCCGCTGTGATAGTAGTTTTTGTATAACACACGCCTCCAGGTCCTTGCGTGTCAAGGGCTACGTTAAGGCAGTAGTGCTTTTTGAACATTTTTGCCTCTGACATATTTTAATATATCGTCATTCTTTCACAACGTATCTTTTGTGTCCGCAGCGCACTTCATTAGCCATTTCCATAGTTTTACTAAATGTTAGGTTTACGCACTTTACAGCGACCGTCAATTAGGCCCCTTTACAGCCCCGTCACATCCTCTTCTAGTAATTCATCGCTTCACTTCGAATTCATGAACACTGGCGTGACGCTCTTTGGTCATTCTTGGCCCTGGCGCCACAAAACACTACATTCGTCATCAATATTTAAGGTCACCTCTCCCGCGTAAATGTCGGATATTCACTCCTAAAAATATATAGATACCATCGTAAAGAAACTGTCAAAGTTATCGATAGCTTTCTTCTGAGACCCTGCTTCCTATTTCCATGCCATCCTGTGATCCACGCAAACCTCATGCACAAATACACCGACGCACACTAAGCCGCAGCCTGATATCTGTTTACTTCAAGACGCGGGAGTGTTGATATATTTGAAACGTGATCCGAAGCTCGCCTTATTCACTCCCTGCACTAATCATAACGTCATGACGCTACGCGGGAGATATTTAAAAGCAAATCTAGCGCACCCATGGGCACGTACTGGTGATAATGACGTCATGACATGCATCTGTATTGGGCGCGATTTTCTTTCATCGCACCTCCTTTATCTAGGTGACCGCGAGCTCCTACTGCGCTTCCGCACCTGCATTTCCCACTCTAGTCTTCTACTCTCCTGCTTCAAACACACTATTGCTCTCTTCGTATTTAGTGCGAGAAATACCAACGATGCAAAGTTAGTGAAGTATAGCTAAAAAAACGTTTAAAGTATTTATGAAGTGGCAGAAAACACATCACGTAGGTGCTCCGCTCAAACGTGAGAAGCGGAAGCCCTCTCTCGTTACTATTATTATTATTATTATTATTATTATTATTATTATTATTATTATTATTATTATTATTATTATTATTATTATTATTATATGAACTTAAAGGGGACACCTCCTCTAAGTGGCTCCGGCTACTACTCGTCACGTCACAATATACAAAAAAAAATTGTGGTCACTATCTTTTCCCGAACATGCAAGTTTGGTGGCTCTTGATGGCCCTTCAATGCATCGTACCATATGTCTGTCACCATAGCAAAGGTGGCATACTTAACTAAGCCTAAAAATCTTGCCACGCTCAAGCACACGAAGTACCAAACGTAACCTAGAGAACTTTGAGTGAAGTCACTTCCTTCGCCAAGGCTACAAATGTGACTTAACAGCAGCTGTCTCTGGAAGCTCCGTCAAAGACATCCAGATTTTCATATGGTGAGCACTGAAAACGCTGCTAAATATCGAAAGGGTAAAAAATGCATACCTGGCCAACGAGTGACCTCGTGAGAAAGACTTCTCCAGAACGTTTATTGATGCGAAAGTAGCTGGATCCGTCCAGAAAGACTGCGGGCTCGATGCCGTACTCGATCACGTCATGGTCTTCGTCTCGTGTCCGCACCGTCATCACTCGACTTCCTGCGTGAAAAGAAATGAACCCACTGTATAGGCTGAATTCAACAGACGCTAGCATAGCAGAACTACCACGACCGCCGGCTTCACAGAAGCATGAAGATTCGACTTCCCATAGGTGTAAAACCACGTTTAAAATACATGTGGCTTCGACGTGCCGTTTATATGTCTATTGACCTAAATGTAGTCGAGCACAGAAATGTCAGGCTAAGATATGAATATAGTGTCAATACGGGCAGTGAAATCTGCCCCTTAAAGCACAGTTTGCCAATAGATTCTCAACTTGCTGATCTTTGTTATCTCCGCAAACCAACTGCGTTTCAAAAATCCCGAAGTCGTTTTTTTTTCTTGCCCGACTTGCACGCATACTATAGGCACACGCGTATACGTGGGTAATTGAACCGCATAACTCAGAGCAAGGAATATGCAACGCTTTCAGCATTTACAAAACACACCGGCGCAGAGGTCTTTTATTCATTTTACAAGGACTACTTCAAATTTATACTCCGGCGCTGTAGCTGTGTCAATACTTGTGAAGCTTGTACCTAAGTGCTTTTTTTTATCAGGATAGTTTTACTGTTTACAAGCTGTTTATCTTTTTATCGCACGTCGGAGCAGAGGAGCGTGAACACCTCCTTACATATTTCGGAAACTATACGACCCTGCGTAAGGTCATTATGTGTTATGTTTTTCTTGAGCCAATCAGGGAGTCACTGATAAGTTATACTGCAAAACAGTATACGAGGATAATAAGGCGAACGCCACCGAAACATTATAAGTGACAGAGGCATCCTGCATTTCAGGCGGCTTGAGTGCTTGTAACATACGTCCGCACACGGCACAGGCAGACGCACGTAGAAATGCTGTATATGATCTTATTTTTTTCTGGAACACAGTTGCACGTTCGCGTGTACGCGCCACTCGCGCCCCTATTCGCCGAAAGTGGCCACGTGCGTTGAAAGCATCCATCCTTGCCACAAAGCCAGCTTCACGGCTGCGCCGCCGATGGCCGTTGCTGCGTCCCTCACCGCAAGTTGCCATTCCTCGTCCCGCGTCGCCAGTCTGTTGCTTTGCGTGTGGCGTCTTGTTGGTGCAGTTTTGCAGGAGATTGTTTTTTTTTTCAGCCCGCAGTGTCACGATTATCAGTTTAATTTGAAAGTCCGGTCGATGTTGACAGGATCAATAATGATATAAACGGTTTGCTGGACTTGAATGGCATCCAGATGCTTATATATGGTACGAGTCTTCGGCCACTGCAGCGTATGAGGGACAGCGACTCATGTTTCCTTATGCTTTTCCCATGAACAAATGCCGTTAGTTCTTTTCTTAATTCCATGCTGTTTGCAATCGCGGACTCTGGATTGTAGAGGCACGTTCTTACGTGGAACGCTAAATCACGTAGACCATGGAGCAATTCACATTATAAACGTTGCGGTGTATAGAGCAGTGCTTGGGCACAAACACTGCATGTATTGCGACCGCGCTTGAAGCTATGTTTCAGAAGTTAGTTATCGGGTGTTTATCTAATTACATTGCCCCTGTCACGTTGTGGTGTCGGTGAAGGTGAACAGCAAGGCACTGCCGTAACTGTAACTTAAAAATCTAACTATTTATTGGGCGAACTTTCGCCGAGAAAAAAAAAATGGCATTCAAAGCACAACTATAGCAGCAGCACAGTCGTTGGCCATCGAAATCTGGCCCGTATTCCTAAAACGTTCTTACGCTAAAAGCACTCGTACCAGCCAATAGTGATATAGGCCATAATATTAGCGAAGGCGGTCAACCAATGAAAAACAGCACTTCGGGAGGAAAAGCTTTGTGAAGGAAGGAAGGAAGCAGGAATAGACGGAAAGACAGGGAGGCTAGCCAGTTCCCAGGCCGGCTAGCTACCCTGTCCTGGGAAAACGGGGTAAGGGGAATAAAAGAGGAATAAAAGATAACTGAAAACAGATGTTACAAACAAAAGGAATGAAGAGCTAAAAAGAAAGGAGAAAAAGGAGAAGAGAATACGGCACTGTTTAAAGTCTGTCTTAAAACCAGTTCTCCGCACGAAGCGCAACAACGCTTTTAAAGCCTTCTGCGCCGAGGAAGGTCTCGCCCAGTGTCCCAGGACCCTTCCCTCCGACAAAGGGCGTTTGTAAAGACCATATCGAACACTCTTGAAAGTTCTTTCCTGGGCGCACTGAACTCACAGGACACTCACAGAAAAAGGAGGTGATTGTTTCCTCGCACCCACAGTTATGGCATTCCGATCCGAAATGAGTAAGCATTCGTGAAGGCCACGCCAAGCCACAAGCGGCGCAGAAGTTTTTCCTCAGCTCTAGATAGTCCTAACGGAAGACGTAGCCGTAGATTCGGATCCAAGTTATGGAGACGCGCGTTGGTAAATTCCATCGAGTTCCACTGTGAAAGTGTCAGTTCACGTGCGAGTGAACGAAGCCCCGTAGCAGCGTCTGTTCCGGATAACGATATAGCTGCGCAGTGGAGGCCCTCATGAGCAGATACCGCAAAGAAGAAGAACAACTTTATTGAATCATAAACGTGAGTGGTGTATATGGGTGGAGCCCCTATTGCAGGGCCCCACTGGCTTCTGCGGCTCGCCGGGCCTGGTCGAGGGTCGCCAGCCGGCTTCACAAGTCCAGCTCGGTGAGTCGCGTCTCTCACGACCAGTTAGCGAGTTAGTTCGTAATTAGCTGCGAGACGGCGTGTGCCGGGCGCATCGGGCCTTCATATGTGATGCGATGGAGTGTCGGTGTATCTTCACACCAGGGACAATTGTCTGTGTGCCTGTCGGGGTGCCTTTTGTGTAGCCTGTGCAAGTGAGAAAAGGTGTTCGCCTGTAGTCAACGCCAGTCCCTTGCCTGTGTCCTATTGAGATTGGGATGGGGAGGAGGCTTGGTTCGTCGGCTGAGTCTTTGCATCTCCAGTATTTCCGGTGGCGCGCCGGGTGTGTGTGTGTGTTGGGGGGGGGGGGGGGGGGGGGGGGAGTCCGTAATGGCCTAGCATCCACTGATAGGCTAAGTTGTGTTTTTTCTCTGTTGTGTGGTGACGAAGACGTCTTCAGTTAGTGGCTAATTGTTCATTCGGTCCATGACGAAATGGCGACAGAATGCACTGCAGAGTGGCCTTAGAGTCGGAGAAGATTAACCATGTCTGTGACGGTTCTTCAATCATTAATGCTGCAGCAGCACGGAGGGCGACGAGTTCTGCAGTCGTCGATGATGTAAAATGCGATATCTTGAATTTTTATGGTGACGGACTTCGCGGGAATAACCACTGCTCCTGCTTAGCTTGCAGAGGAAACTGAACCATTGGTGTATATGTGAAGACGTCCGCTGTGTTTCTCATGTAGGAGCAGTAGTGTGGCTTGTTGTAGGGCTAAAATGATGAGTGTATTTTCTTTTGGATTCCAGGAATGATTAGGAGGGCTTCGAAGGGATGTAGGCACTACAACGGTAACGGTGGTCTAGTTGCAGGCGTGAAGTGCGAGGGAAGCACTGAATGATGCGAAGCAATAATATCGCTTAACGTAGAGTGTGGCCTAGAAGCCGGAAGTGAGGCGAGGTGGTGTAACGTAATTCGGGCGAAATACCTGATGTGCATTCCTAAGGCATTGTCGCGAATATATGTTGGGATTGGGTGATCACGCGTGATGACGACAGTCGCTGCTGAAGACGAACATTTCGGAAGGCCAAGACATATTCTCAGTGCTTGAGCTTGAAGTGACTGGAGGTCGTGTACCTTTGCTTTTCGTGTCCTGCCCAATACAGGTAAGCTGTAGCGCATGAACTCAAGAAAAAGTACAGCATAAAGTTGAAGCATCTCTCGTACAGATGCACTCCACGATTTTCCCACAAGAGATCTTAGCACGTGGGGATCATAGTGAGTTACTTTTTCAGTTTCAATGTAGGGCTCCAGGACAGGACGTGATCTATTATTACTCCCAGAAAGCAGTGGGTCTCTCATAACTAATTGCCTGTCAATTGATTTTAATGACGTATGGGCGCATCCCATGGCGCATGAGGACAACCAGCGAGCATTTCTCAGATGACAGTTCTAGTCCGCGTCCTTGAAGGCAGTTTGACATCAGTGCAGCCGCTCTCTGAAGCATGGCACGTACGTGTAGACACGTCACCCCTGATGCACAGATACAGATGTCGTCTGTGTATATTGACAGATGAACTGACCACGGAAGTACATCAACAAGGTCGATGAGCGCAAGGTCAGAGTGGGGCTCACGACTCCACCTTGACGCAAACCACGACAAGTACAATAGTGCATTGTTGTACCATCTTCTATTTGTACGAAGAAGGTTCTGCCCTTCAAATAATTGTAAACCCATTGATAGACACGGTCCCCCAATCCAACGTTCCCGAAGACATCTAGAATAGCTTTATACGATACATTATTGCATGCGCCTTTCACGTCCCAGAACATCACTGCAGATAATCTCTTTAGGCTTTTTTGTTGCTGTACAGACGAGACAAGGTTAATCCCGTTATCTGTCGAGGACCGTCCACGTCGAAAGCCGGTTATAGCATCAGGCTATATCTCGTTATGCTTCAGGTACCACTCCAGGCGAGTCAATACCAGCCTCTCCATCACTTTTCTAAAACCGCTGGCAAGTGCGATGGGGCGATAAGAGGCCAGGTCCAGAGGAGATTTACGCGATTTGAGCAGAGGAACGAGACGGCTGGACTTCCATGAGGGAAGAACCAATCCGATGCACCACGACTCGTTATAAATGGTTAGAAGGACACGCCGAGCTGTTTGATCGAGGTTACACAGGGTCATGTAAGTGACACCATCAGGTCCAGGTGATGAGGAATGCTTGCATGCTGCCGAAGCTGCTTGACTCCCTTCTACAGAGAATAGATTGTCTATCCGGGAATCTCTCGACATCGGCGTGTTTCCTAAACTACTCGCGGTGAACGCGGACCCCTTACCGGCAACCCTCGAGCAGAAGTCTTTTGCTGCTTCAATTTCGTGACGACCTTGGTGGAGAACAAGGCACTTGAAGGGGCGATGCTGCTGTGGCAATGTTCGCATGCCGCGGACAATTCTCCATATTTGAGATAGAAACATATGTGAATCAAGCCACTCGCATAAAGATTTCTATCTTAGAGACTGGAGTGTATTGATTCGACGCTGAACCTTGTCTTTCCTCCTTCAAGTCGTACATGCATTTTGTTCGCCTATACCGTCGTTCAGCACGACGACGGATTGCTCGGAGCCGCTACAATTCCACTTCATAATCTCAAAACTGTGATGAAGGCGTAAAATTACACGCAGCGTTTTCAGTAGCAGCTTTAATTATGCCTTCTATTTTCTTTCTTCATTTTCCTGACACCGCTTATCTGTGAGTGACCGGTACTTTGACCAGTCGATACGTGAAGAAACGGTGATGCGCGACTTGCCTAAGCCCTTGATTTTTATATAGGTGGGAATATGGTCCCTTAAATGGGTTTCGTTGCCCGCAGACCGTTGAACCTTGTTACTTAGGCTGCGTAATACAAACGTTAGGTCGAGGCAGCCGCTATTTGTCAGTCCCCGTAAGAACGTAGGACTGCCTTCGTTTACACAATCCAGTTCAAGATCTGACGCAAAGGAGTAAACCCGTCTTCCCCGACGATCCATCTTCTGGCTTCCCCATAGTGGGCGATGAGCAATGAAATCACCGGTAATAATGCACGGTCCAGGTGTCGCTGATATTAGAGCGCTTAATGTCGCAGTATCAAAACGGCTTGAAGGTGAAATACACACACCTACTAGCGTGAAAATGAGGTTATTGCGTTTTCGGCCCCTGATCTACGGGCCGAATGCGCCAGCTATTTACACATGACTGATCATACATTCCAGTGTAACAATACGTTCAAGAATGTACACCATTATTCACGTCGAGCATGCAATCTGGTAAGACGAAATTCTCTATAGAATTCGCGACCACATTCACGAGAACTTCGACACATGTTGGCGCGTCTTGCACCAAGAGATGAGTGGTTAGCCAGTGAAAAACGGTCGCCAGGAAAAGATAAAACTATGCACGTTACGTACAACTTCATCCAACACATCAAGCAGGACAACATAATATAGTTACTCAAACTACGCAGTGCAAAAGTTCGCAACTGTCTCCAGCGTCCATTGCGCGCGATCTGCGTATAGCTATACGTAGAATCCCCGTTATTTTGTTATTGATTGAGTAAAAAGAACAGCGAAGTCGTAGCCCTTATTTTATCTGGAATCATTGTTTGCTCTACTTTTCTCATTTCATGTTTAAGATGAAACTGTTGCTGCAGACGACCATGTGAAATGAATAAGAGCGAACTGTCGCCGCTAGGTCGAGTGTTTCTCCAGGAATCAAGAGAAACGCATACCAAGTTAGTGGTTATATATCTTTTTGAACGAAAGGTGGAAGTGGTGGAGGGAGGAGAGGTTCGAGGAGCTAGCACTCTTTTTACCACGTTGTTTTATTTAATTAAGGCTGAACGCTCTTTTTCGACGAATGGTCACGGAAAAGCTGCTAATTAGCAGAAGAACACTACTTAACTTTATAAGCTTACGCAACACTTGAACGGTGGCTGGAACTGTCCTTGCTCATAATGCCTTTTCGAGGCATTTAGCGGCCTCACAGGTTTACGCAAGACACCAAAATTTGAACGTCTTCTTGAGCAGGCAAGGCGTAGGACCAAAACGAGACTACTCCCACGAGACGACATAAACGCCAACAGCGCCGCATTGCGAGCGATGTTGGCGGGTGCCATTGCTGGAGGGCTCGCGGTTGCTACAGTGGCACCGGCGCAAGAAATCTAGTTGTGTTGATAGCGGCTAATAGGAGCAGCTCCATGGAGTGCGACGGAGGGTGTACGGCCAAACATAGGTATGCCCGTGACGACACTGAGATGCTTCTAGATGTCCATTACCCACGACGGCGCGCAACTCTTAGCGCCTGCAGTTGGATAGACGAAAACACAAGGACGTGTCTTGTGTTTACCGCCGCGTCAGTTTCTCTGCTCACTGCAGGTGGCAGGGTAGCCTCGTCTGCGCGCTGTGGTTTGCCCGCTGAACATCAAGACTGGTTAAGATTAGGGCCACGTATAGCGTCCACCTCCGCAACGAATAAAGATTTCTTAAAACGATTACTACAGTGCATGAGATAAGCGTAAATTTTTTCCAAGGTGAGTGCTTGTCTGCCGGAGGGGAGGGGGAGGGGTTTGGTCTGGAACAATTTTTGAGGGGTGTTGGGGTCATCCTAGGGAGGTGTTAAGGGGCGGTTGAGGGGATGCGTGTAAATCCCTGCCACACGGGAAGCAAGTAACTCTAGCCGGACGTTGTTTAGGGCGCCATACGGCGGCAGGCACCGTGCAATGAAGGCAGTATAGCAAATGATTTTAATGATTTCTTTTCTAGAATATCAGGTTTCACCATACCTCATCCGGATTCAGGTACATTCAAAACGAGTAACCTGCAATCGGCTTATCTACCGCTTCTAAGTGGTTGTGGCCTAAAAACAATCCTTTTTAGTCTTAAACGCAAACGTACGCAGATACCGATGGCACCTCCGTCATTGAACTTCGAAGAAACTTTAAGAACATCAAGACCGTTTTGATAGTAATAATTAATCCTATCCTGGGCGCTATAACGTAAAGCTATTCCAAAATTTTCTATTCCAATTCTGCAATCAGCCCTCCACGATTGGTCAAACACTTTTTTGGGCCATCCCGACTTCGCCTGTGTGTCACGCGACGTCACAAAAACCGTGATAACTCCCCATCTGATATGACGTGTACACACTGATTATGCATGATTGGACTGAACAAAAGAAAAATAGTTATTTCTGATTCGACGCCTTTTCACCATTAGCCTGCTATTGGTCAAAAGTTTTCGGGCTGCACCCACTTCACCTGCCTCTCACGCGACGTCACAAAACTGCAAAAACTCACCACGTCGAAGTGACGCATACGCGTTAAAGATGCATTAATATGCCGAACAAAACTGAATTTTTTTCTGAATAGCCGTAGGCTGCCCCACTCCGAAATGAATAAAAGATGGCTGCCGCCGATCGCTGAGGCGCTGGCCATTCGCACCTCTCGAAGAGCATAGGTTTATTTGCGTACAATAAAACTTTTTGCGTGGCCGTGTAACGTTATCGAGCACTTTTGGCACGTTTACGACCTCGCTCTGCCAACTCTTCTTTGCTGAGGATCCGTTTTAGCGGCGTTCGTAGCCTTCCGTTGCACGCCGCCGCGATTTTCTACCAGTAACCTCAAGCTAAGTAAAGGAAAGCGGACCAATTGCATACGCCGGCACCTCCCTCTTCATCCGCTTATCTATTGTCAATGCGCTGGCTCGGCCCCATCGAAACCCTCTCCACTTGAGCGTGCTCCTCGCCTCCTGGCAGCCAATTACAAACGAAAAACCGCTTAATGTAGGCAATATTATTTATTTTGAAAGCCAATAAACGTCACCTCCTATAAACTAGGAGGGCGTTTGATTGGGTTGTTCAGGAGACACTGGGGGTCACCGCCCGGTGCTTGCGTCGGTGGTTACGCAAATTTGACGTCAGTAGATTGGAATAGAAACATATTGGAATAGTTTTACGTTATAGGGCCCCTTGGCATGTGGCGTTATTCCAGTCAAAATGAAAACGGCAATCATTATACCACTCTATAAGAAAGGATCTCGAGGCAAAATTGAAAACTATGGCCCTATATCAATTTTACCTTGCATGACACAAATTTTAAAGAAACATATGCTGCTCACTATGAACAGGGCCGGTATTTCGTAGCGATGCCTTTTCCGATCCTATGCTTTTTCAGGCTTTTCGCGCTTGGCCACTGGTCAGAGCGATGGTCTGCCCACATTATCAACGCGATCAGGCGGCCGTGTGTGGTGGATCATAAGAATAGCATAGAATAAGGCATATGGCATCGCTACAAAATAGCGGCCCAGCTTTCTTTATACTAGCAACATGTTGTCAATGCAGCGATACGACTTTATAAAAGGCAAAGGTACACAGGCGCTTTCGGGTGATTTTTCCGATTTCCTGAATTTATGTTTAGAAAGTTTAACTGTTACTTGATGTAAGCAAGGCATTTGACAGTGTCTGCTATATGACTTATTGTCAACCAAGCTTTTGATGATGGTATTCCGTGGTTTGTTCCTGTCACTTCTCGATCATTTTCTCCGGCATCCCTCGTTTCCGTACGTCTCAGTCAAAACTTTCACAGCAGCGTTTCGCCAATCAAAGCCGGCGTTCCACAGGGTTCAGTATTAAGCCCTTTCCTATTTAACGTTTACGTTAATAATCTGTCAAATGTAGCTAGTCCCCATTAAAATATTTCAGTGTGCAAACTATAGTGTTATTTTCTCGCGTAAATCAATATTCCGATGGAGCTTCTCATCTACAAGAAGCAGCAACGAATGCAATCGACTGGCTTGCAACAAATTTATACGACATTAAAGTATTAAAAACGCAACTCGTCTGCTTTCGAAGCCCTTTAAAGAGAGTATACCTTACCAGGGAAATAATATTACGTATTTCGCATTGTAATCCATGTTCTTGCGATCCTATCGACTACGCATCATCCGTAAAATATGTCGGTTTGCGTTTTGACAACGATCTTCCACGGAATTCGCATGTTGCTTATGTTTGTCCGAGGATTCGCTCAGTGCTGTGCTTACTCTATAAAATTCGTTACCTCCGGATGATATCAGTCAGGAAAACCACAGCGCATGCGTTATGCTACATTGTAGTCCGATACGAGATTATTGTTTACGGTCATTGCGGTCTTCGTTGGTCAAAAAAAAAAATTCACTCAGTAATGTGCTCCCTTTTAAAAGTTAACTTATAACTTGTGTCTCGAACGCAACACCATCTTTAAGGCATTACCAACGCCAGATTTTCCATGGGTTTTCCTGCATACAATAACCTTGAAACATTTCTGGGAGAAACGTTTTAAGATACCTTATGTAACTGCCCGTTGTCTTAGAACAAAATGGCGTTATCAAATACCTCGTTGTGCAACAAAATACCGCAGAAGAATGCGCGAATACTACGTTCCGGCGTTGTTTAATTATATGTCTTGTAACGTGCTGCAGTCCACATTAAAATATAAGCTCAAGAAAGCACTAAAACGTGCGGACTTGAGCGGCAATAACACAAAGAAATAGACCTCACTTACCTTGTTCTGTATTACGCCTATAGAGTGGATTTGGTTAAAAATGTGATCAGAACGTTTGTTTCTGCAAAGGTTTTGTTGGAACACTTTTAGTTCTTTAACTCATTTTGTTGTTTATAATCACGTACTCCTTTTTATTCGTAAGATCTTGATGAGGGCTAGTTGGTTCATATTTAGAACTGAGGTTAAACAGCGCGGATAAAACAAGGACACGAGGAAACAAATACCACATACAAGCGTATGTGGTATTTGTTTCTTCGTGTCCTTGTTTTATCCGCGCTGTATAACCTCAGTCCTTCTTACTGTGCCATGCAAACTAACCGTGTGGCACCGTGATAAGTGCACGCGCCAGATATGCTTCTAAGACATTTATGTGTGTCTATATGGACATGCATTATAGTTGTGCATAACGTTCGTATCAGTGTATACATACAGATTTATGCGCTTTTGGTATTTGCTTTCTTTTTAGTTTTTTTTTTCTCTATTGCTATTGTAACAGTTTGTATGCTGCCTGTCATGCTCTGCCAGTCAAACTCAATGTAGCTTTGGCAGGCCCGATGAATGTACTATGTTTTCCAGAAATAATAAAAGAGTTGTTATTATTATGGTTGTTTAATGTGCCCCTAAACGTCGCTATGACGAAAGTAAAATCTTGCTTTTAAGGCGAAAGCGTAAGACGGCTCACGGGACGAAAATCTGACCGTCCGGCGTTACAGTACCAATATATCATGGCGCCTAAATTGGGGTTGAACGCTCAGCCTTTGGTCGCAGTCACACCCACGACCTTTGCTGTTAATTACGGCAAAGTGAATTAAGGCACAGTTCATTCAGACAGAGTTAAGGCCCTCGAACCCACGACCTTTGGTGTTAATTAAGGCGAAATTAATTATGGGACAGTTAATTAAGATATGGTTGAATAAGGCACTCGTACCCACGACCTTCGGTTGGAGTCGAACCGTCAAACCCACTTGGAGATATGGGCGAACCGGCCATATAAGCGCTGTCTCTGAATATCTGTTTCTTTTCTACGTTCTCGTTCAGTCGCGCTTACACACTATATCATGGAGTTAAACCAACTAGCCCGCCAACGTGTTTTATCTAAGTTCATACCTCCAAGTTGGATTACGATTGACGTCGTGAAGGTCGAGAGTCGAACCCACTAGCTTTGGTGCTAATTAAGGCGAAGTTAATTAATGTACAGTTAATTAACATAGTGTTAATTACGGTTCTCGAACCCACGACCTTTGGTGGAAGTCCAACCAACTTGGATATATATGGGCGAACCGGCGATATCTCCAAGTTTTATTCCAATTGACATCTTAAAGGTCGAGAGTCGAACCCACTACATTTTGTGTTAGTTAAGGCGAAGTTCATTACGACAAGGTTAGAATTGATTAAAGAACTTGAACTCACGCCCTTTGGTGTTAATTAGAATGCTGTTAATTAAGAGAGTTAATTAAGGCACTCGAACAAACTACCTTTGGTGAGAGAAAAGAAGTAACAGGAAGCAACAAGGCATTACAGGAAGTAACAGTAGCAGGAAGTAACAAGCAGGAATAAAAATGTGAAGTAATCTAATGAATGTCTCGTGAGCAGGCAGGTTTCGCCTTCGTTCTTTTTAGCGTGTGCTAAAGTGAATGTCAATTTTATTTTAGAGTTTTTGAAAACCCTAGCGCCCTTTATAATATTATCACGCAGCAATTCGGCGGAGAGATACAGTTGTAACTGAACTACAGGCGTGTGAAGCACTAAAGCCTCGCTCTGCCGCCTCTCCTGCGCTCTTGTGTCAAAAAGCTTGCTCTTACACCAGCACTCGCTTAAGAAAACGCAGGCGTTCACGGACATAGGAACCTGCGTCAGAGGCCTAAGATGCAATGTTTGCAATTACATTTTGCACAAGTTCTAGTTGCCTATTGGACTCACGCCTGTGATACCAGTTGTGTAATGTGTCCTTCACCTCGTTCCTCCCATTATCATCCCCCATTGTGACCCTTTTTTCCCCTCTTCCCCTTCCCTTACGTAGACTAGCAGGCCGGATGCTCCATTATCCGGCCGACCTCTCTACATTTTCCAGTCATTAAAATACTTCTTCTTCTAGTTGCCTGTGTTGGTGCCCCAAAGAGATGACGGCTATACTTCCTTTTTCTAGCCAGTGCGAAAAACACACAAGGATAGCAGCAAGCATCCCCCCCCCCCCCCAAAATGGGCAAAAATGAAAAAAAAAGAATGGAATAACAGGTGTGTGGTTGTAAGCACGAGCAAGACAGGAAACATGGCGAGAACAACAAAGAAAAGGGCGCCCCCCGACGACTAATTTGGAAACGTAATTCAATAACGCACTGCGCAAGAAACCTCAAGGTACATCAAGGGGCTATAACGTAAAGCTATTCCAAACTTTTCTATCCCAATTATGCAAGCAGCCCTCCGCACGAAAACGGCGATAGCTCCCCATCTCATATGACGTGTACACACTGATTATGCATGATTGGACTGAACAAAAGAAAAATAGTTATCTCTTATTCGACGCCTTTTCGCTATTAGCCCTCGTCTATTGGTCAAAAGTTTTCGGGCTGCACGCACACTCCACCAGCCTGTCACGCGACGTCACAAAAGCGCGAAAACTCATTGCGTCAAAGTGACGTGTACGCGTTAAAGACGCCTTATATGCTGAACAAAAATGCATTTTCTTCTGAATAGCCGCAGGCTGGGCCGGTATTTTGTAGCGATGCCTTTTCCCATTCTATGCTTTTTCCGACTTTTCGCGCTTGGCCAGTGGTCAGAGCGACGGTCTGCCCACATTATCAACGGGATCAGGCGTCCCTGTGTGGTGGATGATAAGAATAGCATAGAATAAGGCATAAGGCATCGCTACAAAATAGCGGCCCTGCCCCGTTCCGAAAGGAATAAAAGATGGATGCCGCCGATCGCTCGGGCACTGGCTACTCGCACCTGCCGGAGAGCTTGGGTTAATTTGCGTACAATAAAACTTTTTGCTTGACAGTGTAACGTTTTCGAGCACTTTCGGCACGTTTACGACTTCGCTCTGCCAACTCATCTTTGCTGATTATCCGTTTTAGCGGCATTCTTAATCTTCCGTTGCATGACGCCACTATTTTCGACTAGCTACCGCAAACTAAGTAAGGGATAGCGGGCCAATGGCAGAGGCCGGCAATACCCTCTTCATCCGGTTATCGTTTTTCAGTGCACTGCCTCGGTCCCATCCAATCCCTCTCCACTTGAGAGTGCTCCTCGTTTCTTGTCAGCCAATTAGATAAGACAAGCCGCTCAGTGTAGGCAATGTTATTCGTTTTTAAAGCAAACGAAAGTGACCGCCTATAAACGAGGATAGTGTTTGATTGGCCTGTTCAGACAAACTTGTGGATCACCGCACGATGCTTGCGTCGGCGGTTACGCAAATTTGACGTCAGGAGATTGGAACAAAAACATATTGGAATAGTTTTACGTTACAAGGACCAATTCTATGTTTGAACAGCCTGATAAATAATCTAAACTGCGCATATAAGTATTTATACAGTGTCTAAATATCGCCTCAACTCGGAAAATATTTCACAGAGATCTTCATTCTTCAAACTCCGCACACTTAAATAGAGCGCTGTAGTTAAACTACAAGAAAACATTGCAGTATCTTTACCAGTTTATTTTGTCTCGCTAGCGTATCCCGCTTAAAAAGCACTTGCGATGATAGCTTTGTGGCTAAAGAGTGATGACGGCAAGTATTTCTTGCTGCGGTGACCTTAAGTCAGTTCATGGCAATTAAGCGTGCGAAAGGTACGAATTAAAATAGCTCAGATAAGTGTCACTAATGGCCGTTGCTTAAAATTCAAAGCGGTGTTAGCAATTATCTTGCTTGTAATACATGTTACACAGAACTTTGTAATGATAAACCACTTTGTGGTCATCCATGTTTAGTTATTCAGTAAAATATCAGCAGTGCAAATCCTCAGCATTCCGTGTACAAAATGTGACGTCGACCAGTATTCTTTAGGGCCCATTCGCTGCTTTCGTGCTAATTTTTTCATGTCGCCTTGTACAAGATACCTTGTAAGGTTACACTGTCAAAAGCCATACTTTAACATGATCTGAAAATGAGCAGCTAAACTCTTTAATGGGACTTGATGTGGTGTTGTTCCGCTGCCCTTTTCACTTTAAGTAGCTGTAAGTGTTCTCATAAAAGGGATGATTCCATTAAAAGATATTTTTTTTTCTGGCAACTAAGTCACTAGGCAAACCTTGCTGTCACCAAAAATCAACGGAATACCGTTGCGTTAAAGAGAAAATTTGATGATCCGGCCGTTTTCTGCGGAATCTTAACGCATACCGACACTTTTACGCTACACCCGAAATTCGTCTCGCGAAACACCAACACAATAGCCCGGATGTTGTTTGAGCGACACGCTCTCGCGATCGCCGGGCAGCTTTTAAAAAGCTATAGATCCCATATGATTAGTCCCACTTGGAGAGTGCATGCTCCAAGCAAACGCCGCCTGCTTCTGTGACGCCGTTCCTTCAGACTCGAAGGGATATTCTGGCGCTACCCTATTTCGCACGGGCGTTCTCCTAATCACTGGCAACAACGCAAGTGCTAATTGCACGTGGTTCTCGCGAACGAGGGTCTCTAAGCTAATGTGCCGCTCTGCAAGATTCCTTCATGCATTGCAGGAACTTGTGCTATAGTCGACGAAGCGTGGCTATGAAGGCTCTGGATTTTTCCCATTATCAAGACAGGCGTATTCCGGAGTGGCGTGGCATTGCATGAAAAGACCTGTACATTTAGAAGCTCAGAAGGGCAATGGAAAAGACATTCAGGCACCGCGGATGAGCCGTACCTTTGCTTTATGGTTCTGTAAGTTGGAAGAAAATATGTTTGAAAATTTAATAACCCTCCCGGAAGTCACAGAACCGCAAAATAACGAAGTTAAATCTTTGTTCCAATTCAAGGCCCGGCATAGATCCAACTTTTAAGACTGCAAGAGGAAAGTTGAGTTTTCCCAATTTGACTGAAGAAATAGTTTCTCCCTGAAATGGCGATGGCGGTCACTTGTGCGCGAGGTTAAAAGATAGCGTAGCTTGTGAATCTCACTGAAAAGGGAAAATTACAGGGGATTCAAAAACTAACTGTATAGACGTAAGCGCTACACACCTGCAAGTAAGGTATTAAATCAGAAATGCAGTCACGAGCTCGCTATAACCACGATTTGCAGCGTTCTTGAACAAGGAAAACACATTATGGCACGATCAAGCTATGCTGAACTTATTTTCATAGCATGTTTCATAACACAAGCCTGCAGAGCACATTTTGTAACTGCTTGAATCGTGCGATTTTCTTGTTTCAAGCGTTCTGCCACCGTTCAGGCGCAGAAAACGACTCATTATGAGTGTTTTTGGACAAAGTGATCGGAGTGACAATTAAGTTGAATAAATAATGTTGTTCTGGGTAACTTTCGTTGAGGGAAAGTATTGTGTGAAACAACAATACCACACCTGCATTTACGCGATGCATCTCCAGCTATCCAACACGCGTAGTGCCGATCATATATGGTTACACGAGTGCTGTCTAGGTCGGTCTTATCTTGCATTTACGTGGTACATTTCTGAGCCATACCAGTGCCTTCTAAAAAAATGTTTTGTTCTGAATAATGTTCTGTCCACATTTTTAAATTAATTTATGAAATTTCTCACGTGAAACATCTCCGTTCGAATAAATCGCAGAAAATTAGCACCAAGTACAGTATCACTTCCCGAAAGTTGTGTATAAATCGGCTAAACTTCACTGTACGGTACATCTTGATATTTTAGTCGTGAATGGCAGGAACTAATACAGTTCAAGAGCGGATGTGCCGGGAAAGCTATACAAAGCCCCACCAATCTACCCCATCTTTTAGTGTATGATCCGTTTTGTATATAAACATATCTATTTGTTTAAACACCAGATGTCTCAGTACGAGCTTGTTGGAGCCATATCTTCCACAGTTGTATGGCGCTATTCGCATATGGAAGAAACATTGAACAGATAATGTTGAGATCCCACAGCACAGTATGACGCCCCACGCAATCTGAAATGCCCTGAAATTAGCCATAAAAACTGTGTTTGAAGTACTGACGTAGACTCATGCACCCACAAGTGTACGTACCAGAAAAGCCAACTGCTGAGTTGGTGTCCCACTTCTGGAGACCGTGCTTCGTGAATGACGAGTAACATCTGCGACGTTGGCCAATAAAATATGTGCGCGTTCCTTCGGTCGAAGGTCTTAATACCTGTGAGTAAATTATCAACGTCGGAAACAGATTGAATGCCCCAAATGGAAAGTGTCTGATGTTAAGTAACACACTTGTATGCATCTAAACTTATGCAGAAGACAACAAAGTCCGCATAATGCGTATGGATTACTTATTCATTGCTCGAACAGCCGTTTTTACACTGCGCATATGGCGCTACCTTCGCCAGACGTTATTGCTACGATAAGCCATAAAAACGTGCATATAAGCCTCAAGTGGACATTGGAATCGTCAGGGCACACTGTGACCCTCAGTAAACGCACCGTCGAGCTCGTTGGCATTGTCCACAGTGGTGGCCACTCCGTGCCTCTCGCCGACACAAAATGAGGAAATCGCTTTCCCAACCGTACGTGCGACAGGTTTACCTACTAATGCGTTTAGGTAGGGTTCTGCACAAAATCACCGGCGTTTAAAGTACTCGTGAGCAGGAGAGCTGCGTGCATAGCCAGTGAAGCAGCCTAACAGTAAACACGGCAGCCTCGGCTGGCGCCGCACTTCTCCAGCACGGTGCGTGGTGCGTAGTCGCCCATTTATTCCCTTCTTCAATATATCAAGCAATGCTTACATTAGGCTTAATAATAATCAAATGGATACAGTGAGGCATGTGTCGCGCATAAAGTGTTGTGTTTTGCAGCAGTGGCAATTATGTAGTCAGAATGATTAACACCATGCCGGTGGCCTTCGGCTTCCACAGCTATACGAAAGCGTTTCGGCTGCAGTGATATCCCGGCGCTTAGCTTGGCGCTGGATCGCCCTATTGCCTGCGCTAATAACGGGATTTTTTCGCTTCGAGCATGCGCAGAAATCAGTATTTCAATGGTAAAAACGGCGATCAACAAAAATGCCCCCATCCTTCGCGCTATTTTGTAGGGATTCATCCGATTCTATTCATTTTTTTATCATCCGCCCCGCCGAGTGACCCATTCTAGTGATGGCGGGGTCCTGTCTTTATGAGAATCAGTGATGAAGGGCAAAAATAACGAAAAAAAAAAACACACGTTAGGAGATACGGCTGCTCTTCGGCCTTGAAATATCAACATATTTTACACGGGGAAAGAAACAACGGACGAAAAGCGGAGCACACGCTTCACGATCCTTCCTTGTCGAGCTTGTGCACTTCGTAAAGTTTGTGTGTGTGTGTGTGTGTGTGTGTGTGTGTGTGTGTGTGTGTGTGTGTGTGTGCGTGCGTGCGTGCGCGTGCGTGCGTGTGTGCGTGCGCGTGCGTGCGTGTGTGCGTGCGTGCGTGCGTGTGTGTGTGTGTGTGTGCGTGCGTGCGTGCGTGCGTGCGTGCGTGTGTGTGTGTGTGTGTGGTTACGGCCGAGCAACTGAGTTAAGAATTTTAACATTCCAGTATGCCCGATTTGACACAGTAATTTGCATTGATATGAATCGATCTTTTATGGCTCAGTTGTTCGCGGTATCTTTACACCGACATTCGTGTTCTTGCGCAAGCGGGGCGCCCTTGCGCAATTGCCGATTCCGAAAACTTCCTCATCCCTGTTATCCTGCCTGGACGGAGTGGCACGGGTCGTAAAATACTCTCGTACTTCTGCCGCTCGGCCCAAAGTGGCTCAGGATACTGTTGAACTTTCCCGCTTCGGCCGGGATACCAGCCTTTGCAAGAATGCGTTGAATGTGCGTCGCGCGAGGCGAGGCTCATAGAGACTAAATTCATTAGGCAATCGGGAATTAGGTAAGCGTCAACGGCGTTCTGTTCTCTGTATGCTTCTTTTAAAACGCAATTAAGGTAATGCACGCACTTTTCGGCGGGCTAAGATAGATATATCTATCCAGCAATTGATCTGTTGTCGCTAACTGCTTTCCCGCAAGCCTGGGTATTCCATGGTCGAACGGGTAGAGCGTCGGACTGCACAGTAAAATAATTTACACCCTTAATGGTGAGAATTGCGAATCATAACACCCTTGAAGGGTGTTTTCATTCAAGAAACATCCCATCATCATGACTTTTTGCGAAGCATAGGGCAGTTCTAGATGCCATAACACCCTTTTACCCACCGAAAGGGTGCACTGACTAAGAATATTGGGGGTGGGTGCAAGGGTGTTTTTGTTTGTTTTTATCACATTCACAAACATACAATTGCACGAAGAGACGGCGTGTCCCACGGCACTAAAAACCAGTGGCGGATCCACAAATGGGCCCTGCCTTACCCCAAGCCCTCCCCCCCCGAGACATGTCGGGCTTTCAAAGCCGATAAAACTCCTGAAGAGAGTCCCCCTCCGTTTCACTGCCTGTTTTGATAAGCCATTTTAAATATGTCCTGGGAAAAACCTTTTGCTGAAGCACTACTATCCATTATGTCACAGTGTTCTAGGTGGCACACAGTTCCTAAATGTCGTCACGCACAAATTCCGCGGAATCCAAAAGCGCGCACCTACTTTTTCTAGTATTGAATACTTAACCAAAAGAAAAATGTTCAAAATGTTATCAGCAAGGCAGAACTAGTGCAGCTCTTGCTTTTGGGACGCCAGGAATCTAGCAAAATGAATAGGCCACGTGACAGCATGCAGCTGGACGCGCCACAATTGCTCTAAAGCAGTGCGGTCGTCTAGGTTTCTTTCAAGCATGACAAAACAGGCAGAAAAGGGTGCGACGAACCATACGCGGACAAAAGATACGCCGATTCGAGAAGCTTTGACCCCACCTGACCTTCTTTCGCCGAATCAATAACCCCAATTCGTTCTGCTTCTCTCAAGTTTATAAACAAGGTAGGTTCGTTGGCAAACTTGAGCCTTCTCACCCACCACAATGCTTTGCTCAAGCAGCATCTGCAGAAAGAGCCGTGCAAAACGCTCATGGCTTCACGTCTGCGTCAATTTACGAAGCTGGCTGTACAAAAAGAAACTATTAAGTTTGTAGTTGTATAGTAAAGGAACGTTCTACTGGCTTACAAACAGCTGCCTGAACGGAGTGCTCAAAAAGAAAGGGAGAATAATCTAAGAAAGTATAGAGAACCAACGTACAACTTGCGATGCATAAAGTATTTACAACACCGACTAACAACGGTATTTACTGAAATATTTCCCCTCCCAAATTGGAGACAGTATTATTGCATGCATGAATAGGATAACAAGCCAATCATTGTAGATATAACGAGATTCCAGAAATGGCGGGGCATTTGCAGACCCATCTTTGTTCACGGAACAGTGGTGAGGCATTTTTCAAGTGTGCGCGCTACTGCCCACCTGCCAAGTACGTTCGCGATGTCTTGGCATATGTAGACCTGCGCGAGACTCGCCCGTCTCCCCTCGCGAGACGGGTAGGACAGGTGCACATGCTGAATACGGGAAAGAAATACTTTGCAGAATGAAATTGAATTTTGTCAAAACACCAGAGCTCCGGATTGCAGGTTACAGCGTGCACAGGGGCGCTCTGCCAGATTTTAAAGCGAAGCTTTCTGTGCCTCCTCCCTCACTTTTTCCAGTTCTGCTGCTGCTGCTGTCACTGGCTTGCCAGCCGCGTCGGTGGGTGGTTTGGGAGCGTGCATAATGAACATGAGAGGGACGCGGGGAAGGCGTGTGCGAGTCCTTTTAGCGAGAACTTCGTGGGCATCGCTACAATACTCTTTGGACCTCTTTGGCCGTCACAATGCCCACTGAAACACCCTGGCCATCGACACAATGCCCTCTGGAAGACTAATTACGCGTTAGCCCCCTACTGCCCACCCCCACCCACCGCAAAAGTAGTGCAGAAGGTGCAGCACTTACTTTTTTGTACTCACATGCAACAGCGCAGAGGAGAGACAGTATGGTACTAAAGGGAGACAAGAGAATGCTTAAAGCCAACACCCAGACGAAATGTCATCACAGTTCCCACACTTTGCCAGGAAATTGTTGTTGTCATTCAATAGCCTTTACCACAGCTGCACCCTCGCCGAGCAAAGGGGTTCGGCGATGGTATAGGCACAGCTATTGAATGGGAACAATACTAAATTGCTCTGCTCGTGGTAGTTTGAGGGCGAGCGTAGTTGGGTCGAAAATGACTTGTCTACCGCATGCACAAAATACCTCGATTTTGAATATATCTTCCTCATTACCCGTCAAACTGCTATTATAAGCAACTGCAGTAAGACAAAGACCGACATCAGATTATGACAACGACAACTCATGGTGCTGTCCACCAGAGGGGAATCGTTGTTATATTTGTTCTTTCTTTTGAGCGGTCATAGGCCCCACTCGCTCACCCGCTCATAAAAACAAAGAAAAAAAAACCCGAGATCTGGATTCGCTTCGGTTGCACTTTCACGACAGCAGGCAAAGAAAGACTTTTCGTACTTGGAAACTTAAGGTTTTCGTGTAATTCTGCACATGTGAAATTTCGTGGTGTCGCCTATACGTTTAGAAAGCTATTATGCAAGTACTTTTATATCTGCCGTTAATCCAAGCTATTTAAAATTTGAGTGAGCACTCCAGTTCAGAAATATGAGCATTGTGAACTTCTTGAAAATGCCAATTAAAGCTTTTTTTCTCTCTCTGTTTTTCTGTGCATAAAAGAAAAGACAGACTCGCAAGTACCTCTGTATCTTATACAATCAGGAAGGGCCACGTCTCTTTACAAATGAACGTCCAAGCAAACAAACAAAAAAGAAAGCATCGACAAATAAATTCACTTACACGCAGTTACCAGCCCACCTTTGCCCCATTTGATTTGATATCAGGCCATGTTTCTGGAAATAAATTTCCAGTGAAACTACCCGTAAACACAGAAAATGGCTTAGAGGTAGCGTAAAATAAATAGTTTTGAAAGTAATACACACACATAGTTTAAAAGAATATTTGTTTTTATGCCTTGAAAACGAAACCGAAATTGAAATAACTTCCCCCGACGGGTGTCGCCGCTATCGCCGCTACGTCATTTCCTGCGTCTCGCGGCGGGCCGCTGGGAGCACATGTGTGTGTTCTCCGTGACATTCTTGAAGTTGTGAGTAATTAGATTGTTTTTTGCTGCGTTTAGGTTGTACCACCTCCTTGTTTTCGTGTACTTTTGCGCTCATCGACGCGAAGTGAGCGTCCGGAGTGAAGGCGACGCGATTATGCGTCAGAAAGAAGGGCACCAGCGGCCTACGACATCGGTGTTTCTTTGTGACAGTGTGTTTACTACGCCTACGACGGCCGTCATTCGTGGCGAAGGAGAAAACATCTTCCATTCGGCCTGAACAGTGATGAAGTGGACGTTTTGTTTTTCGGCGGAATGCATCGTCAACATGGTCCATCCACTACGTAAATGAAACGGCGTGCCCAGAGTACAGATCGTGACGGCGCTCCGCCTTCAAACCGAGGGCCTTTTGCAAGGCGCATGAACTGCTCATATAAAAGGTACGTACGTAGCCATGTTCAGCGTCGCGTTTTTTATGGTGCGTCATTGTGGTAGTAATTTTCGCGTAATTTATTTAGAGGACAGCGCAAGGTGTGTTGGATGCGAGTGTAGTATATGTACTCCAGGCGTAGCCTATGGGCACCGAATGTGAAAAAGAAAAAAAAAATGAATGTTTCATTGTTCACGTGTCCTCAACTAGAGTTGTAGAGAATTAAGTACTGCTACGCGTCAGTATTCGGCGCAGGCAGGGAAATAATACTTTGGTTTGACTAATTCGTTCTTTCTGTTACCAAAGACGGGCGCGGACTTATACCGGGGTCACACGGCCACTTTCGAGCACGATTGAGCGCGTTCTGGATCGAAATTTTCGACCGCGATTGGCTCCCGTCCACCGATTGTGCAACGAGGCCAAACGCGTCCAGAAATTCCATTCCAGTCAGGATCGATCGCGGCCAAAAGTGTGCAGTGTGACAACCGTATTAAATGTCGCTTGTGTACTTTCACTCAATTGTTATTATTTATTATTTTTTTTTGTCGGAGGTCCCGTGGCAGGTAATGGCGCAGGCAGCTTGCAATGCTTGTGGTTTCATGACTAGAACTAATGCAAAACAAAAGAACCACGACCGTCCCGGCTATGTACTTACCAATCGCTTTAAGTTGTGCTCGTTTGTTATAGAAGCTGTCGTGCTGTTGCGGATGAATGCGTGGTTGCGCTATTTGTTTATAAATTTATCTTTTTGTATAAATAAGCACACCGAGCCTAATCAATTTTTTTCTCGTCCTTGTACTCGTTTCTTGGTTTCACGCAGGCGTGCTTATTATTACTACTATTTGTTTTCTTGTTGTGTGACTGAACCCTGCCTAAGGCGTCCTGTAAGTTGTCAACAGTATTTCTGAAATGAATTGCACTTAGCGTCCTACGGTTATTGTACGCTTCACTACCTTATTTTAATGTCTAGTTATAAAGTGTATGGTTATTGTAACTATTCTTGGCCTTTATATATGTATTTATTAAGCTGGTAAATGCTTAATTGTATTTGCAGTTTTGAGAGGTTCTTTTATTGAGTCGTCAATCTCGAATGGTATTAATGCTGGGTTGTTTTCTTGTGCCCATGCAGTTGTAGTCAGCATGAAGCAATTGCAGTCAGCATGAAGCAATTGCATGGCAACCGACTGGCTGTCTTGGGCCTACACGTTGCTGAAAAGACAGTGAAGACGTCTGACCCGACAGGTATACTTTTTTCATCACAATTGGCCTACATAGTTTTTTCACCGGAGGATGAAGACCTCCCCCAGTGAGCTCCAATTACCCCTGTCTTGCGCTAGCTGATTCGAAGTGAAGCCTGCAAAATTTTTTGACTTCATCGTAGTCTACTTCTCTACCGCCCTTGACTACCCTTCTCTTCTCTTGGCATCCATTCTGTAACTCGAATGTGCCACCGGTTATCTGCCCTATGCATTACATGGTTGAAGAAGGCACTTGGGCTAGTTGGTGCTCATTGCAGACTTGAGACATCAATAACTAGCGTGAAAAAGACAACATCAAGAAGCACATAAGAAAGAAGTCTAGACTTCATCTGAAATTTTTGCTACACAGAAACATGGAATGCACAGAATGTCGACGGACAGAAACAACACAGGAGCTATCGGAACAAATTTATGAACAGGTTAATTTCACTTACGAACATTCTTGGTAAGAGCCAGAGATGGGTGCTTACACACCTATTCCCCACTTTTTTGATGCAAAGTGGTTCGTATATTTCCCTATGTACCTGCTTCTGGAGCTGCCTGAGCACACGATTGCTTTGAAACTGCTCGGTGCATGAGCACGTATGGCGATGATTGGCCACCAGCCACCAAGGCACTCAAAGCTGCCCTATGTGTCCTCAAGCCAAACAGGTCGGTGTTTACACGACCGCTTGGGGGAACAAAGATAGGGCAGCTGTCATGGCTGGTGGCCATCTGGCCAATCATTGCTGTAAGTGCTCATGCACTGAGCAGTTTCAAAGCACTCATCTGCCCACGCGGCTCTAGAGGCAGGTCGACATGAAAATATTCGAAGCACTTTGCATCGAAAAGCGGGTGATAAGTGTGTAAGCACTCCTTCCCTTGCTCTCGCCAAAAAAGAGTGTTCGTATCTCGAACTGAACCTGCCCATCGATTGGCTCCAATACCTCCTGTGTCAGGCAGGGAAAAGGAAAGATAAATGTTGCTTCCATGCGTTGAGGTCGCATCCCCTGAATACTATGTTTCTGTGTAGCCAAAATTTCAGTTGAAGCCTAGAGTTCTGTCCTGTGTGCTTCTAGCTGTCGTCCGTTGTCTTTTTCGCGCTAGTTAATGATGTCTCACGTCTGCACTACATGGCCTGACCAGCTCCCTTTTTTTACTCTTTATGTCAGCTAGGATATCAGCTCCTTCATCTACTTTCTGAACCACGCTGCTGTCTTCCTGTTTCTGCTGCCATCAGGATAGGAGTGGACATGACAAATGAAACTGAATGTCATTTAGACAGAGGAGCAGTGAGACTTCCTGTGCTTTACCTTTTGCTGTTGTACATAATAGTTGAAATTGCACCAACACATCTTTTCCACCTTGTGATTTTCCCATAGCTGTGGCAAATAAATATATAGGCTTTAAGAAACTAGAATTGTAGTTTGCCTAAGAAAGAGAATACTCTTGCACCTAAAGGTAATGTGTATGATGCTCTGACTCCTTTGATGCATGTGCCTTGAGAGGTGTTGACGTTGTTCTTCATTTCTTTCTCAGTAAGCTTTACTTGATGGGTCTGACTTTGTATAAAGAAATAAGTTCTAAAGAAACCATAATACCTAACAGGCAGAATTGTCGAGGTTGAAAGTCAAGTTTTCTTTCATGACATATTTTTTTCAGGCTGTACTAGTTGATCCATGATGTTCGACAGACAGCGCAGACTTGTACAAGGGACGTCAAAAGTGGCGAGAAATGAAACAAATGCTATCGCCTCTTTCTCCATCCTTTGTCGAGTACACATTGTCTAACGTCATCGACCAATACCAACTAGCCCGTTTGCGTACCTGTACTAGTTGAGCCATTTATACTATGGTACTCTAAACCAAATGTGATAAATTCAAAATTGGTGCCTTTTCTATCTTTGTACAAATACCTGTTTCATAAAATAGTTTAAAGTGTTATGGTTGATGTCATGTTTCGACACCACCATAACCTCATAAAATATCTTCATGGATGCAAAAGGTGCCTCTTGTGCAAGTTCCGTTCTAGCCTGACACGGAAAACAAACCTGGCAGAAGGTAGAGCACATGCTCTTTTGTAAACAAAACGCATGATTGCATTTTCTTGGCAGTTATTGCAATGTTTTCTGATGTTTATCTGCATGAACATTAATTATCTCAGCTGCTAAAGACACATCACTAGACACTGTGAGCAGAAAAAAGTGATTGTGCAGTACTGTTCAAGTCATGCAACATTATGTTTAAGCAAACTGGCAGGGATGCTAGCTGTTAAAAAGAAAAAGCTGACTTCTAGAAAAATTTGCACTCCTAAATGTGGAATTGAAATTCACTATGCTTATAAGCTACAAAAGATTTCCAGGATGATCGGACTAGTTACACTGGCCATTTGCTGATTCAATAAGGTTCACTGAAGCTTGTTTTTAAATTCACGCTGTTTTTATGCAGGGTGATGATTTTCAGTCTTGTGGAATTTTTAAATATAGTCCTGTTGCATATGGCATAATTCTAGTCCTTGAGCAGGAATATTCAAACACGCAGATATATCTAGCACAAGAAATCGAAACATATTAAACTAATTAAAAAAATTATCTTTCGAATGAATTACATTATAGCTAATATAACCGAAAAGAAAGGGGCTTAACCAAGAAACCCGATGTTTATTAATCATATCCTAAGAAGCCAGCAAACACTGACACCAAGGACAAGTTAGGGTAAATTACTTGTGATTAACAAATGAAATAAAGAAATGATAAGTTAATGGAAATGAAAGTGGATGAAAAAACAGCTTGCTGCAGGTGGGGAACGCACCCACGTCTTTGCATTACGCGTTAGATGCTTTACCAATTGAGCTACTGCGGGCGCCGTTTCCCCATCACTTTCTTGGGCATTTATGCTTCCTAGTAGAACGCTGGGAGCGTTTGCCAGCGCCACCACATATCTGGGGCACATATTGTAATTTACGAATCATAGCCAGTGAGATTACAAGGTGTATCTACTTGCAATTGATTTCCAGAATGGCGTCAGTTTGGAGATATGCACCATCAAACTTGCCGGAAAAATGCACTGTTGTACCACTTACTTTTTTAACAAAATGTACTTTTATGCACTGAAACACAAAAGTGGGTTGTGCACTGATGCACAACCCACTACTTTACCAGTAGTACTGAAAACATTTTGGCTCTTTATCATTAATGCACTGATGTTTAAGCTATAGAATGTCACTTGCCCCATCTTCGTATCTCTTCACGTTCCAAAGTAATCGAGCAATGCATGGCATCCAGTGGTGATGTCCGGTTGAAACAGTGGGCTGTAATTGAATTTCTCACTGCGGATGGTTCTGCGCCCTTCAACATTCATTGCCATCTGAAAGCAGTTTACGGGGATGCCTGTGTTGAAATCAGCACTGTGCGTAGGTGGGCAAGTACTGAGAAACATCAAAATCCAGCCGCATCAAATGTCCAGGATCAGCACCGAACTGGACAGCCCACAATGGCTTCTTATGAGGATCATCAACATCAGGCAGACGAGTTGAATCGGGTCAATCGTAGGATCAAGCAACACCAGATTGCAGCAACACTCGCTATTTCCATTGGTTCAGTGAACCACATAATTAAAAACCTCCTGGGTTACAAGAATTGAACTTGTTGGCTATGCTTCGACTTTTTCATGTCAGTCGTCAGTTACCGTGACACCCTACAAGTGCAAGTCTTCTTGTAACGCAGGTCTTTAATGATGTGGTTCACTGAGGCAATGGAAATGGCGAGTGTTGCAATCTGGTGTTGCTTGATCCTGCGATTTCACCGAGTCAACTCATCTGCTGATGTTCATGACCCTCATCAGAAGCCATTGTGGGCCATCCATTTTGGTGCTGATCCGGGAGATTTGATGTGGTAGGATTTTGGTCTTTCACAGTCCTTGCCCACCTCTGCACAGTGCTGACGTCAACACAGGCATTCCTGTAAACTGCAGTCAAATGGCCATGAATGTTGATATGCGCACAACCTTCCACAGTCAGAAATTCAATTACAGCCTGTTGTTTCAACTGGATGTCACCACTGGATGCCATGAATTGCTCGATTACTCTGGAACGAGAAGAGATAGGAAGGCGAGGCAAGTGACATTCAATAGCTTAAGCATAAGTGCATCAATGATAAAAAGTTCAAAATGTTTGCTGTAATATTGGCAAAGTAGTGGGCTTGGAGGCAATAATTTCTGAATTGCCCTCATATAGTTGTGTAGCCTGTCTCTCCTACATTCATGATGTGGCAGATTAAATGCCTTATTCTTTCGAAATAACGATTTCCTGGAAGTAAGCACTATCTGTGCTTGTTTTCTTTAACCTGCTCTTCATGTGATCTTGAAATATTAAAGTGAATGATGCAGGGAAGCGCTGCTAGTCATGTTTCGTGTACTTTTCCTGACATTAAATTGCAACAAATCATTTTGCAGGTAGAAAAGAAGCAGATGGCTACAGTGATCAATGAAGAAATGGCTTCATCTATGATGGCTCGCCTTAGGACATTGGAATAGAGCTACAAAAAGGCATCATCATCCTCGCCTGTGCCCTGGAACTTTGGTTTGAATGAGACTGTTCTTCAATGTAGAACGGCCGCAAGACTTGTCACCACAAGGCATAGTGCAAGCTCAAAATATTGTACAGGAGGCTAGAATAAATGACCCTCCATGCAGTCACTCTGTATCTGTGATAAATGGGACCATTTCACGCAGAACACTCACAAGTGATAATGTGTTTTCTCTCAAAGTTGCTATGCAGTGCGTTTGTAAACACATTACCTATTGTATGCACACCATACATAACATTTCTGTGTGCTAGCCTAACTGTAGACTTAGAAACAAACAATGAAGTGCATATGTACCCGCTTCCACATGCCGTACTTCAAGGGCTATTATATTGCTCATTACACCCGATAGGTGAAGGGGTAATATATTCCTGATTACACCCTTACACCCCATGGGTCGAAGGGTAATATGTTGTTCAAAACACCCTCAAGGGATAGGGTGTTATTGGAATATAGAATAACCATCATAAGGGTGTAATTCCCTATAAAACCCAGCTTTTTCAAGGGTGCTAGGGGGTTAGTTATAGACACCGAAAAAAACCCTTAGGGGTGTAAATTATTTTACAGTGTGCTGCACTGAGGGAACAGGGTTCGAAAGGAACCGTCGCACCAACTTTATTCACTGGGTAAGTGGTACTGTGTACCATGTGCCACTCTTCAATTCACCTCTTTGGTGCAGACATGATATATATATATATATATATATATATATATATATATATATATATATATATATATAACATCCCGTGCTGCGCAGAATCGAACCCACTTTACACGGGTTCCTCAAGGGCAACATCCCGATGCTTTCGTAAGCTGCGCCACAAAGGCACTGGGTACGTGTCGCTTTACAGTGAACGTGTCTGTCATGGCATCGCATTAGCGAGCTGCCCAGTGAACCCACTGGGTATGTGCCACGCTTCAATGAACCTCTCACCAACTTGGGTCACTGAGTGTGTGCCACCGGGTGTGTGGTCAAGGAAGGAACAATTCTCAGCGTTCGCACAATTACCAGCGTCTCGGAGGCCATGCGGGAACTTCTCGGCAGCGCCTCAAGATGGCGCAGCGTGAAAAAAAAAAGAAACGAGAAAGGCTGCCGCATGATGCGCTTCTCAGCCCCGCGCATTTCGGAGGACACGCGCAGGCTTCGCGACGGCGCCGCTAGTAGTAGGCGCAGAGCGCTCCACTGCAGTACACGCTTCGTATTTTAGGCGGTTCGATGGTGACAATGCGTCGTGTCGCTATATTGCTTCAATGCTAAGCGCATTACCATCGACAGTCATCGTGAGATGGATTCTGCCGATTTTTTTCATTCTTCGGCCTGCTTATCTTAACTGATTTCTTGAAAATACTTGCGTAACCTGACACTGCGGGGGTTCGATCCATAACACGGGAGTCGTAGTGCCTTTATTACACATGCCGTTTTGGTTATCATAGCCCACCCTTGTGACTTCCAATAGATGTGGCAGGATGCGTGAAGGGGCGAGAAGAGAATGGCGGCGGTATCAGTGAAGGAAATTTCCGGACAATCCCATTCCCATGGTGCTGACATTAGACAGAGCAAAGAAGAAGGACTGTGAAGACTGGGGAAAAGCGTCCCGAGAGTTGAAGGGAATTTCAGATGCGGAGATCAAAACGCGAGAGGCAGCGTTGTTTGAATTAAGAAGGGTAAGTGCTGTGCGAAATACTGAAGGCGCCAGGGATAGCTTGTTAAGGCACCAGAGGTCTGTACCGTCGAGTTCCCTCCACCCAGGAAGAGCGAAATGTGGGAAGGAAACGAACGATCACGGATTACGATGAAAAAAAAATGAAGTTACGCGCACATAATGTAGCTCAAAAGTGCAGCAATTCCGAAGCCATGAGAGCACTGCAATGTCATGTAACGGCAACGAATATAATATTAGTAAGATAACAAGAAAGAAAGAAAGAAAGAAAGAAAGAAAGAAAGAAAGAGAAAGAAAAGAACCGATCCGTTCAATCATTCTAGAAACAAGACCAAGATAAATGGATATTCGAATTGATAAACTGTGGTTGGAGAAGGCAAGTCTCAGCCCAGAGTCAACGTTTCGAGAAGGGGACAAGTGTCATTGTTGAAATGTTGGTTCTGCGCAAAGGCTGTTCGTGTTCACTAACTGCTCATTCTTCCGCGTACTGCTAAGTATTTTAGGCCCCTCCGTAGTTTTGGCGAAGCTAAGTATTAAAAAAAAATGTAATCCTGTGAATAGGGTCAGCTCTTTTACGCGAGCCAAGGAAGATGTGCCGGCCTATCATTATCGCGCGCATGCATGCATGCATGTGCGCACAATGAACAAGCTAGTATTCGTTTTCTTCGCATGTCTAGCTCAAGTTGTGTGCAATTGAACGGCGTGAGTGAAACTGTGTTCAAGGGGTTTCGGCAAGCTTTAAGGTGAGATGCGGGTAAACAAAAAAACGTGGTTTTCTTTAGAAAATAAATTTTCAGATTTCGAGTGCAAAATTACGCTTCAATATTTTAATTTGGTGCGTAAAAGATCAACGCGTTTCTCCAATCAGAATACGGCGAAAAATGATTCTAATCAAGGCATCTGGTAGCTGTATGGCCTCATTTTCTCATTCATGCTCTGCTGGTGAGGCTCACAACCACTATACCTGCCCAGGTGGAGAGCTTTCGGGATGTAGGAACCAGCGAGCGCTAGCCCTGGCTTAGTCGGCACCAGCGCATCCTCTGCTTTTCACCAACGCTCAGGCGAAAGCTATGCTTACTAAATATGTGAGGCTGACAAGGGAAGAATCTTTTGTCTCGCTGTACTCAGGACCAATATCAATACGTGGCCGAGTCTCTCTACAGCAAGGTTTCATTGCTTTGCCCAAAAATAAGATTTGCTTCACGTACTGTTGTAAATAATAATTTAAGAGCACTGAATAGCTTAGTAGGTAAGTTGCTTGGACGCTGAACCATATCAAAACTGCGAAAATGCAGGGAAGCATAAAACGAAGGGCAGCGCTATAATGTTCCAGAGCGGCAGATTTGAGGTCAGTCCAGATGCAAAAATAACTGATTATACCTACGGGGTTTGCTAGTTTCGTGGTCATCATCGTATACCATGAGCGGATTGCACCGTATCTTCTTAGACTCAAAATATTTTGCCTGACCAGCATTACTCCTTGCTAAACATGTACGATCTTAACATCACGAAACACGTATATCTGGCGTAAGCACATATTCAGCCAGGCTGAATGAGAAAGAGGCAGGAAAAGAATTCACAACAGGGCGGATGTCAAAGTTCACTGGAGGAGAAGGAAACTGGCTTGCTAACAACCGGTGGAATAAAAGGAAAGGAGACGGACAGGAAAAGTCAAAGGATGAATGAGGGACAATGGGGTGCCAACATGTAAGCAAACTATAGGAGCAGACTTAGCTTGCAGGCATGTTGGCACATAATGAAGAAGGAACGAGCTAAAAAAATTAAATTATGGGATTTTACGTGCCAAAACCACTTTCAGATTATGAAAGAAGGAATGCATCACGAGCTTGGTATGAATGAAATCTAAATTCATGAGCATCAGGGTATCAGTGAATTCACGAACATCATTGGCAGGCCTCCACTAACTTGCGGATATAGACTCCATATATCATCCCTTTATCCATGTGCAATAAATTCGGATTCTACATTCGCTGGCAGAGTTATCTTTATTCTGCCTCACACGGACATCACAAGGAGGTAGTCGGCTAACGACAGCGCTGCCGAGTTCCATACCGCACGAAGCCCATACTCTGCCGCCTGCGCATTCTCGGCGAACGGTGTCGAGCGCAGCGCTTTATGCCCGCCATTGGGTCGTCGATAGCCGTGCTTCGGGGTCAGCAGGTCAGCAGTGATGCGACCGGCGGCCCTGTTCGCCTCCGTGCGCCAAATGCGTAACCGAACAAACTCGACGCGGTAAACATTAGCGGCCCGAAAGGCCCCGCGACGACCCAGAGCGCGGGGAGAGAACGGCCGCAACGCCCGCGCGGCGCGCGCCGAAGAAAGTGGCCACGAGCCGCGGCGGCTCTCTTTGTCTCGCGCCGCCGCCATTGGCGGCAGCAGCGCGTCGTCCGGCCGGCGGGCTACCTGAGCAGCAGCCCCGCAGCGCCGCCCTGCTCACCGGGCGGTTTCTTTCTCCCCCTGGACGCCCGGGTCGTGACCGGCTCCTACGCTACGGCAGATTTGGGGCTGCCGGCGGTGCTGCCGTCCAGCGCACGCGGAAACGGCTCGCTCGCGTGCACGGCGTGTACGCCAGCACGCGCCGCCAAGCAGCGCTTGAGGAACCGTGCAAGATTCGGTCATCGCGGTGTCCTGGTTGATGCCGCCGCTTGGGGGCCTTGGCCGCCGCCGTGTCCGGCAACGTGACGGGCCGCGTGACGGCGGCAGCGCGTGACGACCCTTGCCAAGTCGGCGCCGCTGGCTCCCGCGCCACGGCGACGCGCGCGCGCCGCATTAACGGCTCTCGAGCTGTACGTCGCCTGGCGGCGGTTTCTACAGGAAGGGCTCGTGCAGCATGCCGAAAGACGCCGTCCGCTGGTTTACGATCGCGCGTCGGTGACCAGCGGTAGCGAAGACAGCGGGCTGGATGCCGTTCGTTTCAAGCGCCTTTCTTAACGTCGTATGCGTTCTGTCACTGATGTCTCGAACATTCTTTCGCTAGCTATTGTTGGCAGATCATCGTCGTGTATTCGGGCTGGAATCTTCCGGGGCTAAATGCCAGCAGATGCACAGGGCGTGTTCTGGCAATTTTTTTTTCAATGATACGAATTTAAAGAGGAGAGGAGCAAAGGAAAATCAGAGATATTACCTTGTAGCGCGAAGTGAACACGGACACAGAAAGGAGCATACAACTCGCCCAACTGTCTATCCTATTGAAAGTTAGAGAAGCACTCAAATACACTGATTGCGATTACGATTACGATTACTTTTAACTTATTTGAGTATATTTATTAGTATATTATTTATTATATTAGTATATTATATTAGTATATTATGAGTATATTATTTGAGTGCATTTGAGTGCTTCTCTAACTTTCCTTTGCTCCTCTCCCCTTTAAATTCGTATCACTGAAAAAAAAAATTGCCAGAACACGCCCTGTGCACCACGTCTGCACTGTTCGTATTCGACGGTGGATAAACAGATAATGCCCGAAAGAGGAGACGCACCCGCGATGCGCCCTAGAAAGGTGTGGCAAGCGGCTTGCGTCGAGTGTGTAAAGAGATAGCGATACGGTAACCGCATTGCGATATTGAGTTGACAGCAATACGCGGCGCTGGCGCGTAACATTGTCCAGTATTCTGTTCTCGAAACCAGGAAGCGGCGTGCGTAGGGTGCGCTCGCATTGACATGCGTGGCTTTATCTCGACATTTTATCGTCTGCTGCTTTCACGCGTTCTTCATTATCTTTGTTCACTGACCGTCGTCGAGCAAACTCAGGCGACCGAGAAATTCAAGGCATCCTACATAGCAACCCTGGGCAGGCGCTCAGATCAAACCAACACCTATGCATTCTGAGTGCAAGCATTCTAATCACTATGCCGCGGCCGATTTGCGCAAGTGAACGAATGATGCTTACATTGGGCGCGGACAATTTTCTGTTGGGCTCGCATCACGCACCGTGCCACGGTGTCGATCGAGATGTGGTGTCTGCAACGTTGGTGCACGTGCACTACGTCACGCTCAACTTTTGCTCCACTGGGGATCGCATTGTAGTCCAGACACAATGTGCCAGATGCACGGGTCTTGAAGCAAATGCACAAACCAGAGAGTGCCAGGAGTAAGGGCGAACTCAGTAAAGGACATTACTTAACCCATTAACTGGACGTGCCTTGCATATTATGCTTGCTAGTGGATGTCATGCAAACAGCATGCTTCTTCAAATTGAAGTGGAACCTCTTGCCCTTGCCCAGGAACTCCCAGGAGTTCGTGGCAGTGGAGTTTTCTCAAGTTTTTCCAATAGTACCGCACATTCCTTCTCAAGATGACGAGGCAGTTTCTAATCACATAGATGATTCGGAGGCTCATCTAGTTGCTGTTCGCAGTACTTTAGCCTAAAGCCTTTCTGGACTCATGGTGAAGTTTGTGTTAGCAGACCTGACCGCCGGAGCGTCCGCCGAAGCGTCATCACGCCATATGAAGACAGATTAAAGAGTGAAAAGATTGATAGTGACAATTAGTGAATGATAACGTTATAATAGAAATTGGTAGAGGTTAAAATGACAACTAATGACTAATAATGACTAATAATGACTTGTACTAATGAGTTGTAAGAGGAGGAAGAGTAGGCTTTCGCCATTCACCTCTTAAGAGGGATCTTAAGAGACCCTTTAATTTTTCTTTAGCTAAGCTAAGCAGTTGAAGCTACATCTATACGTAGCACATGCAATGGAAGCAGTTCTTGAGTTCATATATGCAAAGCATAAGGCCTCATCCACTCTTTCTGAGAAGGTGGGCTTCAAAGCTGTCGTGCGCCCAGCTGCGACCATAGCGATGAATTTTCTCCACAAGTACATTCGCCATTTGAGACAGAAGTGTAGTGACACATCCAAAAGGCAGCAGCCGGAACTCCGATAGATGTTCGCAGATTGGCTAAGTTGGCAAATCATGAAAGGCAGTATCAGCATTAAGTTTTTTAAGTTGCAGCAGCAAGAGATGACAGGCCGATACCCTGATGCCACGTCACTTGCTTTATTCAAATGATAAGCAAGCTGTCAAGAAAAACACCTCGCTGTCTTCGAAAGCAAACAAAAAAAAGAAAGTGTAAATTATAAGGTAATTTCAAAGTAGTTTATTTGAAGTACATAACCGTCGACACATTTGAAGCGACGAAGGAGCCCCCAATTCCGATTTTACAATGGCTTACCGAACACATTTCTGCGTTCGTCAAAAGCGGTCACTAAAAAATATAGAAATACATCCGGTGTAACTACACAGGCACTGATCGGGAGGAAGCAGCTAACAGAAGCTACACTAACGGCATGAAATAACATGGCTCAGTAGTAAGCGAACTATGAGTTAATCCGTTTGAAATACCTGCAACAGTGGGCTTGTATAGCTGCTGTCCCTTCAGTGATTTTCTTCCCTCTCTCTCGCCTCGTTTAGAACCAAACTGCAATATACCTTTCCACTGTTTGCAAAGGCTTTGCGAGGCTTCCGGCTTCCACGTTCAAAGCTATATGATACGTAGGTGTGTGTGTGTTTGTGTGTGTGTGTGTGTGCGTGCGTGCGTGCGTGCGTGCGTGCGTGCGTGCGTGCGTGCGTGCGTGCGTGCGTGCGTGCGTGCGTGCGTCAACTGAGTGCTGACCAAACATTTTCTGAGCAAACTGAACTGCCCAATACATGCATGCGAGGAAGCTTTCTGGGGCAGCAGGCAACACTGTTCTCGGCTTATGGAGACTAGTGTGTGTGTGACTATCGCGCAATTCGTGCATTTACGCCAGTGGGCACAGAAAGACAACAGTCACACTCTGTTTCTCAAAAAACTAGTGCGAAGTGCAATGTGGGGCGCTTGTTTGACGTACGGCTACGTGCAAGAGCTTAACCGAAGCAAATGCCAGAGCAGCCTGATGTTGCGCAGCCGGACGTACAATTTAGTAGTGGTGTGTGCACATCTCATGTCAGGCTTCTATGTTTTCATTCACACAGTGTGACTATGCGAAAATGCTGAGACAAAATTTACACCCCCTGTGAGCACGTTGTATAAGGGGACATCGTACTAGCGCGTAAAAAAGGACATGGACAGGAACATGAAAAATACACACCGAAGTACGATGTCCTCTTATACGAATAACCACCAACTAGCCCACGTTTCTGCCTTAAGAGCATTTTGTTCAGCTCTACGTATATGCCTAGGATCTATAGAAAGGAAAGCGGTCGATTTTCCAAGCTTTCCTTTCGTATAGTGTTTTCCTGGCTGTCTTCGCTATGATGTGCTCCCCATCGTAAGAGACCAGCGCCTGTTCTCGCGAACAGCTCCGGTGCGCGAAGCGCCTCCTCAAAACGGACCCAGAAAAAACGCGAGTACCAAGATGTTTGGTGTTTCGCTATGCCGTCCACCTAGCGCACTCTCGCCTAGCATTCCTGGAAAGGCAGCAAAATTGGGTCGCATTCGTCACGTTTCAAAAGCGTCCATTGGTATCCTTGTGAGGGCGACCCTTGAGTCAGCGCTTCCGATATAGCTGCCTACGAACATTGGCAACTGTATTCCCTTCCTGGTGCCACTCGAGCCGCCGCCAACCCGTTTCCTGCGTAACTGCGAACTCTGTGCACTTGCGAAACGGGACAAATTGCCGAAGCGTGCTGTTCACTGGTCAACACTGATAATGGAACAGGGAAGAAATTTAGAGACAAATGTATTGCTTTATATCAATCATGAACTCTTCTTCTGTCGCCGTGCTGTTGAACAGTACCTTAGTCTCCTGCATATTAATCCTCAAACCTACAATTAAATTTTGCTTGTTTAGGTATTCAATCCTGTGTTTTAAGTGATCTCCAGTTTTTCCGAACAGGACAATGTTATCTGCAAGCCACAGGCTGCTGACATGTTCCCGTTGATCCTCACACCTAATTCTCCCCAATCTGATAACTTGAACACTTGTTCCAAGATGCATTGAATAGCCTTGGAGAGATTGTCTCCTTGCTTGACACCTTCCTTAATCGGTTGCACACTTGCAGGAAACTCGGCATGCGGGTCAACCAAGGGAAAAAGCAAGAAGACGGCACTCCGTCTTGTTTCTTCCCATTGTGCTCGTTTTCTGCGCTGTTTCCTGTGCCCACACCAGCTCGCATGAATGTCCTTACCTTTGCAGAAAACGTGATTATCTTCTCTCTTTATCTCACAATGTTCTCAGTTACGTAGACTTTCACTCGTGAAGGTCATTGGACGAATTAAAGTCAGCCACACACACGCGCACAGACACGTACACACAAACACACGAATACACACGAATTCATACACACATACTCATATTTTTCTTTCAACGCGATAATCTTTTAATATCTCTACCAGCACAATTGAACATCGACTATTGATTATGACCCTGACCAGTCCCTCGCACGCATCCCGCATCTAGCGTGCATGCGCTGTAATAGTTTTCCAAGATGTCACACCAAAAAACCGGCATGACAACACTAGTTCATTTCTTGTTAGCGCCCTTTTTGTGTTTTCGTGTGACTTCGTGCGTCCTCGTCTGTATGCACTGCAATAGTTTTCTGGATCTAGCGTTTCAATATCAAGCATCCAGTCGCATCAAAGTATATCTTTTGCAACCCCTTTAGATTGCAATGAATAATAATAATATTTGGGGTTTTACGTGCCAAAACCACTTTCTGATTATGAGGCACGCCGTAGTGGAGGACTCCGGAAATTTTGACCACCTGGGGTTCTTTAACGTGCACCTAAATCTAAGCACACGGGTGTTTTCGCATTTCGCCCCCATCGAAATGCGGCCGCCGTGGCCGGGATTCGATCCCGCGACCTCGTGCTCAGCAGTCCAACACCATAGCCACTGAGCAACCACGGCGGGTATAGATTGCAATGAATAAATCGCGTGCGATATAGCGCACTGCGCCCAGGGCACCATTTTCGAATGCTGTAAGGGTTGGTGTCGGTCATGTCAAAAGGGGTAGCTGGCCCATGCTGTCGTCCGACTCATCCACGCTAAGGACGTTGTTCAAGGAAGGAACATGTTCTCAGCGAGAACGAGGAATACTGGGTTTATTTACAATATCTACATGAAGAGTGGAGAACGTTGCGTTTTATCAGTCTAGCTTGACGAAGCGATTCGTCGCAGTGGTGCAGCAGAGGCTAGAAGGTCACTACCCCCGCTGGCCGATCGTAACAATACTCTAGTTACCACCACCAAAGCGTAATAGCGAAACCTTGATACTTCATTTCAGTTGATGCCAACTCTCTACAGAAAGAGCACTTTTTGTAAAATGAGAGTTTAATAGCTGTGTAAGATTTGCGACAATAACCCTATCGCTGCGTTCAGTTTGCGCTCGCATGAAGTCACTGCGAAAGTTGCCCACAGTTGCAAGGCTGGATAGCTGCACGCTTTCGAAATACAAGAAAATTATTCAGTAACCTACTGACTCCACGACTTCGCAAACTTCACGACCTTGTAGACATTCAAAGAAAGTAAACTCTAGCTTTGGAAAGACCATACTCATTTGTAACGTGAGTCCCTGTGTTTTATCCAGGGAATGCACGCAATGTGTAACACAGTTAACACACACAAAAAAACGCACTCCTCCAACGTGACTTTCGTCGTTCCCGGCGTTGCGTCCTTGTACTGCATGTAAGCCAAAACAAGCATAACTGTTGTGGTGCAGTCGCAACATAGGCTGCCTGTATGCTGAGGTGAATACAAAGCCGTAGCGGTAGTTCTGACACGAACTTGTGTTTACAGTTTCGCAAGCATGTCCGTCCCCATTGACGTTTGGCGAAAACGCGCCGTATTGGGATGGAGGTCGAGTTCCTGGGTCGAGTTCCAATTCTGTAAATGTCCACCTAGTGGACATGACCATTTCGTCTGCTGCTGATGTGCTGATTGGCTGGGGGCGCATGTCTCCTTCGGACGCGCACCCTCGCCAATCAGAATTTCAGCAGCAGACGAAATGGATATGTCTACAAGGAATATCCGCTATAGAGAACTATAGAATATCCCCCCTGCACACTCAAGGCACCTTGTTTTAAATACTCGCCGCCTTCTCGTACCTAACTCGACCGGGTTTCCCACTCTGCGTTTAAGTTCAAACGTCATTTGAAACTATCTCAGCAGTGATAAACAGCAAATACAAAATAAAAAAACTTCGCGCGTTGAGCATTACTCTAGATGCCCCTTAGCCGGGTTTAGGTGGTCCGGTTCTGCGCCAGTCCCTTTTTGTTTCCTTTCACTTGTTTTCGGTGGTTGAATTTCTTACTTCCAGTCATATTATTGCATTATAGAGCCTTAGTGCTTACATTCGAATGCTTAGCATGCGTTACGACTGGTTAAATGCTGTAGTCCTGTGTCCACTCCACATCCAACAACACCAGGTGATACCCATATTTAACCGAACCTTGATGTACCATAGTTCCACATAACCGCTGCTTTCAAGCACCTCCCACCAAGAAGTTACCTGCGCCATCATAGAAGTATGCAGCCGACGCGTTGGTTATGTGGTTGCTAAAGGTCAGTAAACGGCTAAAGGTCCGCCTTCATATCAATGTCCTTAGTTCCTAGAGTAGGAGCACGTAGTTGTGTGTCGTTTACAGCAACGTTTCTATTATGTACGCCATGAGGAGATAATACAGCTGTCACTCAGGAATACATGCTTCTTCATGTTGTAAGCTATTTTTAATTATAGCAGAAAGCGACGAAGGGTAACTCAGTTTCCAACGCCATACACAGTATGCAACTAGACATTCAAGCCAGCATTGTCTTGAATTGGGGGAAACCACAACACATAAAACAAAAAAGCGAACAAAAACACGAGCGTCTTCGTCCCGGTTACTCTTAATCCTCGTGTAACAGTAACGGCACATAGATATTTTTCTCTCTCTCTCTCTCTTTTGACAAGCACACGTGTTATTTGCTTGTTTGTTTCGTTGCGGAGCTTCGCCGCAACTGATGGCGGGAGAGGGGTTCGTGCAGTCGGGGGGAGGTTCGCATTTGCGCGCCGCGACACACGTCGCGCGAAGCACCGTTGGACGGCGCCGTGGAGAACCTACCGTTTCGCCAGTCGCAAGGGCTCCCCCATCCTCAAAAGGGGGTCGTCCGGCAGCAGCGCCGCACACCGGCCGTTCCGGGCGGCGCGCTCCCGGAACCCCGTTCGTGACGCCGCGCGCACGTTTCAACAATACGGCCATTAGCAGGAGGATCCCTTGGCGCTGCCATCAATACGGGTAGCAGGCAACGTTTTATTAGTCCGCCTTATTTTCGTCAGTCACGTTGTAACGTGACGTTTCGGGCTTCTGCTTTCTACCAGCTCTGACCTCGGCGAGGGAGGAGAGATGGATGGCTGGCGCGCCACGAGGGACAGCGCGCCCCTCGCGGCGGACCAATGGCAAGCCGCCCCAGGGCCTGACGTCATCAGATAGTCCTGATCGTGATCCGAGCGCTTCGTGTCAGCCACGAGAGCGGTCCGCACGATTTCGGCGGCGGCGCCGGCTACGCTCGCTGGGCGCCATACCCCTCGGGAACCGGAACTCGCGCTCTGCCGCCGCGGCCTTCGTTGCGACGCACCGGTAATGGCACTGATATCTAAATTAATGCCAACCTGTCATGTGAGCTACATAGTGTGTGGGAGCGCTCCGTTATGTTGATCCGCTGGAGCGTCGTATCCATAGCGACCTTACTCGTGCTTTGTTCACCCAGGGCCTCTGAGCAACAGCGTTCGCGCTCCAAGATAGCAGATTGGCTTTGAAGTTAGCGCGCGGCTACGACTTCGTTCCCAATAGCGCTGTCCTCCTCTCCACGGGACGTACGAGCAGCAGACGCGTGCGAGGGTGCCCCCTGTGCATGTCCTCTTGGTGCAAGACTAGATTTTACGCTCTTGACCGCTCCACTAATTTACTACCAGGGTCGTACGCTGCTGAAACGATTCCGCTACCGGGCAGCGTGCCAATAAAATTAGGCGCTCATCGCGCACTTTTCAGAAGGTCTAATTCGCATTGTCTTCTTTTTCTCTAGGCGAGTTGCTCACACGTAGATCCTGTGTTCGTGTGGAATTTAACGTTCCCGGACGAACGCACAGTCCAAATATGCAGCATCTCTGATAAGAAGCAACGTTTTCTGGTTGCATTCCTTCGTGAGTGCCGCGATGCCGACCAGAGGTTAGTATCGAGGCACTCAAGACGGGCGTATGTGCCTGCGATAGCTCCCAGCACGCATAATAAACAATGGCGACTTCAACTTACCGACTTCCTCGTCTTCGCTGATAATCCACTCTCGTTTGAAATCGAATACAGGCGGTGTATTTTGGCCAGGAAAACCAGTGCCTGCAAAAAAAAGAAAAACTCATTAGTTCGCTTTCATGTGAAGCAATCAAGGTGTACATTTGTTAGTTTAGTCATGTTTAGTCACACACTGCACAACAGTTCTGCTGGCGGCGCATCGCAAGTCACATGAAGACGTTGACACGTGAGAACAAACTTTGCACACGGTAACACTTTCCAAATGACTTCGGGGAGGATGCGTTGGTTGGCGGGCTTTGCGAATGCTTCGGGCTTGTACTAAAAGCTGCCATCGGCAGCTGCGCGGATAGCGAAATAAATGCGATCGCAAACTTCGCGACGATAACCTTGCTCATATGTTGAGTGCCTGTAAAGTTATTTAGTAAGCCCAGAGCCATACAGACCTCCTTCACATGACCATATCACAACGTGGCTGCCACAAGAACTTCTTTAGCAGTGAGACGTCCACCACGGCCAACGTTCAAATGCAGTGTCAGAAGCATGCGTTGCACCTTTAAATGGCGCCAGTGCTCGCTTTTCCTTTTCTTTCCGCATTCGATACCATGCTTCAAAGACGCCCGAAACCCATAGGGTTTCCTACAATACACTAGAGGGAACTCTGGCGCTGCAATCGTTGAGCCACCATGGGAATGATGGGCACTACATGGATTTGTCTGATCTTCGTGCTTGTGGACTCAGCCATACTTGTGGATTTGTTTATTACGCTTTATATGCCTTCGTTGTAGTAAATTTCAGAGCAATCTATACTCTTCGAAGTGCAGAAGACCCTGCGAACACGCGCAGTCGCTACTAATTGCAACGATTGAGCTTGTCGAGGTCGCCAAATCGAAAGCGCCAAGCATGGAGGAAAGATATAATAGGAGGGAGCATACAGCAATGCTACTGAAGCCAAACCTGTCGGCCCAACACGTGATCGCACGTCAAAGTGCGCGGTTGGTTTTAGTGTTCCCGCTCTGCAGGCCGAGCCACGGCAGGGCAGCTGAAGAAGCGCGCACCGAATAAACACTACTCGCATAGCTACTGGGAGCGAAACGTCTCAGCAAATCTCGATTCTTGTTCCGTGATCTCCGCGCAAGAGGTCACGCATTGAGCCACCACTGAGCAACTATATGGGCTTCACGGGGCATTCGCTTGCCAAGGCTGGCTGTGTGACGTAATGCTCCCTCCTATCTCTTTCCTTCCTCCATGGCACGATGCGTCTCAAGGCGCTGGCTTGCCCGCGATAAATTCATAAGGGCGTTTCATATCGCGTAACGATGCATGCTTCCATAGCGCAACGGTTTCACAATCTGGCTTCGGTGCTAGACCCCCTGTGCTCGAGTCCCGCCGTCGGACAATTTCAGTATTGTTTATTTAATTATTTTTACGCAGTACAGTGTTGAAAATGACGAGCTTAAAAAGTCACGAAGCCGCTTGAAACCAGAAGGACGAAGTTTAGGCAAATCCATGTATATCCGTGGGAAAAAGTATACTAACCACAGGGTCACCGAAAATAAAGAATTTCCTCTTAATTAACAGGCATAAACGGCAACTGACGAGTGCACTAAAAAATTCGCAACGCCAATTTTGGACTGCATTCTGCCTTCTATTCTGCCTGTGAGTTACACTCACAGGCAGAATAGAAGATCAGTTTTATCGCGCAATCCCTGATCCGTATACATTTGCTCGTGGGTGTACTTCCCATAATTACCATGCTGGCTCAACCACTTCCATTGCAGCTCCCGTAGACACTAGCGCCAGATTTCCCTCTAGTAATTATTGCATGAAACCCTATGCCGAAACCAGGGGACGCATTCTGCTAGCTGATTGGCTGGTTTAGCAAAATCGGATGAGCTGACTGGCTAGTTGAGCACTACGTCACATGAAGGCGATAGTATCGCACAAGTGATCGTCGCAGAATATGTCCCCAGAAGCGCTAAACATTTTTACCAGAATAAGGACCGCTGTATAATAGCACTACATCAGTGCGGGAAGGAACACAGCGTATGTCACTGGAATGAACGCCCCACACAGCGCCAACTGGAAGCATGTTCATTTCTGCCTACGCAGGAAGGTGCTGGTGACGTCAATCTGGCGTCTTTGTTTACAAATATGGAGAAGGTATTATTCCCTTTGAAAGACCACCGCAGTCCTATCTGTAATGGCAAACATTATGTTCATGAAGAGTGAACTGGCCCAAGCAGCACACGGTAACTGCGGAACTGGCTGGCATCATCTTGTGTCAACAAATATAGCCGAACCCACGACTCGCGCGGCAACAATGAAGCTACATAGTAGCCTATTTCAGCTGTGGCCAAGTGCAAACCGCTATTGAAGTTCTAAGGTAGTTACGGTTCAACTCATCCCGCTCTTCGAGTGAAGGGGCAAGGAAGATAAAAACGACGGAGAGGCAAAGTGCCTGACCTGATGTCAGACCAAGGGTGATTTAACCCTTCTCTGTTAGGGCTGGCGAGGGAACAACTGCGCTGACGAATATTCAGTAACACTGACGTGCAAGGCCCATGTCAGTTCCCGATACAGAAAAACTCCGAGAAATCGGACGCCGCATTAGCAAAAATGTTCTTACGCTAAATATGTTCGGAAGAACAGGTGCCAGCCAAACGGGATGTTGAACATATTAACAGAGACGTCTATGTAGCGAAAGGCAGAAAGCGCTTACGAACGAAAAGTTTTTTGAATTCGGGCCTGGGCCGGAATAACGTCACTATTCTAAACCATTTCATTCTTTTTCACGCTTCTCCTGTGGTCCGAACAGCGTCCCGGCTACGTCCTCACCAGGATCGGCCAGTCATGGCGGTCAATGTGAAGAAAGGAGTAAAATTGAACGAAAGGAATCCTTACATTACACCGGCCCTATACGTTGCTTCGCAGTCAAAATTTTCTCTTGAAGAATGAGATTAAACTTTTTTAGCTGCTGTTCTAGACAAGGTCATGTCTCTTTCTTTCGAGACGTTGTCAATGACATCGAGGCCTTCATGCAAATTTCGATTTTAATAATGACCACACATGAAACAGGGGTTATACTGATGTCATCTGCGTAGAATAAATACTGGAGACCAGACGGCAGTTCTCGCGGTAGATCTGCCACTGCGCGATTGGAATTAAAGACAAGCAGACTGCCCAGCAGCGCGCGTGATGAGGTCACAGCTAATCTGCCCTTCATTGGTTTGTATAAAAACCTTCCTGTAAACAAGAATAGGGAAATCCATGCGAGGAATTGGCCACGTCGACCAAGCTCAGACATACTGACAAGCACATCAATGCGACTTAAGGGTTCGAATGTTCTCTTCATATCTAAAAAGACTCCTATTGTTATATTTCCAAAACTGCAACCGTATTTCGCATATATGAGATGGATCTAGCAATGTATCCATAGTGCAGCACCGCGCGTATCGAGATATCCCCATATAATCTGACAGCCCTTCTAGTTTTCACACCGCTACTGGAGCCACCTGTCCACTATGTTCTTCATTACCCATTCTGGCGGTAAAGTAGGCGTAACGCTGTCAGACCACAAGCGAAGCGCGAAACGGAAAATAGTCGAGTGAGATCGTTTCATGATTGCGATAACACGAGCGACTTTTCATGAATCCGCAAGAGTTAGCGTTATCATAGATTGTGAATGAACTCCAAAAGTGTCATTCTTCATGCCGGTACGAGGTTTCCAACATCCCATACGGAACATTCTCGCGGCTTGCATCTGTCTTTATACAGAAAAACTTAAATGTACATTTCAGTTCTATTAAAGTACATTTATAGTGAAGTTGTAATTCTTGGACGAAGAACATGCAAAGGCCGTCTGATTTATTGTTTCTGTTGTTTCTTAACTGTTATCAAATAGGAATACAGGCTACATTGCAGTCGACTAGACCAAGACACTATTAGAAAAGTGAAGGTACCCCTTCCCATATAACACGCACACATACTACAGAAACACCAATTCAGCCTACGCGATGGTGAAGCGTTGGTCAATGTCTTTACAACCACACATGACAGCGAGTAGTAACGAGCATAAAAAGAACGTAGAATCAACGACTCTAGAGCTACATATGAGCCAGGATATATTACACAGTCAGCAGCAATGCATATTGCAGCCTGGAGAGTTCCAAACAGCTCTGCCGAAGTAGATGACATATTGTGCGACGAACGGTGACTTCTGGTTTTATTGTGTACCGGAACATGAAAATCTGACGTGAAACTACTCTGTGTAGATCCATCAGTAAGTATGAACATGCTGCTATCTTGCACTCGACTTATGTGCAAGAGCGTCACGAAGTTGGCGTCTAGTGGATGCGCTGATTTTGTTATTTAATCCCTATAGAATCGTCAGAGCCATAGCGAGTATGATCAACCACCAAGGTGGAAAGTCGGGGCGAGGTGAGTGACGTTGCTGAGAAACTGTCGATGAGACTGCAATGCATAGCATATTCGCTGAGATCTTCGAAGGAGATTAACTTGCAATATATTATCATCGTGTTGTGCTGTTAGTCTAAGGGTATGTCAAAAACTTTTGAACGCGTAGAGCTTGAACTACGCGAGTTCTTCGGCCTCAGCTACAAGGCTAATCACTGTTCAGAGAGGCAATCCCAGGCATGTTATGAATGTCCCAGCAATTAGGTTAGCATTTCATCATAGGGCTCACACAAGTCGTGTAGTGTGAGCAATCAGTAGGAATTTATCGGCTCAACAACAGCGAGGTGTATCTTGAACAGAGAATTGTATGTGCTACCCCGTTTAGTGGCTGCAACGCACCGTAGCGCGCACGCTGGGAATTGATCCGCGACTCAAAATAAGATATACGTCACTAAAAGGAAGTTTATAGTACCAGATAATTCCCCAAAATTGGTCAATCCATATAACACGCAAATATATCTGTCTGAGTGTAAAACACAGGTTAGCTATAAGCGCTTTCTTGTGAAGGGCAATGCAACTGACTTATTCCCTTTTGTAATGAGCATAACTGACCTTTTGTACCTAGGCACATTGTGAGAAAGATATCACGCGAGAGCGACACAACATTTTGATTACTTCCAGGTGCTTTAAATGACCAACTATTTATCATTGGCAATATTCTCCAGCAACTGCTGCTTCTGCTGTTTCTGCCGCTCCTAACCTATGGCATGGGCACTGAAAGGATGGCTGTGCGTAACTGGGTCAATTAAGGACAGGGAAAACCGCCAAATTCGATGAAATGGTCAGAGAGGGAATAGCGTTAGGGAGAGAGAGAGTAAACTTTATGCAAAAGAGCACACGAGCGTAGAATTTTTTGACCAATTTTATACGCCTCGAGTGTTCTGCTGGGGTGGTATGTACGCGTGCTATGCTTGTCTTATGATCACGCTTAGGCACTCGCACGGCCCACAAGCTGCAGCATAATGACCTCGAATAGGAATCTACTTCGTATAAGCATTAAACTGCCACTCAAGATGTCCATCAAACTTTCAGCGTCCGGACGATGAAGTTTGTAAATTTAGACTATCGTCATGCTTACGCGCTGCACAGCATGTGACGTTTTACCATAACAGCAAAAAATATCACTCTCTGCGTTCTCAATATCCGTTGCCGATTCCATATCACCAAGGAAGCCATGTGAGTCGAGAGTAATGTCGATATAGCAGGACTAAAGATAATTATGCAAGATACCCATGTCATAGAGCAGTCATTTAATGCTGTATTATTGCATACACTCCGAGGTTGTAAAAAAGACATTTCTCGGCTGTTGAGCGCGCAGCCGAGTGATGCTCCCCTTGTTATATGGCTTCAGAGTGCTTTTCCAGCAAAGAAACACTTCCGGTCTCTGTGGAAACGCTCTGCAGCCGTCGTGCACACTCTTCATCGCTGAGCCACAGCCACAGCTCCTGCTAGCAATAAATAAACACATACCATTTCGATATTGTCAACGGCTGATTCTAAGCGAAGAGAATCTCCGGTATTCACGTACAAAGTTTCAAACGTAACTGCTTAGCCGCTTACTTACAACAACGATTCTAAAATTGAAGTCACCATTTAGAAGAGTGTTTTAATGTCCTCGATGGCACGTTAAAATCTCTTACTGCGCCTCAAGAACGCCCATCATTTTCAATTTTCTAAGGACGTTCTACCCTGCGCAAGCGCTATTCTTATAAAGTTTAATGTCGATACATCTAGTAGTTAGCAAACGGATATTATTTTGGTTCTCGGAACTCCAAATTAGCGCAAATTTGATCGTTTCCTACGGCACCCTCTAATAACCTATAACAATGCCATTAACAAAACTTTGGCAAGTTCTCAAGATGTGCTTTAATCGGCAGACTTCTACACATCATCTACGCATCGCATTCCTAAACAACCCCTAAAAAATTTCACTTCATTACCTGCACTGGTTCATGAAGCTCCATCGACACTTTGTGACGATATTTTGCGCAGGCGTTTTAAGTTGACACTTGGAGCGGATGTTCTTTGCCTCATCTAGTCGCAACAACAGCATTCCTGTGATATTATTTTTGCTTTCACGATTGACTGGCGCGTGTTCTTACGAACAGCCCTAGCGTATACAATAACATGTCGGAATTATGCCCTAGCATTAAAATTCTAAGATGGCAAAGTTCGGGCTTGTGACGTGATGACATAATACAAAAATTACACCTCTCGCTTGCGCTTGCCTCGTCCTCCTGACTGTTAGCGCGCCTTTCGCTATCCTTCACCCTCCCCCTCCCCCCCGTCTCACCATATTTTTTACCATATGACATCGTAGCCCTCTTAATATTTGGTGACTCGTCCTTTTCAGAGTTCTTTATGTTATGTCGGACATATTATTATTGGAAGCGTCACGCAGTTATTTATTTATTTATTTATTTATTTATTTATTTATTTATTTATTTATTTATTTATTTATTTATTTATTTATTTTTGACCACGCAGGTCGTTTCATGATACGCATTCGAACACATCCGTTAAAAAAAACCCGCGTTCTAAATCAAGCCCGCGGATAGAGGTGTGCTTTCATCCAGAGTGAACAGGTGTTTTTTTTTTTGTTCTTGTTGTTGTTGATATGGAAATAAAAGAAAGAGATGTAGTTACCATGTAACGGTTACGTCACTCCCTTTAATATTATAATAATAATAAATAAATAGCGTGAGATAAAAATAAACAATGTCCTATGGTCAAAGAAACTTAGAGCATACCTGCCTATACCGACGCGAACATATGCGTATAGATAAAAGGCGAAGATGCACAAGACAAGATGCACCACCCGCAATCCCTTATTAGCCTGTAGGCTGGGTACGCATTCGCAAAGCAGGTCTTATGTTAGAGCGCTTCGTAAGAACAGTCCTTGCGTACGAAATATTGTCCGAATTGAGCTCCAGAATCCACGTAGATCCAGGAATCCACGTGCCCGCAAATCTTCTCTCTGTCGTTCGCTTTTGGCTACCGTCGAACCGGTTGTCCAGTTATCACCCGCATCGGTATACCATGTGCGGCGGGCACCCGTACGTTGGCCGAATCAGGAAATGTTCTCATGTAAGACGGGTTTTGTGGACGCGGGCCGCCGGATCGGGGGAGAGGACCTTTCGCGGAGCGTTCCACGCAGCTCTCCCGTTTGAGAAAAGAGTTCGTCTTTCACTGCATGTCCTTGACATGTAAGATGTAACAGAAACCACAACTTCGGCGCAAAATTTCTTGGGCGTTTACAAGTAAGTACTTGTTGGCCATGACCATGCACGCAATTACAATGATTTTTAAACTCTCGTTTCGTTTGTAAAATACCACAAAACTGACAAAGCAATAACATTGACATGTGCGGTAGAAACAAGTACAATGCCACGTGAAGTACAGCCGGGTGAAAGACGACACGCTTTCGAAAATGGCGTGTTTGTAAGATTGTACTGCAATGCGAAGAGTAGGCAAGACGAGCACGGCTTTTATGCCACCGTCACCAATAACACGGAATAGAGAGCCGGTGTTTAGTGCCGGCCGGCGGGTTTTCGTTTCTTTGGAAATATCATTATAAATAACTGGAAGCCAAGCCATTGAGTAATACGGTCAAGCAGCCGAGCGTTTCGCACTTTGATGACGGTAGCGGCGAACGCTCACAGTCTAGAACCTTCCTGCAGTGGTAAATATTTGGCACCGGCATCGGCATCAAGAACGCTGAGAGCAAGACAATAACGCTATCGAGCTGCAGGGAATCGGTTCTAGGAACCACATGACCATGCCAGTGGCGATTGTGGCACCGTTACGAAAGGCGGGGTCGGCTGAGATAGAGGTCTCGCTCTTTTTCCGAGTCAGTTTAGAATATAAAATAAGGGTTCGCGTAGGTCCTAGCAAAAATAATTCATTCAAAACTTCGTTATATACAGCTAGATAATGCCGAGAATGAGGCTACCAATTGGCAAAATGCATTAGCCACGTAAGATAGATTAATTAAAGGGTAATTAAGATAACTGTGTTAACAATATAGGTGCGCAAACTACAGCTTATCTATAGGCCACGTATCTCGGCACTCAAATGGTAAATGTAATCTAGCAATCACTTATATTTTAGGTATATTTTAGGCACGAAATATATATATATATATATATATATATATATATATATATATATATATATATATATATATATATATATATATATATATATATATATATATATATATATATATATATATATATATATATATATATATATATATATATATAACGCTTTGTACGTGTGTGTGCGCGCTTTCTTCCTTTCTTTCTTTCTCAACAGTGGTATCTAAATAAAAGTCCATGGGAACGCTTTCTGTGGCACCGACGCATTCGTATTCACAAAGTTTCTCTTACGTAAGAAGAATTATAAATAGTCTTGCGTAAGGTGTTTACCATTGCTTTTTTCTATCTTTTTTTTAACTTTCTCACCTACAATTTATATGCGCCGACACCAAAATGCCATAGTATTTATATAGTGACAGTAACTATAGACGTCTCAAGACAGCCAGCTACGTATCTACTCCTCGTCGGGGAGTTAAGCGGCGTGGAAGACCAGTTATGTGGCCATGCAAAACTGCACGCGTCTGGTAATGCCGCGAATAAGAGAGAGTGCGCTACGCAGGAGTCCTCTTTAACGGATGCTGTGTCGTACCCAACACTGGACTGAATTAGACCCGACGCCATTTAGGGCTTAGCTTGTTGTAGTGAACCATACACATTCGACCATCATTCATATAATACGTAGATAAATACTACTCAAGCTACAACTGGGCAAGATTTAATGTCGTACCCCATGCAACTTTGAAATGACGTTTCTTTTATCGCGCGCTGAAGTGTCCGTGATACGTGGGTAAAACGCGCACCAGAACAACGCGCGCTACGTCAGGAGAGCTGAATACGAGCCCTTTCCTTTGACTTGTTGAGGAAGTTGCATTTCTTGAGGAGACAAGGAAGGTCTTTCTCGTTTATGAATTTAATACGACTGTGCCACAACATTTACAGATTTAAGCTGATACGAAAACATTAGTGCATTACAAGTCAAAATAACCACTTTATCCCACTCGCAAACTGCAATATCTTCCCGAACATTGCCTCGTATTGACATCAATATCAGTCAGAACTGCCATTCTTGTGGACTAACTAGATACTGAAAATATAAACCATGAGATTTCCAAGCGCACATAAGAAATTTAAACGTCAAGGTATTGGCGTTCCAAGTTCCAGTACCTAATAACGACAGTGGCTGTTTCTGCGAACCTCTAAAAGAAAGCTAGATGTCTTATAAATTTAGACGTATGTGTCTTTGGTGGATTTCAATTTTCTGCATTTGTTGCGTATTCATTAGTATATATAGTGACATTTGCTTAACTTCGGTGTTATTATAGTCGTTTTCTGTGGATGGTGCCCTATGAAGCTGCGCTATTTGCCTTTATCCCTACCCCCCCCCCCCCCACCCCCAACCACGTTTTCTTTTAACAATGTGAAATGTCTGGCGAAAATGAAATTACACCGGTTAGTTGATAGATCTACCAACCAGTCACTCAATTAATAATTGGTTTACAGATTGGTCGAACAAATTATTGAATCATGAACAAGCGCGCTGGCATTTTCATGACGTGAAGATTGCTTCATTAGAAACGGCTTGAGTTGAACAGCAGCAAGGCAATCTTAACTTTTCAGGTTGATTGAGACGTTCTTTCCCTTCTTTTTTGCGGCTTTACTACACCATAGAAAGTCAGGGACTACTAAAATTGCCAGAAAATTTATAGTTTCGCTCCTGCTACGAGTTTGCCTGGTATTTCAATGCACTGGACTAGACATGCACGGTGCGCTATGAGGTGCGTGGGCATTCTATGTTTAGCCTTCTTCAAAATATGGCCACTGCAGCTAGAATCGAAAATGTATCCTGAAAGTCAGAAGATTATTCTGCTCCAGCATGTTCCGGCTGCCCAGAACGCCCCCTTCGTTCACGTTTTTAATATGCGCCAACGAAAACATCAACACATATATCGAAAGAAATATAGCATCTGTGAATTTCTTTGAAAAATGAATCTCAAATGTATGTTTCCGGTGGGAATTATTTGCGACGCTAATGTATTTATTTCATAGCAAGATATCTTCAATACAGAAGCTCCTTTCGCCTAAGAGAACGAAAATAGAATTAAAAATTGGAGCTACATAACAATGATCTGTAATAAATCGGTGAGCAGGGATCCCAGCCAGGAGGTCTCGGCAGCGTTTCTTTAATCAGTGGTGCTACGTTTCAGCGCCTTGATGCAGAACCTCCGTAGGCAAACCCATGGACTGGGAACGGTGACTGGGTCGTGCGTGCATAGCGCGCCCGTCCGTGGGCCCACTAGTCGTCGAATATACCAGTATGGCCTGTCACACACCTGATGGCTCTTCGTGACCTGTATTGTTTTTTTTTTAATGCGACCACATGCATGCTAAGCGTGATAGGAGATGGCGTCGCACATTATAGGTGACTTCAAGTCACGTACGCAATACCGTGTTGCTGTCTCAGTAAAGGACAATGCCCCTCGTTTGACAGAGCACTTGGCCCACTCTCTTCTTATAGAGGGCCATATGGGGGTTGTATGTTCTTGCAGCCAAGAGCAGGGCAGTATACGCCATGGCTGACGAAATCGTCGCCTTATGGCAGTAGCGACGGCAATGCAACTACCCACCCAGGCCGCACGCTATCACGGCCGCAAGGGAATGAATGAATGAATGAATGAATGAATGAATGAATGAATGAATGAATGAATGAATGAATGAATGAATGAATGAATGAATGAATTTTAGGTACCAAAACCACGATCTGATTATGAGTGCGGATTAAGTTTGACCATCAAGGGATCTTTAACGTGCCCCCAATGCACGAGACACGGGCGCTTTTCATTTTGCCCCTATCGAAATGCGGCCACCGCGGCCGGGATTTAATCCCGCGACCTCGTGCTTAGAAGCACAACACCATAGCCTTGTCGTAAGCCACCGCGGCGGGTACGGCCGCAAGGGAAATGTTATGCGTGTGTAATGGAGGTGAATACAAGCGTGCATCGCCTGGAGTAGCAATGCGCAGAACCGAGGGTCCCCATCCCCGGCCAAGTACTGGCCTAAGACGGTGACGTCCTCCGAGGACTGGGTCCAACCACGGACTGACGAGCCCAAACCTTAGCCCGATCTACCTTCTCATTACCCACTCGAGTTATAATTTAATTATATTGTTCTCTCTCTGCGCAGTAAACTGGTGTAAGAAGTAGCATATCCAATAAATTCAGAAAACTTGTCCATCAATACATACTATCACGACGCACAAGCGTCCTCACAAATACTTCGGAGCACACGCACGCTGTCAATTACATCTGGAGCTCTCCTATACTTCTCGTATGGTATACTTCTTGGATGCCTGAGCAAATTTCGCAAGTTACAGAATATTAAAATGAAAGGCCTTGAACTTTCGTTATATGCAGGGGTACGGGCCGTAGATGGCTTGCTCGTTTTGTTTCGGAACAGGCACGGCTACGACTGGCGACACAAGGCGCGCTGTGGTGACCAACCGGAGAGTAGCCCCTAATACCTGTAAATATTGCTTCCTTAAAAGTTTATTCCTGCCTGATCCAGCCGCGTACAAATGACTCATACTTAAGGCTGAATCGTTGTAATCATGGACGCAAACCTAGCATGTGGACTTCAGGCCGACGGAAGGTGACCTAAAATAATTGCCTAAGTGGAATTTCTTTGATTTTAACTTCACATGTATGATTCTCTAAAACTTGAAAATGCTGAACTACTGGCGAGAGGGAATAATTATTTTTTCGAAAGTTCATAAATGCATGAGGAGAAACGCGGATGCTTGAGACCGAAAGCCTGGTTTCAACGGATAGAAAAAATGCGGGATTTCAGTGCGGACCCTTTAGAGTGCGTTCGCCGAAACTTTCGCTGTACAGTGCTACGAAAATGTCGCACGCCAGTAGAGCAGCAAGATGGGAACAGAAATTTGAACTCTCTTTATGTCTCTGAGAGCGAAACAAGTGCGTAGAAGTGCGTATAGCACTCTAGAATTTCCATTGTCACAAATAACTATTTCAGCGAAGAACATTTAGCAATGAAGCGCGCAGGATTCCTACCGTATAATGGCAGCGTGGGAGAACGGCAGCTGGGGCAACACTAACACTTGCCGAATTAATGCCTGGTAGAGATTACGGGCACACATACATATGTGTGTACATGACGTTAGTAAAGCTTCTGTTTGTCAGTTTCAGAGCGAAGTGTACGCAAGGAGACATTTTCGGTAACTGTTAGCACCTACAAGCTTACTTTCTTGTCGTTGTCAATTACAGTAGTGTCACATGTCGCGAGCGGGACTGTGAATTCTGGCGCTGTCCTGTCATTATGCAGCAGAGAGAGTTGACATGACCGTTAAGTAGCGCTCGTGCTCCTGCCACTGTTCAGCGTCCGTGGACGGGCGCCCTTAAGCAACAAACGCGAGTCTGTCATACTTGTTGAATACCCTTTCCACGGACTTGCATCTAACAATCCGAAGCTCCTCCTTGTAAAGTGTACTCCAACGTATGCGGCTGTCCACAAGAGCCGGCCTTTGCCGCAGACACGGTCTAGAAGGTGAAAAAGCGAAGCTCGTGTGCCGGGGCTCTGAGCACCTGGGCCTGTAGCGCGGCAGCCGGTGTCAGGTGCCGGCCACCATCTGTTCGCCGGGCGAGGTCGGCCTCGGAGGGGCTCTTCTCCGAATCACCCGGATGCGCGGTCGAGAGGGAAACCTGCCCGCGCTGGGCTCGGTCCAAAGCAAACTGGAGCGTACGCAGCTCCAGGGGTCACTCAACCTGGCTCCCAAACTAGTTCCCCCCCACCTCCCTCTGCCCGCTCCTAGTGTTCGCTTCGCCTCTCGCGTGTTTCCTCCGCTCTTCTTTTTTGTCTTTGGGCTCGGCTCGTTTTCGTGGCCAGGTTCGTGCCAGGTCGGTCCGCGCCCATCTCCGGCGGCAATCAACTTTTGGCGCGAGCGTTTCCCGCTCTTCCGAGGCGGATGCACCGTTATGCAAAAGCAGCAACCGCCCGCCCGCGCGCGCGCGCTCTTCCTATTTATCAGCGCGCGCACTGCGTCAGCAGCTGCCCCGCGAGTGTGGCGCCGAAACGCGCGCCACTGCAAGCGCCCCTGCCGCCCGGTGGCGCGTGCACCGCGGCGGGCTCCGCCATCCCGCGGAGCTTCGACCGCGGCTGCAGCCGATGCAGAGGACGCGAAAGGACGTTGTAGCGACATTCGGTCTTGGCTTATATGTTTGCCATAAAGCTAGTCCGGGTTTCGTACTACGGATCCACGAATGTGCAGTATACCATTGGCCGCGAAAAGTGCGTATGCAGTAAAACAAAGAGTTTTAGACCGGTTATCTAAGTGCTGCCATTTGCATCACTCGAGAGTTTAGCAACGTAAAAATTAAGCTTATTAGATTCATCCTTGAGTTTTTGTAAGCTGCTCGGAATTGGCACCCTGTTTTCTAATGGAACTGGGTGGCTCGGAAACAGCTGTTTACCTTTAAAATGGCTGTGTCATCCCAAATTGTCGTGCAACTCGTCAGGTAAGCCTAACTAGCTGAAGCGGTCACAGTTCGCCAACAATTACTGCATTTTCCGATGAGCTGCATGCTTTCGCACTCGACAAGGCGGGGAGAAAAGTGGAGAGAGGGGAGCTCTCTTAGTTGACCTGCACTAAAGGGAGCCTTTATTTTAAACGAATCTCTTCTCAGACGTGTTCGGGCTAGAGCAAATAACTTTTACCGTGTCGCGGAAGCTATATACCTGCATGCTAGTGTGTATGAATAGCTGGGCCCCCATAGTAGAGGCTTATCGGAAATAACACAAAGTAAAAATCACGAAAAGTGCGCTCTCTGATTTGCAGAAATAGCGTTAACTTTTCAACATAAACATGCCAATGCCTTATGTACCATATGTTGCTAAAAGCTTCGTAAAGTAAGAAGCCCACGGGCGACACTGAACCCATTGCGTCGGCTTATTTTCCTTGCCCCTGGCATTACGCAGGACATTGCACTCGCGCCAACTTCTCACTCGGCGGCTGCCACAGAGCGTTTGAAGCTGCACACGGTTAGGTTTTTTTTTTAGATTTTTAATACATTCGCAATAGCGAAGGTCCGAGTATGGGAGATATAAAATATTTCAAAAACTTCAGCGAAAACAACCGTGACACGGCTGCTGTCGCGTTATGCATGCCGCCGGCCGGTCTCTAGCCAGAGTAACTTCTTGTGTCTGTTTTTTTTTACGTTACTATTTTCCGCTGTTCACGTCCCTGCGCTTCCCATGCAGAGGGCGTCACGCTCTGTCGCATGTCGCAGACTCAGACAGAACGAAGGTGAGAGAGAAATCTTGTTCCTGCGGCCTGCCGCAGAGACCGATCAAAACGTGGGGGGTCTACGTGCTCAACCGCAGCAAGCAAACGTGCGGCGGTCATGCGTGCGAGTGCTGCCTGTCGAGATCGGAGGGACACCTGCTTCGGCTACTCACGACCGACAGTACCGAACCAAAAAGCCAAGCCGAACGGTAGCGCGACAAATGTTACAAGCGGCACAAAAAAAGAAGAGGACGCAGGCGGCAGGGCGTGGGTCATCCGATCCTTGTCGCGAAAGCAACTGGCACTGTAGTCAAGGTGCCCTGATTTGACAGAGACAGTGACGTCTTTAACCAGAGATAAGTTACATATGCATCTCTCGAACCGGTTTGTATCTCTCGAACCGATTTTCCTTCGTCTTAGAGAGAGAGAGAGAGAGAGAGAGAAAGATAGAGAGAGAGGAAAGGTGAAAGGCAGGGAGGTTAATCAGATGGGAAGATACGGTTTGCAACCCTGTGCTGGGGAGAGAGTGAAAGGGGCGGTAAAGTGACAGGAAAGTAGAGATAAATAAAGGGAGCACAGATACACGATCACAGTTGGTCCCTGTCACCGCATACAATCACCGTACAGCACAGTAGCACTTGTAGGCCTGTAACCATCGGTTCAGGCTACAGGCTCTTTTCCAAGCTTGTTGTCTTTAAATGCATAAGAGCCCTCGTCGCCCTCCGCTACGATGGCTTGTGATGTCGGCATTCTAAAATCATTTCGTCTGTTAGAGGTCTTCGGTCAAAGCGCGCTATCGCGATTGCGAGCGATCGTCTCTGTAAATTGTAGCGAGGACAGTCAGAGAGAAGGTGTTGAAGAGTCTCCTCGCTACCACAGTCATCACATCAGGCGTCGTCGATCCATCCGATTCGGAAAGCGAAAGACTACGTAAAGGCCACTCCAAAGCAGGGTAGCTTTCGCGTCGGCAGAGTCCGGCTGGGATGCGATGGCGGGGGGAAGAGTCTATGTAGTGCACCCAGTTGCTTCGAAAAGCATGGTTTGTCATAGCAGTGGACTTTTACGTTTCTTCATGTCAAACTGGTGAGGCAAAAAAAAAAAAAAGGTGGGAAGGACACACCAACAAGTGGCAAGAGCTCTTTGTGCCTAACTGACGATAACGGGTAGACGCGGCAACTGCCTCACGGGTGCCAGAAGAATTTCTTCTTTGTCATGTCCCCACTATCGGGCGTGCATGTGCTTCAGCGTAGGTCATACCAGCTGCCGCGCTGTCGGAGTGAACATCCCGCCCTACAATGGCTCTTCTGGACCTCTTATATTTTAACAAAATACCTCCTATAACGAAGTGCGTTTCATTTCTCGGTCAGTTTACGAGAGTTTACTGTACACTTACGTGCACTGGAGAAAGCTACCATATATTTAGAAACTTCCTACAGCGCAGCTCAGGAGAGAAGCATGAAGAGCTTTCTGAAAGAATTTCACGGATTTTGAGACACCGCACAGTATGCGAGCTACATCTTGCTCTGCGAAAGGGCTCATACGAGATGCAACGTGTCTGCCACACTGATAATGACACTGAAACCACCTTGATGCTGCAGTCAGTGCCGAATGAATGTATGGCCATGCTTTCCCGAAACGATACCGACAGCTCGCAAATATCAAAGTGGTTGCCTGATCTTTAATTGTTTATACCCGTTTACAAGCACAGCTAAATGACTCGGAGACAAAGGAGTTGACGAAGACAAATCATCTTGGCCAAACGTTTGCAACGAACTCAGGCTAAACAGTTGATATTCTCTACTCCACACCCACTCCACAGCTTCTGTCGCTCCTTTCTACAGACTAAATCAAGCAGCATTGGGTATATATATCTGTGGCAATGTCGTCGTCAACGGCAAAATTAAATAAAAAAAGCGAAATGGCAACTTCTTTGCTAACTTTAGTATCGAAGCGTGTATACAGCATGTGCAGAAGAGATGAGCTTCCCAAGTGCATAACACACTGCCCTACAAGTCGATCGAATCCACGAGCAGAACCATTTTCGAAACTTGAAAATCTTAGCAACCAGCCCATAAATAAAGATGCTCAGAGATGTACATACACAAATTCTTTTACATTCCATAGTGCAAACAAATTCAAAATGAATGAAAACAAAAACTAATATCTTATCAATAACTTTTATCCTTTTTTTTTACTTTGCATGCTAATCAACACAAATGGTTTAGGACAACGCGCATTGCTCGCCTGCAGTTTTATGAAAATTATTCGAATCATACACGTTAAGAACAGCGTAGTTAAAAAAAATCACTCCCTCATTGGTAGCATATCCTGCACAATCTCGAGAACATGCGAATGCCTCTAGAAACAAAAATGTTCAAAGTGCATGAAGACCGTTCTTCTTTCAGTCTGCTAAATATTTCTGAAAATTTGGCGTTTTCCAACCTTGCCCACTAACTCAGCAATAGTAAAATATTAATGTTGTGTTTATTATTAGGTGAATATAAGAGAAAGAAAACTGGACGGGTCGCTGCTGTTAATAGCTGATAATCCAGTGTATAAATATATTCCATCACAGTTAACCACAAGAAGGTGACAAAGACAAACGTATTGATCTGCCCCGAGGTAAGTTAGGGTTCACTATAAAGAAAATACTTTAACAAGATCTGGGTAGGAACTTATATGAACAATATCTTTCATTATTTCTTTTTTTTTCAAAACTATCGAACACAGACACGCTCTATCTCTTACACGTGCAACTGAAAACAGCCGAGGCCCATAAAAAAACAAAAAAACACGCCACGCTTTGTGAGAACAGGTGAGTGTTTCATTAAGATGGCCAAGCCACTCACGACACATATTTGCGCGATATTCGGTGAGCCAGCGAGCAGGAGAACGTGGAGAGCAGTAATTAAAGATAAAACGAGGCACTCGATCGCCACGCTCCTGAATGGGGGAGGAGGGTAAGCGAGAAAATAAGCATGCACCAAACTTCTTCGCCGTTTTCGCGATGATGCGTCAGAAATTAATGGAGAGAGAGCCAAAAAAATGCGCAAGTATCGAACGCAAGAGGAGTGGCCGTGTCGCTTTAAATGTTAACTGCAAGATAGGTCAAGGTTTATTAGGGAGTGATACAATTGGAAACACATGTTATGTTCGTAAGCATACATGCTAGCCGTGAAAGCATGGAAAGAAAAAGAAAAACCGGCAGATCCCACGGATCGATGTTATACGGAGCAGTGTGCTGGGAGCCTACCAAGTTAACGAAACGACCATGAGAGCCCCAAGACATAGGCGACTGTTTCATGACCTACATGACGCACGTGTCATGATATTCATGTCATGATCGATCATTTATGTTCGTCAAACATCCTTGTCATAGTACGCCAACTTTGGTACCTACCAAATCAGCGAAACGACCATGAGAGCACCAAGACGTAGGCCGCGTAGACAGACATATACCTAGATACTGTCGAAGTAGCAAATATTCGCCAGGAAATATTCCGCATTTAAAAACGCCACTTATAAAACTTCAACCTACTGCAGCCATTTGGCCTCCGTAACTCCGCAGGAAAGTTTCGGTCACCTCAAACCCGTTACGCCCTGCAGCCTCGTTTCGGAGCTGATGCACTAGCGCGAAGCGAGAGTCAATCTGCCCCACATCTCCTATCGCACGAAGTCGTCATTGTAATTTTGGTGCGACGAATGAGGCACAGATCTAGATCAAGGTCCCTGCTGACCTAGTTGGTTAATGCAGCTTTCTGGGGAGGGCGAAATAGAACTGAAACTGCCTTCCAGGAAGATTTGCATGTGAATACCCCAACGATTAAAGGAGGAAAGACGCCTTGAAACTAACGTTTTTGTTGTTGTTTTTTCAGTGTTTAGCGCTGTTCTCGAAACGAGCACTGTTAATACGACAGCAGACATCAAGACGGACTAGATAAAGGCCAAGAGTACTCCTTGCCATGTTTAACGGGCCCGTAATTTCCCCACTATTCTCGGTTTATATGTACAAGCAGGGCACTCTGAACGTTGCATCCTTACACCCTGGTGCTGGCTTTTCGCACTAGTGTTAAGACTGTGCCTTTCCTTTCTTGGGTAAACATTATGCAGAATGCTTCGACCCGCGTTGGTCATGTATTATACTATACACAACGGAAAACCCCCGCTGTTATTTAATAAATGATCAGACCGTGGGAAAACAGGTCACGGAAGTTACCAGCTATAGCAGTAATCAAAAAATAAACTCCATACACTGAGGAATGCAACAAAAAAAAAGAAGGAAAAAGAAGGCAGAAGTTTCAAATATAGTGCAGGAATAGAACATCCCTCGTCATCTTCTGTCGCAGTTTACTTGAATTTGCACCCTCCGCACTTTCCATACAGCCCGCGAAAGGAATGATTGCAGGATCCGGCCCTCCAGAATATAACTACGTGGCTATGGTGCTCTAATGATGAGAATGATGACACAGATTCGATTCCTAGCCGCGAAGCTTCCATTCCAGAGGAATCGACACGCAAAAAACGTACGTGTACTCTTCGTGGTGGTCCAGGTGGTGAAAAATCAATCCGGGGCAGTGCGCTATGGTATCCTTCGTATAGCCGACTCTGCAGGCTTAAACGTATTTACCTGATCAATCATGGACACTTGGCAGAAAACTTATATACCCTGGTTATGTTGTTGATTTAGTCCTCTGTATTTAAAGTATGCGTAGTCAGGCGACCCTTAACGTTGCCTTTAGTATCCTGCATCACGACACTCATGTATTGTCAACCAAAAATAAAGAAAAGAAATATCATTGCTGTTTTGCTCATTGAATTACTTATACCTAAAGAAACGGTTTACAACACCAGCTGGTACATGCTTCGTGGCAGTTTGACGCAACGCCACGCGCCGAGGTTTGCTAAGCGGTGAACGCGCGCGCCAGCAGCGAAGGAAACTGAAATTATCCCGATATTACCAAGTAGGGCCCGGCGAACGCCAGCAGGTTTGCTAGCTAAAGATATACCGACAGCTCAAAACGCGCGCCCAAGGCCGCTATAGATTACGTCTCGGGGCGAGTAACCGTCGCGCGTGCTGTTTTGCAGGACGCCGTTCGGAACAGCAAACCTCGGGTCGCTCGATCGATCGAGAGGCACAGGCTCTCATTGTCCAGCGAGGTGCCTCGAGCTGCTCAACTGCACGCGCGAGCTGCAAAACGGCGGTGTGAGGCAATCGCTGGCGCTCCACGGTCGACGCGTGCATTGTTGCCTCTGAGGCATCGCCTGCAGTGGCGCTCTTCAAGGGCGTCGCGCGCGCTCCGGCTTTTGTTTTTCCCGCCTCTCATTTCCGTCTCCGCAGCAGTGCGCCTGCGTTTCCCCCATCGTCGCCGTCGCAGACGCGGCCGGCCTTCGGGCGCCTGCCGGCGCCCGCAGTCTCTCGCAGCCAAGCGCTGCCGACGCAGACACGTAACCTGTCTGGTCGCCGCACTAATTGATAGGCCGCGCGCCGCAAACCCGCCTTGGCCGTCAGACTTGCCAAATGATTGCTGCGTTCGCCTGGCTTTGCAGTCGCTGTGCGCAGGGGGCCCTCGGCTTGTACGCGCAGCGGCCGCGGGGCGCAAATGACGGCGCGTCTGAAGGCTGTCCGGCTATACGGCTCTTCGCTTCCGAGCAAACTGCGGAAAAGGAGCGTTCGAATTGTTCATTCGCAAATTGAAGATCACTTTGGTAAAGTACCGATAATCCGTGGTATTTTCGTGCCTTAGAATGCGTCGCGTCTACCGACTTGCGCATTAAGAGTCCCATAAAAAACGTGGCCATGCATGAGCAGCATTGAAATATTTTAGGCATCGTGTCCCCATCCTTGGTACGAAAAAAGTCGCACGTGTGTCCTACAAAGAGCACCGACCTGAATGCCCGCTGTAGGGATCGGTGCTTTGAGTGAAACGAATGAAGAACCTGAAATTTTATACATAGCCAGTCAGCACTCAAGCGCCTATATGAAGATTAAACATGAGCTATATCTTATAAGAAAAAAAAAACTAAGAATACTGGAGGAATCTTCCAAGCCTGCCAAAATTGGGACGAACAGGAACCCTCACCATCACTATAAAAGACGACCACAGTTTGCTGGATCAAACCGTTATAGATCTGAACGGTTTCATCTGAACACCACTCGCACTGACGCGGAGAGTATTAAAGAACGACAAAAACATAACAGGAGTTGTCATCAAGGTTTAATAAGCCAATAACTATATGGGCCGTCACATCAGCCTCGAAAAAATATAAAGGAAAGGAAGCGCAATGCCAACGTATACGATAACGTGCTTCTTATTCCCCCTGTCTTTATTTGGGACCATCGCACGCTCTGTGCAAGCTCCTCCTGCATATCAAACTGCATTACCTGCCGTCCCTCTGCCATTTAAGCGACCACGGCCCGGGGCAATCAAGGAATCCGAAGGCGCTTCGACGTCTTATAGATAGCTCGGATACAAAAACACGACGCAAGCTTCCCGGTTCCCTCTCTTCCTGCGCAGAGACGCGGCGCTTGGAGCCACGCGCTGCCGGATGGTCTGCAATCAGGCCGAGATCGAGCGGTCGAGATGGCGCTCCGTCCCTGTAATCGCTGCGCGTGCACCATCATCAAACAGCCGCACAAGCTGACAGCCTCGGCCAATCCGCCGCGACCCATGCGAAGACGGCGTCGTCTCTCCGCCGCCATGCGACCGCGCCCACGCGTCCTCCTCGAGCGAGAAGGGAAGAAAAAGTCAGCCGCGCCCCTTTCGACGCGAATGTGTGGGAGCGCTTCTTGAGCGCCGTCTTCAGTTTCAGCGGTGGCGCCGTGGCAGAGGTCGCACGCGCGTCCCGAAGCCGGCCCACCCAGGGAGGCCCGCGGCGGCGCCCGCCGTGACTGACCGCTGCCGCGGCTCCCGTCTTCGGGCCGATTGCCGCCCGCGCAACGGTAGTGCCGGCCGAGGAGACAGCCGCCGAGTCGGCGCTGCACGCGCCCGCCATCAGTCGCGAAGATGGACGAGCGCCCGGCGAGGCGAGCGCGCCACTTGCCCGCCACACGTGCCCCGAACGACTGAGAAAGGAAGAAGAAGCGAAAAAGCAAAGCAGATCCGTTCGAAGGCCACGGCTGGGGCAGGACGGAGACATCAGCCCGAAAGAGGGAGAGAGAAGGATTGGTGTAGGAGGTGGGGAATGGGAACAGGAGGATACAGCCAGCACCAAAGATGGGATACGTCAACTCTACGCCATCCTGCAGCATGATGTTTTCACGCTTTTACTCATATTGTACTTGCCGATGGCGCACTGACAAACGACCGCGCAGACTCCCGGGAGCAACGTGACGTGGTGGTGGCAGTCAGCGACCAATCGTTGCGTAAGTTGCTTTAATTGGTTGGGAATACTAACTACGCTCACTCCCCCACCTTTCCGTTTCCTGCGAAAGGCCACCCGAGCCAGTGAAAAATAGTAAGGGCTATAAGAATAAACAAGGAAAACAAGAACTTGCTAATTTTCATGGTACCAGAGTCTGGCCACGTTGCTTCTGGCATGTCGAAAGCACCACAGTGAGTTCATTAACAAGTGCGTCACAGAAGTGTGCGTTTAGTGCTGTGAATGACGTTGTTTGTTTGTTTGTTTGTTTGTTTGTCTGTCTGTCTGTCTGTCTGTCTGTCTGTCTGTCTGTCTGTCTGTCTGTCTGTCTGTCTGTCTGTCTGTCTGTCTGTTTAAATACATGTTCACAAGTTTTGATGCGCGAGCATCAAATAGCCCATTGAGTGAGAAAGCCGACGGCGTCTGCAGCATCGAAACGGCACCTTAATTCCCATTGGTTGAGACGCCATGTCACGAGCGCGCCTCGACGGGGAATCGGAGCACCTGCTGCTGCGGAGCACCAGGTGCCGCGTGAGGGGAGAGAGCATCGCCGCGACGCAACGCCACTAGCGGGCGGAGCAGACACCGCGACGCTACCGTATGCGGCGTTGGCACCGCAGGCTGCTGCTGCTGCTTGCTGGCTCGGGCAGCACGTACACCGCTATGGTACATTACTCGCAGCGCCAAACTCGAAGGACCGTTCAGCCGCGTTCAGTCGGACACTAATACTTTCGCGTTCACAACTCATAGAAGTGCTTAGGTGTCCTCGGATATTTAGTTATGCTTATTAGGCAGTGATCAGTGTGGGAGTTCGGTAAATTAACGAGGATCTGGCGCTTTTTCTGTCTCTTTTGAACAATTCCGATTCACGGGGTTATGAGGGAAGAATACTATTGCCACGGTTTCATATAGAGGGAAGGGGATGGCCGATTGTATGTTATGCAGCCCCGAGAATGCCCGTTCGTCATGCAAAGACTATCATCTCGATGGCTGCCATGATTGGCCGGCTCCTAAATCAGCAAAGAAATCCGTGGGTACGAAACATATCGCATATCCATGCAGAGCTTTTTCGTGGCTTCCGCATTTCGAAAACTTCCGAGAGCGCCTGCATGCATAGCCTTCTGTAGTCATCACCAACGCCATCACCAGAAGACTCGGGCGTCTGAAGCTCTTCGTCCGAAGCCGAGGGATAACGCTGCGGCACCGCGCTTGAGCTGTCAGAATAGAGTCTATTCGCTGTTACCAAGCTCAGCGTATACCGCGAGCGCAATGACAAGGCGAATCTATTTCCGCACTTCCGCGTCGTCGCCTGCGCGGAGCCGGTTCCCGCACCTTTCTTGTCCCCGCTGAGGCCACAGCAAGCGTGAGCCGCCTTCCGTGTCTCGTGCATCGGGAAGAGGACGACCGATTATACTGGGCTCCGCCGCCCGAAAATGCGTCTTCATCGCTCGTATAGGTGCCATATATCCGCTTCATATATCAGCAACGCCCCCGACAACCATATGTTTTCTCCAAGCGTGTACAACAGCAAAAAGAAGAACGATCACATTCACATTGCTTAGATCTTATAGACGTTGACGGTAAGATCCCAATTCTTGTTTGTACATGATGCGATACAAGTGGCAGACCAATCAGTGGCGGTCAAAGATTGCCGAAATGAAGCTGTATCTTTGTTTAAAGCGGGCCGAAGTGACGGTTCTTGCTACAGCCACTTCTAAGGTTGTGTCAGAACATGTCTGTGCGACATTTCTTTGCACAATGGAAAGTGCAAGATATGCCAGGCCACTTCCGATGCATAGTAGGAATTATGGGCACTATTCTCGACACGCATGGAGACAGCACGGCCGCCATTATCCGCCATGTTGACTCTCCAAGTGGCTATCGAGAGGTCACGCGTTTTGAAATTTGTGCCGGGAAGCGGAAGTTTTGCAAAAGCAATTTTCCATTTTCATCAAGATGACGAAACGTGTCGTGCAGTTCGAAATTTTATTAATACACTCTAAAAAAACGTTCACACCCTTTGAGTTGTATTTTGTCCCCAAACAATAATGGTCATCTGTCGTGCCCGCATTTCCTTTCTTTAACGCTGCGAGCCCGGAACTTTCTAGTCACAAACGGCTTGCGCGTTATCAACTTGACACGGCATTATCGACAGGAAAGTAGCAAGCGCCGATTTTTCAAGAGAGGAAACGCAAGCGAGGCACATGATGGTTATTGTTTGGGGACAAGATAAGCCCCAATGGGTGTAAAATTTTTTTAGAGTGTACCTTTTTCTGGTCCTTGGCACCTATATTTCTTTTCTTTCTGTCTTTTTTGAAGAGGATGTACGCTAACGAGAGCAACGCTAAACAAGCAATGTAGTATACGCTCGCTTCGTGCTCCGTAAAAGAGACCTCCGATGAGAGCAGGCAGCAAAGCTAAGCGCACACTGCTGCGGGCGAAATTTCGTGACAATGTTCGCCGCCTCCCGCACCCGCCTGAGAAGGCCGGGGAAGCTAACGTGAGTGATAGAGTAATAGCTGCGATTAAAAATGCCCCGTCCGTGCACGTGCATCTTTCCGGACTTCCTCGTGGTGCTGCATTCCTCGCAGGCGTTGCACCGCGGAAACGGACGATCACTGGGCGATAAGGCACGCGTCGGCGCATGACCAGCGACCCGCATTGTGTTCCTGTCACGCAAGCGGCGGAGTCTGCGCACGCAAGCACCCAGCGCCGTCGCCTTGGCCGTGCCAAGCAAGCGCCCCTCCGAACACGGTGCCGGCAGGTATCAATGCACGTGGACGGCGCGCTGATGGCGCTGGACACGCGAGGCACGCGCGCTGGCACGCCGACGGACGACCGAGTTCAGGCGACGCTGCTGTGCTTATTGAGAAAAGCGACGTTGGAATAAGATATGCGAGTGTTCGTCTAAATGGTTAAGGTTCTAACAGAGAAAAAGTTAACTGTGTAAGGGAAATTAAGAAGGAAATAATCACCCACCAAAGCGTATATAGGCACCATGCACTTGCACTGGTGTGCCACGGAAACATGCCCAGAGCTGCCGGAGCTGACGCTGGCGTCATGTTGTTGGAGCCCTACAAAGTTTGTATTGGTCTTTCTCTTATGTAAATGCTAGTAAGATAAGCATAGCACCTTGACTGCTGACTAATAGCGCAAGAGTACACATCATCAGGAGCCACTTACAAATGAGGAAACTGGAAATTTCATTCCTGCTTAGCTGAAAGTGGCTCAAATTTCCAAAGTGGTGTCTACAATATGGTCAGCTACAACATAGCCGGTCAGGTATACAACAAATCCAACCACCCCCATCAGCGCCACCACCTCCAACCTAAGCACGTGCCCTCGATCCTTAAACACTTGGACTTAGTGTGCAGCATGCCACATCCATCAAACAGAAATATGTACTGAGAGCTTTGGTACTTAACCCGAACAATTAAGCTAACATGAAACTATTTTTCATCGCATAGTTCAAAGTGACCAGTTCGTCAAAAAAGACTATCATCTATTATCACCCGGTAGCTTTCTCAAACCTCCGTGCTTCTTGCAGCGTCAGCAGTGACGCGTCCTGCATCATCATCAACTAATACGCTATGCATCAGTGATGAGCATTGATATGTGTTTGATGAGTGAGCACGATAATAGCGCCCGTTATAAGACTGAGTAGAAATGCCGAGTGGCTCACTAACAACCATAGTTGTATGCCCAGCGTTCATCCATTCCACATCTTTTCTCTATGTGTCTTTTCGCTGGGTTTCCAGTTCATATACAAGTAGACGTACCAACTAACTAACCCAGCAAGAAACTCTGCTGGACGCAGTATACTATTCTTTGGCAGGGGACAGATCTCTGTGGACGAGGAACCACGCACAGTTGATTAACGCACAATATAAGCAGTGTTGTGCGGAACGGCGTCCCTGAAGCTAGTTCCTTTTGGGAGGAACGCAGGAACTCCACCGTTCCGTTAAGGGTCGGTGGCGTTAGCTACCTGTTAACAACTTGCTAGCTAGCGCAGGTTAGCCTACGTTGGAACGAAAATATGGAATAATATTCCGAAGAGGATAAAAGAGAGTTCAAGATTTTCGTACGTTCTTAAGCAATTTATAATATATAATCAATATGTTTCTGCATTGTAATTATTGTAACGGATTTTGCTATTGTTGGTTTTTCTCTTATGATCTAACAAATTTATTAATATCATGTTAACAATAATGTTAGCGGAATACTCGCAAATCACATTACCTGTTAACCTGAGTTGCAATGGTGTTTTTTATTCATTTGCATGGGCCCAGAACTAGCAGTATTGCTAAGGGCCCAGGTGATTTTCAGCAGCGTTTGTAATCATAAATAGAAATAAACTGAAACTGAAACTATAGCGGTAACTCGTTAGGTTAACGAAGGAACGGCAGAGGGAACGGAGTTCCTTCTGGAAACGTTCCACGGCATTGAAGGGATTGACATATTGTGGCCCTCTGGCAAGTGCAGTTCTCGCAGGGATCGAAAAGAAGCACGAGATTTTTAGCATCTGAGTTTGAATATGTCGCTTTTCTAATGAATTGTTCGGGATTGCAGGCTTGGACACCTTAAAAGAAAGCGCGAGCTCATTGTCGCCAGTTGCTTATTCCCAAGGTTTAAGCTACCATGGATCGGAGACAGTTCTATACGAGAGCAGGCGAATGTCAACATAAAGACAGCTGGCTGCGGTGACCAAATCAGCCATCTCGTCCGCGCCCGGAGATTTCTTCTCGTTCGGGCGCCAAACCCTTCCAGCCGAGGCTCAGGATGAGTTGTCGCGGTAGCTGCTCGTACCAGTTGACTGACTATTCGCTGTCGCAGATGAAGAACTTCAAGGGTCTGAACCAACCTTTCCCCAAGTACAGCGCGGCAGTGCCCTCAAGCGCCTCAGTGGAACGGCTCTTCAACATTGCCAACGAAGTGCTGACGAAAAAACGGGTTCGTCTGTCGGACACCAACATCGAGATGCAACTCTTGCGGAGTTTAAACAAGGGACTTTACTAAATAACGAACATGCATATTCTGAACATTTTTCTCCACTGATATTGCAATAACTTGAATTAGCATTCAATAAACACCCATGTATTGTTCCTTTCGATACGGTTTCTTGTGGAAGAAATTTAATTATATTGGTGCATGTGAGTAACTTTCTATTTGCATATCTGAAGCGCAGTATCCTGACTGGGCATTTGAATGCCGAAGGGGAAAGTGCCATAGGTGTTGCACTTGTAATAGACGGGCACCAAAGTAGCAGTTAGACATGTCTGGAGTATGTCCGCTGCTCCCTGAAAAAGTTAGTTTAGGAGCGTTTCTTTGGATTCTTTTTATCTCCAGATAATCTGCTGCCGGCGATGATCAAATTTGTATAATATACGTAGTTCGATGTGAGTTTTAAATCGCTCACTTTATTTCGCCTCGGGATTATCCGACACTATATCTTAATTTTAAAAAATCAAATGTAATGTTAATGTAACGACACGTTCCAATGTTCGAATTGTAAGTGGAACGTGTTCCTTTCATTAAAGGAACTTGTAACGGCAACTCGTTTCAAGACTGGGAAGGAACGAGGAACGAGGAACGAGACGGGGACAAAATGTATCTTAAGAGTATTCCCCCATTCACCAGCGTTTGGGTCTCACCCCTCACAGTAGAGTATTTTAGCACAGCGTTACAGCTCTACCGTTACTGCTGCCGTTTAATATGATATGTTAAAATACTCTAATAACGACCGAGAAGAAACGTTCACCGGAAGACGGAGACTTAAACTGATAAACAATGGGCCAACAGGACAAGTTCCTTTTACGAAACATGGCCTCCAGCCTGAGGCATCGCTTGTTCGTCCGTTTTTGATCACTTCTAATAAAGATCGGCGTGATAGGTGGTTAATGGCAAGCGGCATAAGGGGAGACTTAATTATATAAACACGGGCTCGGGTTTCCCAGAATGTTCATGTGGTGACTGTCGAAGGAACGAAACAACGACCGGCAGCTACAGTCTGTAGAACGGTGTGTACCTCCGACAGAACGACCTGCGTGAAAAAGAACAAACGAAGGACAACAACATCGATGGAGTGTGCCAAAAATAAGAGATCACGCAGGTGAACCCGCACGTCCCCGAAGTTGCTATTTGTGCTGTTCAGCAAGACCATATACAGTAACAATACGGCCATAACAACCCTCCCCCCCCCCCCCCCCGCCTTCTCTTTCTCACGTCACCTGAAGCTGAAGATGGAGTACGGGGACAGGAAACGCTAGGAAGACAAGCATAAAAATATGCGTCCCCTTGCTGTATCCCTTGAATAAGGCCTAATTGCAGTCGACAAATGGGCGCTGCAAGGCGCGAGATATATGTATGTGTAGCGTGGCGTCTCTGCAAGGTCCGGCTGCGGAAACATTGAGAGACGAAGGGACGACGGCGCTCCATCAGCGGGGAGCGGGAGGAGGAAAAGCGGCTGGGGCGTCAAATATGCATGCATGCCCGTCCACTTACGTGCCTTCGTCTCCGTGGTGTCGCTTTTCTATTTGTCGTAGTCGAGGCTTGCGGAGTCGACTGCGGTGTAGGCTTTCTCGGGTGTCAAACCCTTTGTAAGAGCAGTTGCAGGTGAGAAACGAGCTTCAGCAAATCATTGATAATACGGGGTGGATAATTTGGGAACACTGCCAGAAAAAAAAAAAGAAAGATTTGCGGAAGACAGACGCGCGGAAAACTAAATACCAACCCAAGCGTCCCTTCGCGAGTTGCGGTGTCGTTTGAAGAAGAGGCTTGGACTACTAATGTAGTACATGACCGACGATCGAAGTCCGTAGAAGGCATATGAACACACTGCAGACGCAGCGTTAACTCCCAACAACATCTTTTATTACAAGATACCACGCCTTACGTTCTGCCTCGGTGCGTCAAAGAACACGTGCATTAGCGTTATCATTTTTTACAACAGCAAAAACAATAGTTACATAGTATTCTAAGATGACATACCAACATGCCCGCAGTGCAACTCTGTAGCAGAAGAGACGTTCTGCGGAGAAGGATTATGTAACACTATAGGATATGCCTCCAACAGCGAAGCGAGCCAACGCAGAAACCAATATTGTAAAATACCATGTACCTCGGGTAACTAAAACACAATTTGCTTACGTACCTAGATTTTATTTCAACTTGTTAAATAAAAACTGTTCGACTAAGCTTTGCCTCCTTCTCAGCTGTTTCTATGTTTTTCCTTCTTTCCCGGCGTGCTGCTGGCGAAATTCGATAGAGAGAGACAAATAAGAGACGAAAGGGGGTGGGGGGGGGGGGGGTCAGAGCGGTCAGCCAGAGTAACCGTCCGTTTGGCTACTCTGTACTTGGGGAAGGGGCAAAAAAGATGAAGGGAAATGAAGAGAAGATATGAAATGAATCTGTACGCAAAAAGCACGAGGAAGACAATTGACAACGACTACAATATTTCATACAGTCCCGATGCTTTCAAAGAAGACACGTGCTTTTAGAGGAACTCTGGCTGTCGTCGACTAGTACCAGCGTTCAAGAATTCTATTTTCTGTAAGTGGACGGTTGTCAAGCTTGTTGAGCGTGGTGCAGGGTGCTTTTCTTAGTACACTGAAACGAAAATCACACAGGAGGTGTGCAATCGTTGTTGCATAGCGCGCCTTATTCCTTAAGATTCCATATCTTATTTCAAACAATTCCATATCATCACGTGGTTGCCTTGCCGTGAACACGACAATCATCTCTTTGCAACCCAAAACTTCACATTCATGACGTACTTATGCAGGAGTGGTTCTAGACCAAATTTGCTGTCCAAGCTCTAAACCATTAGATTATCGGATGCGCGAAATATCACCGACATATACAGGGCATGGCGCAGGCGGTTTCTGTATTTCTTCAAGATGTGGCGAATTTAAAAATGAATGAAGCGTCCACGTAAGGACAGGTGACTATAGGGTTCCAAGGCTTCCTGGCTCTCCAAGCACCAATCTAAGCAGCCCAACAAACGCTGCGCCTGGTACAAGTCGCCAGAGACAGGCGCCACCATTAACAATTTCCTTTATCGGCAGCGAAAATCAGCGACCTCGAAAAAAGATGTTGCAAATGTGAGCTCGCTCTTGGATGTCGCTTTTTAATGCGTTAGCATTAGGAATGTATGTGTGAGAATATATATATATATATATATATATATATATATATATATATATATATATATATATATTGTTACGCTCTTAGGTGTGTAGTGGATTCACGAATGTGACACTCTGAGGAGCATAGTGGGTTCACGCCTCAACAAAAAGCACCGGAGGGTGGTGAACGAGGAAGACGACGTGTGGCTGGCTGGCTGAATCTCGCCAGGCGCTCAGCTGATCCAGGCCATCGCTGCTAACTCTACCCGGCTTCAAAGTAACGCCTTTTGTGGGCGCAACAGAGTGGTGGAGGTGCTGGGTACGACAGGACGTACCACGGAGTCGCAACATCCAGAACTTCGCCGGAGCCGTCGTCTTGCCGGTCTCTTGCCAACGACCTTCCCTATGGCTCAGGACGGTGATGGACAAATGCCAGCTCTAGTTTCACCTTCTCAAAGGTCAACGCCAGTTGGACCTTTGCGGCACTACATGGAGCCACGCTCGTTCGCGGGAAAAGTGGGCGAGGACGTCGACGAGTGGCTGATGCACTACGCAAGGGTGAGCCGCTACAACCGTTGGGATTCTGTCACTCAGCTTGAATATGTCGCGCTCTTTCTGAGTGAGACGGCGCTGATGTGGTATGAAAACCACGAAGACTCCCTAACAACATGGGAGCACTTTGTCGAGGAAATAAAGAAGTGTTTTGGCGACACCCACGCCAAACAGAAACGCGCCGAGAGAACACTTGCTCAAAGAGCTCAAGCTCCTGGAGAAACATGCACTATATACATCGAGGAAATCCTCAAGCTGTGCAAAATCGTAAATCCGCAGATGTCCGAGGAAGACCGAGTCGGACATCTCCTCAAAGGAATTGCAGAAGATGTATACAATTTCCTCATAAGTCGGGAACACGTTGATTCCGTCTCAGATGTCGTGCGTCATTGCCGTACGTTTGAGACGTTGAAAACACGTCGCATTGTGCCAAAGTTTGGACGCCTGGCGAATGTGACAACCATTGCCAGCGTAGATGAGAGCCCGTCTGCCGATCTTTCGTCTACTATACGGCAGATCGTGCGTGAGGAACTGCTGCGGCACCAGGAACTTGCGCGCGACGTCATACGACAACCTGACGGTTATTACCCGCAACACATGGCGCCTGCCGCACCCTGCGCTTCCTGGCAACCGGCGGTATGTGTCACAGACGTCAACCGCAGCGGTGCTCCATGGCCACGTGAGGACACATTTACGACCGAACACCGACCTGCAGAACACCCTCGCTCCAGCAGGTTTGCACGCAGACCGACCGTTCCTCCTGTGCAGCAGGCTCAGCCGCCTCGCTCTGCTACACGACCCCCCACGGCTGAGCGCTTCGAAGGGCAGTTCATCGATCGTCGTTTGCCTGTGTGTTATAGCTGTGGCGACTTGGGTCACATTGCCAGGTACTGCAATCGCCGCCAACCACCGAGGTTCGACCGATCGACGATGTCTAGGCGGTACCGCGCTCCTCTGGGCGAAACATACTCGCCTTCGCACACATACTTAGGACGCTTGCCTCACCAGCACCCGGAGCCGCTGCGGAACCGTTCTCCAGCATCCGATCGCAGCTTGACACCACCACCCGCTCCTCGTGTAAGCCGATCGCCCTCTCCGCGGCGTCGATACCCGTCGCCACCTCCGGAAAACTAGCCAGCGCGGCCGTTGGAGGTGAGGTCGCTGGACAATCTTCGCTGTCGACAGAGATACCTCCAACCATTTGTATGTTTAAGAATACGGTGTTTGTATTAATTGACGGGGTTTCATCCATGGCCTTAGTGGACACGGGAGCAACTGTTTCAGTGATGAGTCTGGCGTTTAAAAGCCTCCTAGGACGAAAGGTGATGTTTCGCTGGGACCGTGCCGATACGTTTCGCGGAGTGAGTGGGGAGTTGTTGTATCCTGTGGGCGTGTGTAATGTAGACGTAACCTTGGGTGGCCAAATATTTAACGCGGAGTTCGCTGTTCTACCGCATTCTACGCATGACGTAATCCTGGGCCTTGATTTTTTGAAACTGTGTGGTGCCACTGTCGACTGCAAAACGGGTGAAATCAGTGTAGGTACGAGCTTTTCTGCTGCGTTTATGGAAGGCCCACCGAATCGTGAAAGTGTGCTTTGTGTATCCCGGGATACCGTTGTGCCTCCGTTATCCGCAACGTACGTTTCAGTCGCCTGTTTTCCAACCACCGACGGAACGTTTGACGCTACCGTGGAGCCCGTTCACCTGAGTTGCATTAAGAGGAATGTACTGATACCGTATTGCACGCTGTCAGTTGTTCAGGGACGCACCAACTTATGGGCCGTAAACTGTTCGAGTGAACCTGCAATACTACCACAGGGTCTGAAACTTGCCGCCTACCATCAAGATCACGTGCTATCGCTCGCCATTCTTACAGAGGCCCTTGATTCTGCGGATGAGCGCCATTTCGCTAATGTCTGCCCTGCGGCGCACTCCTCATTTCTGACTATGGTAAACAAGTCTCTCAGCACTAAGCAGCGTCACGAAGTGGCGAATATTCTGCTAAAGCATGCCCGACTGTTTGACTTCTCCCAGCAAGAGGGGCCACCATTGTTTCCTCCTTCTCGTATACACCATCGCATAGATACGGGATCTGCCCAACCACTGCGACAGAAACCATACAGAGTCTCACCATCGGAACGCAAGGTGATCAATGACCAAGTCCACGAAATGCTAAATAAGAATGTAATCCAAGAATCCTGTAGTCCGTGGGCAGCGCCAGTGATCCTGGTTAGGAAGAAAGATGGTTCATGGCGATTTTGTGTTGACTACCGCCGCCTCAACACCATCACTAAAAAGGACGTATATCCTCTTCCGCGTATTGATGATGCTATCGACTGCCTCTCATCAGCGTCTTACTTTTCGTCTGTTGACTTGAGGTCGGGGTACTGGCAGATTCCGATGCACGAGGCAGACAAGGAGAAAACGGCATTTGTAACACCAGATGGACTTTTTGAATTTAATGTGATGCCGTTCGGGCTCTGTAATGCGCCTGCAACTTTTGAGCGCTTCATGGACAACATCCTGCGTGGTTTGAAGTGGGAAGTATGCATGTGCTATCTAGATGATGTAGTGATTTTCGGGCGCACGTTCAGTGAGCACAACGCACGTCTCGATCTTGTGCTAGACTGCTTGGACAAAGCGGGTTTGGTCCTCAACTCGAAGAAGTGCCATTTTGGAGAGCGCCAAACACTCGTTCTGGGACACCTAGTGGATAAGGACGGTATACGACCTGATCCAGCGAAGACTGCTACGGTGGAAGCCTTCAAGCAACCTCGCCATGTAAAAGAGCTACGCAGTTTCCTAGGGCTTTGCTCGTACTTCCGCCGGTTTATTCGTGGATTTGCCAACATCGCGTATCCGCTGACATGCCTCCTCCAGAAGGGCGTTCCCTTTGAATGGACTCCTGAATGTGAAGCTAGTTTTCGTGAGCTGAAGTCTCGTCTGACGTCTCACCCCATTCTCCGACACTTCGACCATGCGGCTCCCACAGAAGTTCATACGGACGCTAGCGGTATTGGCATCGGCGCTGTCCTTATCCAACGCGTCGACACCAAAGAACACGTCGTCGCCTATGCGAGTCGTTCTTTAAGTAAGTCCGAGCGTAACTACACCGTTACAGAGCAAGAATGTCTTGCAGTTATTTTCGCAGTACAGCGCTTCCGGTCGTACCTGTACGGGCGCCCCTTCACTGTGGTGACAGACCATCATTCTCTCTGCTGGCTGGTTAATCTCCGTGATCCGTCGGGCCGGCTTGCGCGTTGGACACTCCGTTTACAGGAATATAACTTTACCGTTTCTTATAAAAGCGGCCGCCGACACGCCGACGCTGACTGCCTCTCGCGCATGCCGCTTCCAACGACGGACTGCGACGCGGACAACTTCGACTGCTATATTGCATCACTGGAGCCGGGATTTCCTGATATAAATACCTTCAAGGTCGAGCAACAAAAAGACCGAACTTTAGAACCACTGTTCATTACTGCAAGGCAATCAGCACCATCAACTCGTTTCTGTGTTCGTGATGGGGTTCTTTACAAAAAGAACTATTCTACTACAGGCCCACGATATCTTCTGGTGGTCCCGGAGAGTCTCCGTGTCTCCGTCTTGCGCGCTATGCATGACGATCCAACATCTGGACATTTGGGTTCTGCGCGAACTCTCTACCGCCTTCAAGAAAGATTCTACTGGCCCAAAATGCGCCAGACGACCGCCCAGTATGTGTCCAGCTGCAACGAGTGTCAACGTTATAAGCGTCCGACGAGTGCTCCTCCTGGTCAACTCCATCCAGTGCCACCCCCCAGCACTCCCTTTGAGCAAGTTGGCATCGACCTCCTCGGTCCTTTCCCGCGTTCATCCGATGGGAACCGCTGGATTATCGTGTGTGCCGATCACTTGACACGCTACTGTGAGACAGCTGCAATACCATCGGCTACTGCAACCGAAGTGTGCATTTTTCTGCTGCGTTTTGTCATTCTTCGACATGGACCTCCCAGAGTCATCATCAGCGATCGTGGGCGGCAGTTCACTGCAGACGTGGTCGAAGAGATGCTTCGTCTATGTGCTTCAAGGTTTCGACATTCCACCCCGTATCATCCCCAAACAAATGGCCTTACGGAACGCACGAACAGAACTCTCACTAACATGCTGTCCATGTATGTCGAGTCAGATCATAAGAACTGGGACAGCGTGCTACCTTTCATTACGTACGCATTTAACACCTCAAAGCATGAAGTTACGGGTTACAGCCCCTTCTTTCTTCTTTACGCGCGTCCGCCTCGTTATACACTAGACACTATCTTCCCGTTCTCCAGCCACGATAATCTTTGTATATCAGAGACAGTCTGTATTGCTGAAGAAGCCCGACGACTTGCTTCTTTACGCACTCTTCTTTCACAAGACCGCTCGAAGGCAAGCTACGACCGCCGACGCCGACACGTGATATATGACCCTGGTGATTTAGTGTTGCTCTGGAAACCAACCAGGAAACGTGGACTATGTGAAAAACTGCTGGCCCACTATGTTGGCCCCTATGTTATTACGGAGCGCATCAGCGAATTAACCTACCGCATAGCACGTCTCACATCAAATGGCCGACGGTCAGCAAAGACTGAACTTTCGCATGTCGCCCGTTTAAAGCCCTTTATTTCTCGATAGCCTGTTAGACTTGCCCGGCGGGCTTCGTCTGCGCGGAGGGAAATGTTACGCTCTTAGGTGTGTAGTGGATTCACGAATGTGACACTCTGAGGAGCATAGTGGGTTCACGCCTCAACAAAAAGCACCGGAGGGTGGTGAACGAGGAAGACGACGTGTGGCTGGCTGGCTGAATCTCGCCAGGCGCTCAGCTGATCCAGGCCATCGCTGCTAACTCTACCCGGCTTCAAAGTAACGCCTTTTGTGGGCGCAACAATATATATATATATATATGAACGAAAAGATAGGAAAGTGAGGGGGGGGGGGGGGCGACTCATATTAGTCGTATCATAAGAAGCCAACAATGCACAGCCAACGAAGCGCACAGCGTAGAGGAAATGATGTCTAGTACTGCCTGACTGAATTAAAGAAAGCATAAATAAATAGGAATTGGTATTAAAGCGGATATATATATATATATATATATATATATATATATATATATATATATATATATATATATATATATATAGTGAGAGTGACGGTGGTCTGATCTCGACCATCGTCAGTTGCACCGCTCCTCCAAGAGGCATGCAGGACGTGTGTTGAGTGCGCTCCTGAACAACGCATTGAAATGTGGTGAACGCGGTTTAAATCATAAATCCAGGGCATGAAAGTGGTGAGACGTAATGCTAACGCATGTACCGCTAAATCACCGCTGATATTTTTTTAAAGCAGGTCTTCATCTTTGTTTAATGTTATTTGGCGAGGAATTATATGAAGCGACAGGGTGAGGAAGATTGTAGGTAATGGCGTCGAAACAGGCCATCTCTGGGAGACGCCTTTGTCGATTCTGCAGCAGACCTACAGGCTTATGAGGATACCGATTATGCAGTGTAACAATAGTAGAAAATATTCCTTGTCGGGCTGATGAACCGAATATACACTGTCTATATGATTGGCATATAGGCGTATCGGTACAGATGTGTGGCTATAAGTAGTTCTTTAAAACAGCGGCTCAATTTGCACATCTCTTCGCAGGCTGGCGCGATGATTAGCACATCACTGAGTGTACCTCGTATTGACAGAAGGCAATTCTTAAAGGGCCTCCCACCAGGTCTGGCCATTTTGAGTTGACAAGCGCAGAGCATACAAAGCGCGCCAACGATCGTGTTTGCGAAGAATCACATCGCTACGCGCCGCCGAAAGGTCTGCAATTTCAATCCGAACGTCGTTTTCCCTTCTCCTCGCGGCCACTACGCTACAAGCCGGGAGGTGACGTACTCGCGTCCCTGCGCCTACGTACTCGGGTCCGCAGTGTGACGTCGCTCGTGGTGACACGTGACTTCGAGAATTGTTCAAGGCACCATCTGGTATTTGTGTGATCTGTTGCTTGAATTGGCGAATTCAAGTTTAGAGAAATAATAAAACACACAAACGGAATGTCTGCGGGTTTTTTGTTTTACTTCGCACCGAAGCAAGAGAGATGTACTTCCGCTTCGTCTGCTTGTTCGCATGGTCATGTAGTCACGGGCGCAGGTACCAAAACTATTGATTGATTGATTGAAAACATTATTATTCCACCGAGCCCGCCTCTAACCCTACACGCAGGTAGGGGGGGGGGGGGGGGCAGGTCGAAGCAGCCTCTGCGCGTTGAGAACGGTGAGTCTTCCCGACATCAACGGCAAGGCGGATAGCTCGACGCTGGTCGTCTTCGGCATCGCTCTGGAGCAAGACCTCCCAGGCTTCTCTACTGCCAATCTTTACCTTGGCCCCTGGGGAGCCAGCACACTCACATATTACATGGTTTAGCGTACTTTTCTCCTTACAAATTTTGCAGAGGGCGTCGTTATAGTCCCTCGTCCGAGTTAAGTAGATCCAATATGGTGATGTATAATTATTTTCCTGGAGGCGCCGCAAAATGCGAGCGTCCTCCAGAGAGAGAGACCGATGCGGAAGAGGAAAGATTCGTCTTTCGGCTTTGTAATGATCTACGATTTCTCTATACGCGATCATGTTATCTTTGATCCCTGGAACTGGCTGCTGTAGAGTTGCCCGGTGGTAGAGTGCACGGGCGAGCTCGTGAGCGGCTTCGCTACCTGGGACTTCTTCATGGGCCGGAGCCTAAGTAAAGGTTATGTCCCTCCAAGGAGGGTTTTTGAGTAGCGAAACTATGCCATTTTCTACCGTGTTCCAGAGCGTGTTCATGCTCTGCGATCCGCTTGTTCTGCCCCGGTATTCGTGTAATGCTATGTTCAGACTACGTTCGTAAGGCGCCGATTTTTCGTAACATACGTAAGCGGAAGCGCAACAAGCGTATGCGTCTAGTTCAGACTGTGAACGTAAAGGTACCAACGTGCGCAATTCACGGGAAAATCGTGGGTGAGAGTGTTAAAGGGTCGGCAACATTTACGACTGCGATATTACGACCGTTGCGACACAGCCAATGACCGATAAGCTTTCGGTTTTCAACAACCGGTGACGACACTTCCGTCCTCCCGTCTGCAGACAGCTCCGGGCGCGGGAAGTGCCATTCCGCCATTCCGTGCGCACGATTGGCTGTGTTCGTGAAAATTTTTGCAGTGCGCCTTGCGAGACTGTTTTCAGTTCATCCGGTTTATCCGCCGAGGAAATCGATGGCCGCAGATGCGTGCTCCGAACTTCGATGAGTGGTCTCATTAGGTTTTCAAGGAAGCGGAACTGCTGGGGCGACATGCGCATGAAGTTATGAAACATCGCAACGTCACCAACTCGGAGCATGGCGAAAAGGTTATGAAAATCGCCGTCCACGGCCCTGTTGAGAAATACTTGCCGCACCCAAACCCTTCTGCGTCGCCTTCGTCGTCTTTGGGCGATTGAATACGTGACTATAAGTTTGTTTTGAGCGTGAATTTCTTTGATCTCGGCCAGCGCTCGCATGTTGACAGGAGCCATATTGGACCGCTGGTGACGTCGATTCTGCAGCTCCAAATTTGATTGGCCTGTTGTAGAAGCCGTAATTTAAGCAGCAGTAAATGTGAACAAAGGTGCCGGCTTAACTGCCGTAACGCTTTTTAAAGCCGTTACGTTCGATACGCCGGAAGAGCTGTTACGCGCGTTACGACCGTAGTGTGAACATAGCTTAACACTGAATTATAGCGCGAGCCATTGTCCTTGTGCACAGCGCGCAAAATCGTGCGCTGCGCGAAACCAGACAATCACAACAGCTCGTGCGCAGCACTTAAAAAAAACGAAAAAAAAACGAGGAGAGAAAAAGATGAAGGCAGGGCCCGTGACGTATGTGTCACGCGATCCTCGATGTCCGGTATGGGAGAATGCAGGGAAGGAATTTCGCTTGCGTAGGCTAGACGGGGCGAGAGGAGAGAGTGCCTCGCTATACAGTGGAGCTCGCCTTCTGAAATCATGGGTTCGCGGCAATGAAACATTTCTATCTCGGCTATTAATGAGCCAATTTTAAACATTTTTCCGGCAGAACGCTCCATAGAGGACACGTAACAACTTTCAGCGTATAACCAAGATCTGCTGTGGGGCCTGGCGAGGGGCCCTTCAAGAACATACCTTAGAATATATTTGTGCATGAATGACTTTGAGAATACCAGCACGGCACAAACTCGCAGTATTTATTAAGCAAGAACTTTTAATAACCGTTGAGCCTCACTAAGGAACGATGTCGAGTTTTAGCGCTCCATGGCATCCGAGATCGGTTGGCCCGCGAGGCTTATCTATGCTTACCTAAGCATGCCCTACCCGATCTCGGAGGCCTTGTCAAGCTTCTCTCGTTAAGCCTATCGCGCCAAGAATCAAGAAAAAAATCCAGAGGCCAGCTGTCGCCAATACTTTGCTGTTAAAACATCCTAATACAAATAAAAGCAAATACAAGCATGAGATAGGAACTAATGAGGCGAACAGTGCAGGACAACGACTTCATAGACCCGAAGCGGGCGGTCCTCACTTCGACGAGCGCCGCCATGTTCCCCTACGTGTCTGCATTTGTCACTGAATGCGAAATCCCAAAGTTAGCATAAACACGCAAGAGCCACAGCACCGCTTATGGAGTGCACAGTGCACTCTGCTGAGTGCACGCAACTTTAACGCGACGTTCTTGCTTTTGATGTATAATCGCTATACTAAAACTCTCTGGTAACTAAGGTACCGACGAATGATGAACAGCTCTACGCGCGAAGAGCTTTGGAAATCCCGCATTGCACCAAAAGCGTCGACTTAAATGTTGTGGTCGGGGTGCCTCTACGCAGCGATTTCAGCTTTCGATGCGTCCTCCCTTTCGCTTCAGGCCTAAATTGACGCTGTGCGAGGCTCAACACACAAAGGACGCGCAAGCTGCCGGCGATGCTGGGCTGCCGTGACCGAAGCTGTGTCACAGCTACGGCGCCGCCCCAAGCAGCGCCACTCTCAGGCCTGCTTCCAAGTTGCCAGAGACACCTGGGGAGGGCGGCGCCTGGACCGAGAAGAGCGGGGCCGCCATCCCGAGCTGCTCACAGTCCAAAAACCAGTCTCGCTGAGTGTCGTCGTCTGGCCTGGCGTGGCGTTCAATTATCTCCAAGGCTGCCTCTGCAGGCGCGCCGAGGTTACTAGGCGCGAGCTGGCCCAGGTCGGCGCCGCTCCTCTCACTGCGTTTCGCGCTCCTTGTCCCTCCTCGGCTCTTCTTATTTTTCGACGCGCCTCATTTATTCCCTTCTTGCGAGCTGCCGAAGATGTCACACCCACCGTCCGCCCTCTCGCCAGAGCTCTGCCGGCGGGCGGCGTTCCTGGGGCGCGCTCTTTGTGGAGCCACAGACGAGCTTTTTTGTTTTGCTTCCTCTCTTTTCCCGCGCTCTCCTTTCTCTCTCTCTGCGTGTTACAATGCGGGAGTGTGAGCGCTCCTGCCCGCGCTTTAGAGCGCCCCTAGCTGCTCTCTTCGGCGCCGGTAGCACTTGCCAGCGGCCATATATATATATATTTTTTTTTTCTACGTCAGCGTGGTCACTGAGGCCGTCGCTCCAGAGGAAGGGGGGGGGGGGGGCGCGTGCCGCTCCGGTAGCACCTGTCCTTCCTTCCTTCTTTTTTTTCTCTTAACGACAGCCTTCGTCCTGGAGAGAGAGCGACACTTCGGCGAAAGCGTTGCTTGCCGAAGCCCGTCAACCGTGGCTTCATTGCTGGGTGCGGCCTGGAGCTGCTCTCGGCTCGTCGGTCTCTTCGCACGCTCCTCGGGGACTTTTATCAACAGTTGGAGCGGAGCAAGCGGATGTTTCTTCGGAGGGGGGCCAAATTGGTTTCGCTCTTTGACAGCCCGGTTGTGTCGCCCGCAGGCGCTAGGGACCATCGTGTCGCTTACGAAGCCAAAACTGGTTAATTTACCGTGTTTTCTTTTTTCCCTGCCTCGATCGCCAATTAACTCTGGCATCTTACAGTGCCTTCGGAAGACTCATACCAAATGACTAGCTACAGTCTTTGACCGGAGGAGACAATTTTGAGGGGTCCTTGCTCTCGTCCAAGGTAAGCATGCGCACAGCGATCTTCGTCTAGAGGCCTCTTGCTGAGACGGAACCCTGGACGACACCTGCCCAGGCTTAAATGGACACGGAATAGCAATACCAAACTAGTCTATATTGCTCAATTATTCTTTGAAAAACTATATTTTCATTCATTTGGTGAAAGACGGTGATGGAGAAAATGAAGTCCGAACTCCCCTTTCTTTAATTTCGCGCAGAAACCGCACCGTCGGCACGTCAATGTGACGTCACCAATTTGAAAATGTGCCTCTCGTAATTGGGCTACTGTGGCACAGGAAAAGTCCGCAATGTTGCCGTTTCGAAACGTTGATTACTTTAGAATGCAACGTAGTCCTTCTTTCAAGTCCTTCTTGCCAGTCTAGTGTCACAATACGACTGCGTTGCGGCAGCGCTAAAGACTGCGCGAATTGTTTCGAAAACAACACGTGCGAGTAGAGCTGTCGCAGGAAAGCGTGTTTGAAGGGTCACTGGACACTTCCTTCATTCGTTTTTATTTATTTTCCGAAATTTCTCAAGTAAATATTAAATAAACAAGGGAGGACTACGTGCAAATTTATATAGTTTCCTCAATCTTTTAGTTTCAAAGCATTAATAGTGTTGCCCCGGCCAAGAATAGCTTAACGCCGTCCAACATTACCTTCATTTCCTTTTTTTTTTGTTTTTGTTTTTCGTGACTGCAAGACAGCGGTGACAGGCTGCATCTAGATACCCTACTTAAACCATGTCGTTGAAACACCACTTCGGAGGGATGCACACTCGACCCGTCAGACGAACCAATGGCAGTGAATATGGGTCACCTTTCAGCGCGGGACTCCTGAAACAAAGCATAGCCCTAATAATGCAATGAGTCTGTCCCTCTTCTACTGCGAAATGATCCTGTTCTCCGTCCGTCACTGGCTCCGCCGGCGTTCCAAGAGCGTTATTCATCGGGATCATTTGGCCAAGCGGATGTTAAGAATCATTTAGAAACCAGCTAAAATAGAGGCTGTAATATCTCTTGTGTTGCCAGTTTCGCTTTCAGATCTTTATAGCTTTCAATTCTATATATGTCGTCTACCAACACTTTGTGCGCCGATGGCGCTAGTGTTGTCTTGTATATAAATCAGCTAGGTCATTGAACTCTCGCTGTTCGCTATAGAGTTCACATTAGCAGTAACCTGTTGTTAGTGCTGTTTGCTCTACGCTTGCTTGGTAAAGCAGGTGTGGCCCCGGCCCTTAGGTTTTGACTTGTACTTAAAGACCCTTTTTGAACAAGGTTGTTGACTTAAATTAAAGCCTTGAAAACGAGCCTAATGCACGAGATTACAGGCACAGGCACTTTGGGCACGCCTTAACTGGCCTCTCGTGATTTTCGACATGTACAACGATTTCAACTGTCACCACATTTACCGCTATTGGGACTCTCAGAGCGCACATTTGACACCTGTCATGGCTACCATAACGCCACTTAGATTGTTTGCCAACGCAGAGGCTACATGCCTCATTCTTCGGTGTTGTGACTATCATCATCATGGCTCAGTGCAAGAGGAGGACAAGGATGCTGTTGGCTGTAAGCAGATCTTCTTGGAATTGCCGGATATTACTCCGCCCCCGTGCCACCTTTCAGCAGAGTTTTCACAGAGTTTAAGAAACCTATTAGCTATAGGTACGTTATTCTGTGCGTCCTCATTGAAAGTGCAGTGCTAGACTGACGGACAAAGCGACACGCACAGTGATGCGGAACAGAACGCAAGCCGTAGCCACCCAGCGCACGCTGCCGTGCCGACCGGTCCACCCCCGCGACACAATGCCCCGAAATGAGTGTGCTAAACGGTACCACTCACAATCTTGGCCCACATAAGAACTTCAGTGGGAGCCAGAACCCCTCCCACCTGATTGTCCAGTGTTCTCTGACTTCAAGCCTGCGAAGGGTCCAAGCTCTTCGTCTGTCTCTTTTACAGATATGTAGCATTGCTCTTTACGCAGTCATTCTGTTTACGTTTCACGTGCCGGAGAAATAATATAACCAGCCCTGGCGAGCGAGAGCTGTCAGTTCCAAAATACATTGTTTTCGTTGAGCTACTTTTGTGAATGCAGATACATTTACTTTCTTTTACATTACTACACAGAGGGAGCAAAGAAAAAGCATTCAGAAGGAACTCGTGGACTAAAGGGTGAACGTCTGTCAAAAGACAGCAGCAGCGCAAATGCGAGCAACACACCGAAGGATGAAGGCGTCAGCGCCATACACGTTCCCTTTTTGCGCTCCTGTGCTGTTTATCCTGATGTATGGATGGATGGATGGATGGATGGATGGATGGATGGATGGATGGATGGATGGATGGATGGATGGATGGATGGATGGATGGATGGATGGATGGATGGATGGATGGATGGATGGATGGACGGATGGACGGATGGACGGATGGATGGATGGATGGATGGATGGATGGATGGATGGATGGATGGATGGATGGATGGATGGATGGATGGATACAACTTTCTTGTACGTCCGGCAAGGTTTAATGCGACCCGAGCTCAGGTCTCCCACGGGGGAACGTCAAGGCCCTGCCTCAACGCAGCCTCACGGGCTTGCTGGACTGCCCACGTCTGAATTTCGAGGTCTGAGCTGCGCAGAGCGGCGGCCCACCTCGACAACAGGGTCTCCGGAGTAACTGCCATCCCTCCTATAACTACATTGCACTCCCACAGCATGTGTTTGAGTGTTGCTGGTCCTTCCTGGCACAATTTGCACGTGTCGTCCTGATGATTATCTGGGAAGATACGTTTCAGAGGGAATGGATTAGGGAAGGTGTTCGACTGAAGTTGTCGCCAGGCGACGGCCTGCCCCCTGTTCAATTTGGGACTCGGCGGTGGGTATATCCTTCTGGCGTTCAAATATGCATTGGTTATGTCATTGTATCTGGTGAGCCTGTCCCGTTCTGCTCGAGTTATCCTGATGACTCAAATTGTAAGCAAGAAGCGCAAAGCTGGCGCGACGCACAACTCGGTTGCTAATCCTCGCGTTCAGTTACACGGCATATCGAACCAGGCCCTTGCGCAACATTATAAATGAGTTGCAGGATGCAGCTGCCCTCGTTTCCTATATATAGGCTGCTTACGCAGCGGACAGGGCAACGAAAGAGCCAATGACATGTAAACATATAAGGCACCACGAGAACCGCTCTACCAATTGACGGTGTATTCTAGGTTTTACATTTGGCGCAGCTGAGATCCGGGATCTTTGAACTCATCTCTCCCTCCCTCTCTGGGTCGAGCGACGCATGCAGGGGCACTTCCAAATCACGGAAGAGGCGAGGCCCTCCGTTTTTAGTCATCTGCGTGCGCTTCGATGACCCCCGTTTCCTGGACCGCAAACCACACTCGCGGCTCAAGATCTCTGCGCGACGGCGTCACAGATGGCCGCTACCGTTGTTTTTCCTCCGCCTTATAATGCACATCGCGTGCCCGCCTTCCAAACGCGAATCGCTTCGCACATGGGCGCTGCATCTGGGGCGTACACTGCATAACGACCGGCGGCTCCCGTTCCCAGGGGGCAATTTAAACCTGACCATCCGCGCTAACTACCCGAGCAGGCGCTTCACGCCGGGCCCCCGGCGGCCCACATCCACACGGCGAACGAGGTCAGCGCCGACGAAGGAGCTGGGAAGACCCGCGCGCGCGCATTGCCGCACCAAGGAGTCGCCGCGCCGACGGCGGCAACCAGCCAGGCGCGATCGAGAAACAAAGAAAAAGGGAATAGAAACGCAAAGCAAGCGGCAGCGCGTGCGAGATATGGCCCATATTTGCGTCCCCGATATGCGCGCGGCCTGCGGGCACTGCACATTCTGGACGCGCGAGTACAAGCCGCCCACGTCGCCCAGTGCTGCGGGAGGAGCGCGTCCCCCTCCTCCTCTGGGGAATCACCGACGCGGACCGTGTTCGGCAGCATCGAGCAGGCTTTCCGCGTGTCTCTCTCACAGATCGGGTTTTCGTGTACTTACGCCATTTATACGCCATAGTCGCCGTCTGGTCATACAACTGCCGTGGCACAGCTAGCGCTCGCTGGCAAACTGTTATTTATTATGCGGAGGGCCCAGGATGGGAGAGGCGGAGCAATAGGGCTGATGTACTTTCTGGTGTGGTATACACGCGGTGAACCGCCCCATCGAATACCACGGTTCTCTCTGTTTTCATGCTTTTAGCATTCACTACAGAAAAAATAAATTGGAGGGTGCTTAAGCTTCGCCTTTAAGAGTGGAACGCGATAGCATTCAAAGATCCCTGACTGCTTCTCACGATGCCCGGCAACTGGAGCGTATGTAACCGTAATGTTTACCGGGAAACGCTGGCTGCGAACGCTATGCCCGAAGGCGGGCTTTGAGGTAAAAACGCGGCCTCTTGCGTGGGCCGCGATGCGGAGGAGGCGAGCGCTATACTGTAGGCATTGCAAGGAACCGGGCGCGCCGCTCCGTGGCCCCCAAGACGCCCGGGCGCCGGCGTGCGCAAATGGCGGACGCCGCGGCTGGTATGTGAATGGTAGAAATGCTGGAAAAAGGGCTCATTTTAGTTCTCGCGTAAAATAATTATGTTTTCTGCTATAGTCAAATTACAATCCGGGAATTATCATGTCTGTAGGTTGTGGGTAAGTCATAGTTTACGATTTTTCCACGTAATTTAGCTTGGGAAATTCAATTAGTTCAGTAAATTCCTTGCGTCGCATGGAGAGCCTGGGTATGGGTGGTTCTAAAATCATTTTGCCGACGCCGGACAGCGACGCGGGACGCTATTTTTCTACGACACGGGCTCTTTAGCGCTTTCACGTTAAAAAGTGCTCTCTACTACATTCATCCTTCGTCCGTTCTCGGCGTCTGTGTCAAAAATTTTAAGCGCCATGTTTTAAAGTGAACATTGCTTCCGTTTCGCCGGGGACATTAATTTTGAAGCTGTTCTCTAAGCGTCGACCTTGTCCTTCACAGTTACTTTCTTCTTCCTCTCCTACGTCAACTTATTCTTAAACTGCAGGCAGCACTGAAATTGCCTGTGCGTTGCTGTTAGCCGGTGCTATGAACGCCTCGACGCAGATGTCGCATGGCTCTGACGGCCGCCTTTCCCATATGCCTGAGGCTGCGAGGACACATTTTGTGCATGTCCTACATACTTGCGAGAGTCGTCAGGTGCTGCATTACATCATCTCTGGCAGGCATCGGGAACTGACTACTATCGAAAAACTTCGTTTCGTACCCTAGACTGCACAGCTAGTGTTACTCATTTTGGCACCGGCCAAAACTGCGCAACAATGATGTAAGAACTGTCAACTGCCCTTTTCTTTTACTTTAATGGGCTCCCGATTTCATCAGTACCGCAGAGTTCCTTACCGCCTTGCATGTTTCCTTCTTAGCACTCGTTCGGCGTTGAGGAGCAGGCTAGAGCATGCTAAGTCGATGTAACCTTTGCCCGCCAGTACATAAATTATCTTCTTATCACGTAAATGGTTAAGCGAGTTCTTTACGTAGATGGCAACGGTCGCCCCTGCGCACTGTCTGCTGCTGCATGTCTGTGATCTCCCCGCAACGGGCTGTCAAATGTGTGCTCTTATAAGACGCCACGGCTTCTGTTATTCCACACATCCGGTTTCTCCGAAAGGCCGCTTGCAAGGAACATTGCATTGAATGTACGGCACCATGCAACAACGGCCCCGGAAGGGTCACGGTGTTTAATTCAGTCGACCGCTGGCAAGCAACTGCCAAAGATGCCTTTCATCGGAGCACGGCACGCGTAGCTCGCACCCACAAAGGCCTGTCGCGGCGAGCTCCGTGCTACGTGCCGGCTGTCTCGCAGTGTACAACCCCTAGGTTCACCGCTTCAATCGCGGGGTAATTAATTCCACTCTTGTCGGAACAAAGCCGTCCCGCCCTCGGCGCGTTATGCGCCCGCCGACACACTGTCGCTATAGAGTCAGGGCCGCGTGACCGTGGCGGCCACTTTGTTCCTCAAAATGCAAAACTGCCGGTTGAAGAAAAGCCGTTCGCCACTCTCGGAAGGTGGGTCGCTGCGCACTTATGCCGGTTCTACGAGCGTGGCCGCCCCTTGGGACGACGACGGCACGGCGGAAATCTGGGTGACCCCGATGCGGCGCGCTGCGACCGCGACGCCCCACGGGGCGCGCGACGAGACGGTTCCGCCGGCTGCTCACGCGGCCAGCTCGTGAACCGCGCGTCCGCCGCGGAGAGGACCGAGAGCGGCTTGCGCGGTGTGCACCTTGCTCGGGCTTTGTCCATTGGCATTCGTCTTCCCGCGTCATTTTCAAGCGACGCACCGCGCGGGTATACAGCAAGGTGGCATGTACCCGCGTTTTCCGCTATCGTGCCATCCGTGGAAGCACGTTCCGCTTGCGTGTGAGTAGTGCATAATGTATAGACCTTGCTTACATATCTTCTTTCTGGCGACAGCCGCCGCTGTGTTTTAAACGGCGGTTTAACCAGCGTCTTTTCTCTCTCTATCTCTCTATCTACTTCTTCCAGATGCCTCAAGGACAACCTTGAAAGTACAGTAAACTGGCTACAGTTTTGCATGGACGGCGACATTGCTTAGAAATTGTATATGCATATACCAAAACTTTTCCTTTTCTTTCTTTCCAACAAAATATTTAGAAATCATCTTTCGCAGATGGTACAATTCTACTTATTGAGCCGCATTACTCGTAGAGGCAGACATACCTTTCACTAGAACTATAGATGCACAATTGAAGAACTCACTATAATCAACTTATTATCAGTTCTCAAGGTAGGTACGTTCACTTAGAACGAATTTCGAAAATAACACCAACTTTGAGATAAGCGCTGTCAAACTTGCGGCAAATGCACTATTGTTCCACCTACCCTTTTCCTTTTCCTTTTTTTTTAAAGAAAACGTCTTCTTGCGCATTTTGGCACACTAAGGTGACTGTTTGGGCATGTTGGTAGTACATGAATGCAGCGTTTTGCACACAAGACGAGGCCCGTGAAGAGGCTAAGACATACGAGCGCTCGTGTGTCTCAGCTTCTTCTCTGTCCTCGTCTTGTGCGCAAAAAGCTGCATTCATTGTGGGACAGATTTATTTGGAGCACCAAGGTACTTCGTAGCGCAATTTCGGAACTCGCATGTCGAAGTAGCGTTGAATTGGGATGGTTGCTAGATTACGGAACTTGAACGTATCAGCGATTTAAAAAAAAAAAAAAACGTAACGACGACGAGAGGACACAAACACCGCTGTGTTTGTCTCCGCTCGTCATCGTCCTATTTTTAGCGCTGTAGCGTTCAAGTTCGACATTTCGAAACTTGCGCTATAGCCTGAATTTCCATCTTAAAAGGAGTGCCTTGCGAACTCTCCCGGTTCGATTCGCGAATTTCGATACATGCCCCAGAATTATTTCTCAGATACATTAGTGAACTTTTGTTAATCAGCTGATCCCAATCTCAGTTTCTCGTGCAAGTAACGTCTGCCTCTTTTCGCGTTCACCGAGCAGAACTATGCCATCTGCCACCCGCGTCTTTGCCGCTATACCTCACTCTCGACCCCCACTGGCCAGCGCGCTGCGTCGCGAAATATTTTCTGCGTATTCGAAGAGTTGTATTAATCTGGGGCGCTGAACGCAAAAGATATAATTTTTGCTCTGATTTCTACGCCGAAGTCGAATACATATGAAGGATGTGCGCGAGCTCTCTCCTCGCGCAAGCGTTACTTTCAGGCTGTAGAGCTGGATGCCGTCCCAATTTTCTTAACATCACGCAATGCTTGATTGCTCAAGAGTTTCCGTTTCATGGGGCCTACAGGACAGCCAAAAACAGTATGCCACTTGCTCTTGCTTTTCTATCGTTCTGTCATCCCATTAACTCCTCCCTCAGTTTAAGGTAACAAACTGGATGCTTAAATATGTATATATCCTTTAAAGGAATAATTATGAGTGCGGTTTGTTTAGCATGGTCACCGTGACGCTTATAAAGAAGGAACAAGTCCCTGGAACCGTCTTCTAAGCATTACTCCGCCAAAGACTTTTCGCCACATCCATGACGACGTCTCAGCAACACTGCTTGATATAGCGAAAGTAAAATCAAGGGATACAAGGCAGACAGACATGTAGATGCTCATCCACGGCCGTACATTTGGATAGTAAATATGACGTAACGAGACAACGAAATAGAAAAGAAATGAACGCTATTGCTAATAGCACCTATAGCGACACTCGGCACCTCGCAAAAGAGAGAAACAAGAAAACAAGTCTGTGTCGTTAACGAAGTCCTTTCTCTGGAGCCCAAAACGTTATTCAGCGACGTTCTTGCACACAGGACAGCCATCACCGACCAGAGTCATTGCGAGAACTAAGGAAGCAATTCACTTCAAGGACTCGCTGACGCCGTTCACATGATATTTGCCTGGGGAAAGACGTAAAAACCGGCGTTCGTGGAACATAGGTGCTTTCTTTCTTTCTTTCTTTCTTTCTTTCTTTCTTTCTTTCTTTCTTTCTTTCTTTCTTTCTTTCTTTCTTTCTTTCTTTCTTTCTTTCTTTCTCTCAGAACTCGCAGTGCTTCAACGCTAGAACTAAGCGGAAACGGAGGTTGTGAACCGACAGAAACGCGGCGAGGCGCAATAGTCAACTTTTTTGCATACACTTGATCTTGTGCTATGTAGTTAGGATTTATTGACGCACCCCTACTTCTTTCAAGCGCGTGTTGACAGAGGAAAAGAAATATCGCCTACGTATAGCTACTACGGACGACGATTGCGATGGCATAAAATGCAGTCCGAATGCGCAATGGAGTTCATTTCCCGCCATTCAATTACATGTCAACACACGTGTAGGGATATCGGCGGCAAAGATCAGGTTTTAATAAAGTTCACGGTTCACGTATTCGAGCTCGCGTGTCCACATGGCAACGCGCTCTCTCTCTCTATCTCTCTCTCTCAGGACCATATTTAGTAGCCAGCGTTACACAACTAAGTTGCTCCAAAGCGATTCCTCTCTTTTCAACGGCTATCTTTCTTTTTCCCTAGGTCTTAAGGACAAACTACAGGTACGCTTGCCGGCGTGCGAAAGCTCGTGCCCACGCGCTTTGCGTTGGCAGCGCTTTGCGAGGAATGGCCGTTCGAACCTACATGACGCGCGCCAGCGCGCGTCCGCTTGGCTCGAGTGTTCGCCTTGGTAGACATCGTTTCGTATTTTTGTGAGGCAACCAAAGCACCAATATTTGCCTGGAGACGATATGTGTGCCCGCGTCGCGCTTCGACGCGTACGATCTGTCCTGCGCCATAAAAATAGGGCCCCTCAGTTAACCGCCTTTCTTCTCGTTCATTACATAACGAGGGCCTCGAATCCGGCAACATGCTACCTTGAGGTAGCATGTGCGGGTTTATTGACCAGTAGCCTTCACCCAGAAAGATCACGTATACTCGTGACGCCTGCAGCAAAAAGGATGTCCGCCGACAAGGTTTGTGGGTGGTGGCGCTGGCTAACACTCCCAAGATTAGTTCTAGTAGTAACACATAAATACCCAAGAAAAGTGGACGGGGAAACCGCGCCGCGGTAGCTCAATTGGTTAGAGCATCGCACGCGTAATGCGAAGACGTGGGATCGTTCCCCACCGGCGGCAAGTTGTTTTTGCATCCACTTCATTGCCATTCATTTATCATATCTTCAATTCAATGAGGAATTACAAGTAATTTCCCCTATGTTTTCCTTTGTGTCTTTGTTAGTTGGCCTTTCATGATATGATGAATAAAAAGGGGGCCCCTCGGTTAACCCCGTTTCTAGTCGTGAACGAAAAAACAACTTGCGGCAGGTGGAATACGGACCCACGTCTTCGCATTACGCCTGCGATGCTCCTACCAATTAAGTTACCGCGGGGCCGTTTTCCCATCCACTTTCTGGGGTATCTATGTTTATCTACTAGAACTAACCCTGGAATTAAGCCAGCGCGACCACTAACAAACCTTGGCGGCGGATGTGAACATCCTTTCTGTCGCAGGCGTCACGAGTACGTGACCTTTATGGGCGACCGCAACTGCTCAATAAACGCACACATGCTATCTGAAGGCATCAATGTTGCCGGATTTGAGACCCTCGTTATGTAATGAACGAGAAGAAAGGGGTTAACCGAGGGGCCCGATATTTATTAATCATATCATGAGGAGTCAATAAACAAAAGCACCAAGGACAACACATGGGAAATTACTTGCGCTTACTAATTGAGGGAAAGAAAAGATAAATTAATGGCAACGAAAGTGGATGAAAGAACAACTTGCCGCAGGTGGTTTGTTAATATATATATATATATATATATATATATATATATATATATATATATATATATATATATATATATATATTCCCAGCAGTCGTCATTCGGGGCCACTATTTCGCGATGAACAGCTTCTCACTGGGCACAGCATGCGTTCTGTAGCAGCAACAAGCAACTACATGGAGAGACGAGCGCGACGCAATCGAAACGTCAATGTAGAGAACACATTTTCAAATAATTGATGCCGTTTGAGATGAAGGGTGCGCAGCACGCGTAAGTGAAAGAAAATCTGATGGATCGTGCGATCGCGAAAGTTGCATACTAAACAGGTTGTTCCACATAACTCGAGCCAAAGTTTCAAAAATGAAAAGCACTCCGGACGCGAGTGGAACCAAATGCATAATGTTGGCGCTGGCCCAGAGTTACTCAGGCTATTTTCTATTTTCATCTTAACTAATGGATTAGTTGTGTTTAATTAATCAACTCTTTAAGTATCGGCTGCCGGCCCCAAGCGTGATACGCGATGTTGTGGAGCACCTTGAGAAAGCTGTCAATAAACTGTTTCCAACACGATATATCTAACGTGTCCTTCTTTCCGCTTTCCAAAGTCCGCGAAATATGAAAAAAATACCACGTGACGGTGCGCTTGCGCACTGTTATTGTGCTGCTCTCAAGCGTGCGATGGATGAACAAGGTCGGCTGCAGCGAGACTGGCCCGCGACAGGGCGTTGTGTCTGGTGTAGGTATCTGGGCATGCGGCTTTTATCGCATGACGGCGCAAATGCGTGGTGCTGGCCGAGCGTTACTGAAGAGATAAAGCGTCTAAGGGGACGAAAGAGAACTAGCTTTATTTTTTGATGCTTGAAATGGGCAAGAGCTGGCAGCCTGCCGACGGAGTGTAGTGGGGTTGGGTGGGGAGGCGGCGTTGGGGCCGGAATGATTTTCCAGTGACCTTCAATTCAAAAAGCGCCCTTTGATTATAATGCGTGTTCGAAGAGGTCACCATCTGCTGCAATCCATTAATTAAGGGGAAAACCACAAATATAATGAGTAACTCTAGGCCAGCGCCAACATTATGTATTCGGTTGAACTCTCGCGTCCGGAGTGCGTTTAATTTTAAAACTTTGGCTCAGATTATGTGGGACAACCTGCCTACACACATTAGTGCAAACGTTACATGAAAACACATATACTTCCCCGATATACTATGGTGCAGCAATACAACAATGCAGTTTGCATAAGATCCCTCGCGTCATAAGATCCATACATCATCATCATCGTCATCAGTTTATACAAAAACCACAAATTTCAATGTGCACATTCTACAGCAGCCAGAAAATGAGCAACCATCTCACATTTTAAGATGCCAAATAAAGCCACACAATTCGATGGATAATATTCTTGTAAAAATATATACATTTTATGCACGATTTGCTCTAAATTCCTGTTGTGTTCGTGGTGGTCTACATTTCTCTATGCATTCACCTTGTCTACAATAAGCACTTCTGCCAGTGATTGCTACCTGGTTGCTGGGCTTGTTTGTTCATACTTCGCTATGGTGTAAAAGACGCTCTTTCCTGTCTGCCACAGGGATAGTACACAGCTCCACCGGCTGCGAGGCTTTACGCAAACAGAGCTGATGCACGCGCCCATCGACCCGCTGTGCACGATTCCATTTATTGAGCGGCTTCGCAGATACCCATCAGCACGCCTACACGACGACGTCGAAGGTCGCAGAACGGTACGGAGAAACGACACAGTCGCTGCAGCGACGACCGTTTGCGAATGCCGCTATTTTTTCGTCCGTCGCCGACGTTCGGCAGCAGCCGTGCATGCAAATCAGGAGAAGCTAGACGAGCGCGCGGGCCACTTGCATCACACACAGGCGCTCGACGCCCATCCACGGCCGTTCCTTCTTTCCTGTTGTTATCTTTCTGCCTCGTAGGTGATCATCGGTGGCGCGCATCCAGCAGGCGGCGCACTGCCACACGTGACGCCCCCGCCTGAAACGCCAGCGGACGCAGCGCCGGGTCGAAAGGTCGCCGCCCCCCTTCCTCGTCGTCGGCGTGCCGCAGCGGCAGCCGGCGACAGCGCGACCAACGCGAGCGACCAGTTTTCCTGGAACGAGCGGCGCTCCGCTCCACCGGCACTTCGCCGCGCTGCCGTCAAGAACGAACTTAATCAAAAGGGAGCAACGTATATGGCCTCGGCAACCCGAGTCGGAGAAATGTGAAGCCTTGACGCGGAAACAGGGTTTTGACCGATTCCGCGGAACGACTGTCCACGGAGTTTCTGTGCCAACGGTGCGCGGATTAGGAGATCACGGGAAGCGGCTGTGACTCAGGAGAACGGCGCCTGAGGCTTTACAGTATACTGCGTGACGTCCATACATTCCTCTACTCATTCTCATGCAGGCGGCACCTTATATCGTTTCTTTTTTAAACAGCGAGGTATAAACGTTAAAGAGTGTACTTATTCCAAGACGAGGCCTGCAGGCGTACGACTCCTCCCATGGGCTAAGAGAGATAGCATGGACAGGTTTTGCCGGTAGACACCAGAGATTATGCGCTATACGCCTTTTTTTTTTTTTCTCCCTGTCTATAGCTCGTCTGTTTTGATCAGACGACTGGTAAATCAAGTCAACCTCATCAAACATTCAAAAGTATAATCCCGCTATATATAGCAGGACCAGGCTGGCACTTCGTTCTCAATGCACGCTATCCGGTTGGCCATTACGAGGACAAACTTGTCTAATGGTTTCGTGCCTGGCGCCATGAGAGTTTCTTCCTGGAAGCATGTGGACTGACGTGCGCACCTGAAAAATCGGAGCTCTTGGTGCTAAGGAAGCGCACAAGAGGCCGACAACCGCAGCAGATACCAGACCCGGTAGTAAAGGTGGGAGGCATCATGATTCCGCAGGTTACGACGCTCCGCATCCTCGGACTCCTGATTCAAAAGGACGGGGCCGGGGGAGCAGAGTTGGAAAAAATTCAAAGAACAGTGCAACAAATAACCCACCTTATCAAAAGAGTGACGAGCAAAAGCCACGGACTCAAGGAAGAAGACTGCACGAAAATGATACAAGCGCTGCTCACGAGCATCGTCACGTACGGTACCCCATACGTTGACATGAAGAACAGTCAACGAGACAAAGTAAACGCCCTCATCAGAAAATCATACAAAATTGCCTTGGGTCTGTCCCCCTCCACGTCCACAGCGAAATTACTCAAAATGGGAGTCCACAACACGTGGGAAGAGCTCGTGGAGGCGCACAACGTCAACCAACTGGAAAGACTAAAGCTGACAAGGACGGGAAGAGCCCTGCTGCAAGATCTGGGCTACCAAGTAGAGGATGAAAGGCACCTACCTCAGCGTATCCCACACGAGATCAGAGACAAGCTACACATAAGTACCATTCCCAGAAACATGCATCCCGAGTACGACAAGGAAAGGAGACAGGCGAGAACACAGGCGCTCAAGCGCATACTCGAACGCACCAACAGCAAAGAAGAAAACGTCAGATATACAGATGCAGCTGCGTACAGTACCAACGACCGATTCGCAATCAGCGTGGTCGACGAGAAGGGCGAACAACTTACAGCCACATCCATACGTGCCAAGGACGCGAGCACAGCGGAAGAGGTGGGCATAGCCCTGGCCATCGCAACGTGCAAGAAGGCCATGGTTACCGTGGTGACGGACTCACAAGAAGCATGCCGAAGGTATATGAACGGAAGGATTGGAAAGGCAGCGCTTCAGGTCTTGAACACCACCAAGATAGAGGCAGCACAAATCCTCTGGACACCGGGGCACGAGTCTCTCACGGGGAACCAGGCGGCGCACGCCGCGGCTCGAGATCATGCACGCCGAGCCATCTCCGACGCGCAGAGAACGCGTACCGACGACTGTGAAGAGGATGAAGAACGCATATCCAAGAAGTACTCGGATATCTTGGCGCACTACAGGAAGCAGAGGCGTCGCTACCCGCCCGCGCATAAGACGATGAGTAGGGACCAAGAGGTAACCTGGAGAAGACTACAGGCTGGAACGTACCCACACGGAACACTGCTGCACGCCATGTACCCGGGCATCTACGGGCGAGACTGCAAGTTCTGCCCGCCGGACACGCCGAACACCTTGCGCCATATGGTGCTGGAGTGCAGAAATAACCGCGAAGTACCACCGTCATCATCGCCACCAAGCGATAACAACCAGGAAGAAGCGGATATGGAGGAAGAATCGAAAGACCAGTGGGAGGCTCTGCTGGTGACGCACGACCTTGACAGCCAGCTGCGGTTGGTGAACAGGGCTCGGGCGGCGGCAGCGAGCCATGGCTACCTGGACTGAGGAGGCCACCCACCTTTGGGCTCAAGAAGCCTGGTCTCAAAATAAAGTTTATTTCTCTCTCTCTCCGATAAGTAACTTCGCAGAGCGCCGTTAAAGAGACTGGCAGCGGACGGTGTCGACGCGCGACTGTGGCCGTGCAAGTCATGATGCCTCTAGATATATTTCTTATTTCTTATGCACTGCAAATTACTTGTGAAAGGCGCATGCTGTGGTCTGGCATACTCTCATTGCTGATTTTATATTAGCTGTAAACCAAACACCCGTCCGACACGGCGCATTTAGGACTTATTCTAATCCTACACTAAGACTTATGCCTGTATGAAAGACGTTAATACCCGAGAACCTGGACTACGCACGTGCTGTGTCACTCTGTCAAAAGTTCCATGGGCTGGCCACTTTTTAAATCATTCTACTGCTGCTCCTATTTCTGCGTTTTACTGTTCTGCTGCTATTTTCGCGTTGTCACCGTTGTCTGACCACAAAGGCACTTACCCACGAAGGGGGATTGGCCAGGATCTGCCAAGAAATGCTTTCTTTAATGTAAACAGAAGAATTACTAAAATGAAGCAAGAACTATTCCTTCTTTTACGTCAGGATCTGCTTCGTTTACCGAGTTTAATGATATGAAGAAGAAACTAGGTAAGCGAGGAAGATCCTGGGAAATAGAACGGCGACAAAGAATAACCGAAAGCTGAGTATTTAAAAGTCTATTTGCCGACCTAATCGCTGCTGGTCGCTAGTTGTCTCTCCAATCTATTACGACGGTTGATGTTCGAGACAAATGATTTACAGCAAGGAAAATGACGTAGTCTGACGCCTTTTGCAATGAAAATTTTGTTATTAATGCCGATAGAAAAATGTCTCATCAAGGGCCTATTTGTACATTGCGAAAGAGCAGTGACTAGAGTTAACGACGAAGGGCGCTGTTTAGCATATGTATAACAGAACACCGACAATCGTTGTATGTTTGATCATATATAGGTCCTTGAGCATTACATACATTACATATATCGACATTCATACTGGATAAGACTCCATGTTTGCTTTCCACCAGTGAACGAACGCTTTTGTAATTTATGCCATTCACATCTGAACCGTGCACTTTCGTACGGGCCAGTCGGTACGGTGCAACGCAACGACGGAAGCGTATATACATCGTGTAACTCTTACATGTTATTCTGTCTACTGCAGTGTACTAAAGGCAAGGTAATCGAGCGGAAGCGTTTTCGTTTATGCTTATTAAAGTGTGCTGTAGTAAGAAACTAGACAACTGTTTTCTTTCCTTACCTTGAGCTAATAGAAAGTCTCCCACCGAATTCGCATGGCAAGCCCATAGCCGGCAACAAGCTGACAGTACAAAAGTTCTTAGCTGCACGAAGGGATCGAACTCATAACTGCGATTCCTTCGAACTCATGCTCGAATCTCTTCCAAAGCGCTCATATAGGCCAAGATAATATCTGAGAACTGGAAGTACTGTATCGGAAATATCGCACGCGCTTAATGAACAGAAAACTAGAAAGAGCGGCGGCTCGTTTGCTGCCAGCGGTCAGACATGAACTTCTTTGAACCTCAAAAGCCTTGGTTTGTTAAAACCTGGGAGTGGCTGCGAAACTATCGCCGTGAAGCTGTGATCGAACAAGGGATGTTGCTGGCGCCACCGTTTAAACAAGGGGACTTGCCTTCGTCATTAACTTGACGAAGACAACTCCCCTTGCATAACTTGACTGCAGCGACATCTCTCGTCAACCACAGTCAATCTAAATCACTTCAGGTCTTAATCTGCCAGCGAACACGTCTTGTTTAGGTCGTTGTACATGGTTCCATCTTTGTAGGCACAGCATGCACGAAGCAACCGTTTTCCTGACAGACATAATCGCACCCAAAACAGCCGCACATATGCTATGTAAAGTGTATTTTGACGCAGCCAGCATCTGAGTCCGTCACAAAGAGTGTGGTGGCCTCAGATCTTGAGCCACAGCTAGCAGAAATTCTACGTAGGCAATGATGAATTCATTGAATCCTAAGTAAAATCGAGCTGCTATTTGCGCAATACCGTCGTCAGTGCAGCCCAAGCACAACTAGTACAACAGTCAGGTTTCGAATATTTCCCGCACACGTCATAACGCATATTGCATCTGCCGGTGCGGTGATCGGGGGAGCACGTATGAACAAGCAGAATGAAATGTAGAAATAGAAAAGGTAATTATTGAACTGTCCACGGTGATCGCAATGGTCTCACCTTGCAGTGAACATCTGAGCTCATTCTGAGAGACGGATGCCATTAATAACATGAGTAGCCTCGCTGATCTTGGAATATCGTGTATTCATGTTTAACATGTTCAACCACACGCGCTTTATTACATGAAAACACCAGGTCGCAAAATTGTGCCAGGAGGGTTTTTTTCTCGCCAGACATTGTGAAAGAGGAACTGCATGTACGTATCGAAAGGCATTCACTTTGGATTCCGTGAGAACTGGTTTCCCCGACCCTTGTATGTAGCACAGGCCCAAAATGAAACCACTATGTATGTGAAACACTACGCCCGCTTTTCGCGCTATCTAGCATTCATCTATGCGCATCGCTTACTTGATTCGTGATTCCGCCCTATCAGTCATGCATAACGCTGCTTCAACAACTAGTCACTCGGAGATAACGCATCACCAGCTCCAGTGTGCTCGCACATCATTCCGTCTGTTGAAGTTTTATTCGGGGCCGATAACACAAAATAACACTTTAATAAACTTGGGGCCAACTCCTAAAAGTCCTCGGTTGTAGACGCGCGCCTCCATGAAAAGACATTGCTTTGGCCTAATGACGACTGCCACAGCTGACAGAGTAGGAATTACACAAAAATATTACACCCTAAAGGTCGCTATTATCATGTTCTGAAACACTTCTGCTAAGCAAATTTGCTTTTGACATGAAAATGTCGCTAATTCGTTTAGAGTTAAGCAAAACTTATTAATTCAAGGACCATACGGTATTGGTTTCTAGAAATTATTGGTTTTTATATTTCTCCACGTGAGAAAAGGACCATTCTGGACGGCTTCTAAAGTTTCTAGTGGTCAGACTGCACGTCCACAATGGTGAGCTTTGAGCTGTATAGCGAAGCCGAAGAAAAGACTACGAAGCACGAATGCAGACGCCATTGCCTTGAACACATATTTATGATATGCGTAAATGGCCACTAAAGAAAAGACATTTAAGCGTGCTGATGTAAGTAAGTTGCGGGCCTGCATTTACGTGCAAAGCTTCCAAGCACGCCACATGCCCTTCTGGACAAAACCGTTTGCCAGCTCCAAACACATCTTTAGTAATCAGTGGCTGAATTCACAAATCTCTTCGCCCGTAATACACCGGTCCGCACTTTTACCAGCATTTCGTTTGCTATCACAGTCGGCCGGCGCCCCTTCTTACGAACCGTCCATGAATCGAACGGCTTTGAGAGCCTACATTCGAAATCGAAGCGGCCTTTTGTACAACTTTCTATAAGTTGCGGTAAGAGCTGGTTGTGATTGCAGAGTTACGTGCTCTGGTTCATTCGACTGCCGAGTGCACGTTCTCTGCAGCTGACTGAAATGTTCCCTGCATCTCACGTTCCAAATGCGCGCGGTCCAGGAGCGGCCCGCGTAGGTTGCAAAGAAGGGACGGCCGCTCAACCAATCCGGGTGCGGGATCAAGAATGTGCGCCCCGCGGCCCGTGGCTTCAGAGACGCTCGCGCACCTGCCGTCCATCCGGGACTCACCTGACTGCAGCATCGAAGCCAGCACGCATCCGAGCAGAGCCAACGCGCCCGACGCGGTCTTCATCGTGTCGCCGTTCGCCGGTTCTCCGAGCGCGGGCTAGAGCGCGTGTTTCGAAGGAACGCACGGGGGTGGGGGCACACTGAGCACGACGCCGACCGGCCGTATCCTTGCGTGGTGGTCGCTGCCGACTCTGGGCCGCGGCTGCCGCCTGATCAGCCAACGGCACCGCAGTTCCACCGAGTCCTCATGGCACTGCGCCAAGCCGGGAACATTGGGTCATCGGCGAAGCACCACGACAAAGAAGGCCGCCGAAGCTAGCTGGCCGGCCGAACGCACCTTCCACGCACTCTGGCTCGTCGTCGAACGCTGTAATTTGGCGGAGGAAGCTCTCTCCTCTCCTCCTGGGTCACGTCTTGGAGACTCCGCCTTCGAGCGCACTGGCTCGACGGGATGCCAGCCCGGCAGGCTCGCTCTCTCGTCTCCCCCCCACCCTCCTCTCGTGTGGCAGCAGCCGGCGGGCGAGGGGCCCTTCTTGGAAGCGCGCCACCTACCTGCCGGATTCCTCCCGCCGCCGCCGCCTCGTGGTCCCGGCTCAGCGCCCGTTCAGCGCTCTGCCGCTTGCGCGCGCACTCTTGCCACACCCAGCAGTGCCGGTCGGCCTTACAGGTTGACAGTGCTCGAAAGTGTTCTTCTGCCACCCTAACGCACTTGGTCAATTCGAAAACGGGAAGGAGAAAGAAAATACGTCCAAGGGTGACTTCCTCGGGACTCGAAGAAACCGAAAGCACTACAAGGGCAACAACGGAAGCGCGCAAGGGCACACTACCAGACATATCGTCGGTACATGTTCGCGAGTGACTTGCAACATTGTGTAATCACAGGAAGGAATTTCGGAATCCGTTAACATCTTCCTCCTCAGTCACACACATATGTGTGCTATGCAGCTGGGAGGACAGGATCGCTTAGAAGATGTACTGTGTGCAAATTCAAATCTAAATTTTTCCGAGTACAGCTGTTACGGAATAGGGTCTAGGTCCATAATACAATGACACTGTAATTAACAGGCATATCTCCTATTATAACCTGCGTAGCGCTGTCCCTTTTGCGCACGTAACATATCGTCACCGCTCGTATGTGCACTTGTTCTCAAACGTGTAGAGGCCATCATTCCGACGCCTCAACGAGCGAGCTCCAGTATACCCTGACGCTGCTTTCGCAGGCCACCGCCTGAGTGGGCTGTAACCTTGCTGCCAAGGCTGGCGACGGTAGCTCTGACGTAGAGGAGTTGGCAAGTTCCCGCAACGAGACGGGTTTCCTCTACAATAATGTTACGCCTTTTAACCGCTATGCCGTGCAAGCCCGTGCTATCCAGCTAATATAATGTACGTTACACAGCTGTAAAACACTACAGTAGTTTTGCTAACGCTGTGGTCCACAGACGACCAGAGATCTTCGAAAGTATTCAGGGATGGTACGTGTGGATCCCTCTAAGCACACATGGCTACGTGCATCGTTGAACTCTTGCGAGAAAATTACTCGGATATTCAGGATTAACCAGCCTTGAAAGCGTGTTGCCAACATTCGCGCCGCCTGATTTCCTTACTACACTCTCGTGGTTCTTACCGGCAGCACGAACTTTTGCAGCGTCTAAAAACTATTTTCAGCACATCCCACCCTACGCTTTGAGGGTGAACCGTGAGAAAAGTCTACTTGTTCACCACTGTCTAGTGGATCGGTAACCGCCTGATTTCCCTCAGCAACGTTTCAAGGTCATCCTGGAAAGACGGACGTGCTTTATATAGAGCGAGATACACCATATCTCGAACTATACAGGCACACAGGCGATGGTGGGCATTAAATATTGGGCAGCTAAGCTGGAAAGTTGACGTATGGATCCTCCACTGACCACACATTTTCTTGACAACCGTCTTCTTGCGGAAAACAAAATTATTGGACCCTGGTGTCCCAGCCGTCGTCAGCACGAGTTCCTTTAAAGTATGCACTATTGTGTGCGTTTTTAAGCCTAGAGCCTGTATGAAATACTTTAAACGTCAATTGCCTTTCCGATGCTTGCGGACACATTCTATTCATATCTTCGCTCCGTTTCTCCTGACCTCTCCTGCCCTTTTCCATATCCCGTGGGCGGAGTATACAAATGGATAATTGCTCTGCTCGACCTCTCTGCTTTAATCTCCTCTTTCTCTATCTCTGTCTCTCAAGTGCTCGTTTCCATTTGTGATGGTATGTATGTATGTATGTATGTATGTATGTATGTATGTATGTATGTATGTATGTATGTATGTATGTATGTATGTATGTATGTATGTATGTATGTATGTATGTATGTATGTATGTATGTATGTATGTATGTATGTATGTATGTATGTCAACTAATCCCGGATAAGCAGGAAAAAAAGCTAATGTCTAACAGGAGTTGCGAATTCTACTGTCTTCAGCCGAACTGTACGTCTTCCGGAACCGTGGTTTTCGGTTAGCTATAGACCCTCTCATTGGCTGCGGACTGTGAAATAAAATTAAATCCTGAGAGCTCCAATATATTGTCTCCTAGTGTATCAGGTGTAGCCCCAAGAGGAAGGAGGAGATCAAGGCAGAGCAGACCACATGCCGACGCATAGAATAGCAACTATGACGACGTCATTTACGCCTTCATCACTACCTTCATCAGCTTCATCAAGGTTCTGTGCTAACGCTTGAAATTTAAGGTTGACTGCACCTTGAGTGCGCGACAATTTTGGTGGAAGTGCGGAGTAGAGAGAGAGAAGGATAAATGAAAGGCAGTCAGGTTAACTAGGACTGAGCCCAGTTGCCTACCCGCCACTGAGGGAACGGGAAAGGGGAGGAAGAGGTCAAAAGAAGGAGACAGTCCATTGTTGGTGTCGCCGACGTAGTGAAAGTTATCCGCGCTGTATCCCAGACGGTCGCCCAGTCCAATGAGCAGCTTGCTTAGGTTGCCTTCAGAAACCGTAGCAGTGCTCTTGTGGCTTTCTGCAGCTTTTCTATGCGAGATCATGGTCCTAAGATCGTGTCCAAAGAGAACCATCTAATTCGTTTAGAGCCATGCGGGGGGCAACTCTTTCGAATTCGAATGGTAGGCAATATCACAGAAGTTGTTGTACAGTGTCTTCGCCATCACAGGCGTTGCATCCGGCGTTATCGTTCATTCCAATTGCAACGCCCAAGTGTAGACGACACAATACTGTTTCTTCGTTTCGGGGAAGACCAGGTAAGAGGCGCAATTGCATAGAAGGGTATGCAACCGATGGTGAGTGAAGTCAGGTGTTTGTCACTTGTGCAATGTAGTATGATGCTCTAGCTTGTCTAGCTGCTATAATGCATCAGTTCTCTATACAGGTGCAGGAATGAAATTTGTTCCTTCACGTGTTTTTCGAGCAGCTTCTTCGGCGAAGTCGTTGCCGGAGATACCGCAATGACCCAGCAGCCACTGAAACACGATGTTACGTCCTTCCATGATCACGTGGTGGTGCTTTTCGTGTACCTCCGACACGATTTGTTCACAGGACCTGCGACGAATAGCTGACAATAGCGACTGTAGGGCCACCTTTGAGTGGTAGAATATTGGCCACCGATTCGCCAGTTCGTTATAATATGATCAACGGCGCCCCGGAGGTCAACAAGCTCCGAAGCCGTCGATGTTGGGACGTGAGAGATTCTGTATTTGACGCTGATTTATCTTGATGGGATAACCACTACGCTGATGGAGCTGGTATGAATGGTAGAACAATCCGTGTATATGTAGACTTCGTTAAAGTAAAAAGCACGCAAACAATCATGAGTTGCTTGCTTCAAGGCATGCTCCCTGGGACAGAAAGGCGCCCTTCAGGTTGTCGTGCAAAGCAGAAGGCTGATTATGAACGTTCTAAGATTGTGAAACCCGATGACAAAGAAGCACGATGGAGAATGACGCTTGTGATAATCGTTCTGGCGGACGAGCAAGATGGTTCGATTGCGTTAGTGAAATGTGGCGAATATATGCCCTTAGTGTGTCGCTGGTAAATATTATACGTCGTGATGGGATGGTCTTGAGCCATTGTAATGGTTCTCACTGCAGAAGCGCTATGCGGAAGGCCCGACGCAAACGCGGAGTACCTGTCAGAAAATCCGATTACGACTTCTGGACATGTGTATAGAATGCGCAACGCTGACCTATTACGTGCTACAGAACCCGCGATTACTACAGGCTCGATTACTTTCCACGGCGACCTGTTTGAAGGCGTGGAAAACCAGCTGGTAGACTTCTAACGTGTGGCCGTGTTCAACCAATAGGATGATAAAACCAAAATCAGGAACGCGTACTGCAGCCTCGAGGACGGTGTCCACACGTAGTTCGAAAACCACGAAGAGCTTCTGACACCGTCAGGTCAATTCCATCAGTGGTTCGTAGCATCCTATTCCAGTCCCGATCTAACAGAATGAGAGAAAGATACTTTCCAGGTCGTATGCTCAGAAGACAAATAAGAGTGTTACGACGTACGTGGAACTCATGACGGGGCTATTTTGCAGGCGGATCCTATAGCACGTCAAAGGACAAGAAGCTGCATCGCCTGATGCGAGGCGTCAAATAGTAGCTGTTTAGTGCTCTTCCTTGCAATCCTGCGAAAACGCTCACCTGACCAAGCCATCGCTGGATAAACCACTTCAGCTGTGGCAGAATCTGTACGACTGGCAAGTAGACATGCCGACTCGGAGCTTTCGGCACCGACATCGACTCGCTCCAATAGCTTAGAATACACACTGAGGTTTGGGACTAGCTGCAGCGGCTGTATGGTGTGCCTCATCCTGCGATCACCTCCTTCATCGACATAGTCCACGATGAAGTTAACGAAGGGCAGCTAGTGCCTCGGGATACTTCTACCTAACCACTGTTACGTTTCGCCTACGACGCGCGGTATGCCGGCGCGGATTCAACGGACGCCGGGGCTTCTTTCAAGGCGGCGGACATTTTGGCCCGTTCGGAGCGGCCGCGACGCATCCCCGCCGAGCGCGTCCCGGCATGTTTCAGTGCCACGTGTCTTTGTGTGTGCGTGTGTGTGTGTGTGCCCACGCTTGTCAAAGCGCGGCAGCCGGGGAGAGGAGCTCCCCCAGTGTGAAGCGAGGAGGTCTGACCGGCGCCGGCCCGGCTGATGCGTCACCTCCTTGTCCCAACGTGTCTCTCAGTCTGTCCGTGGCCGCTGTCACGTGGTCTCGTCCCGTGACCTTCCTTCTTGCCCGCGACGCCAAGAGTATAAGAGCAGCTGCCCCCGGACGCCAGGAGAGAGGCTCCGATTTCTTCTGTTGAGTAACGTGCTCTCCCGTCTCTCTACTTCGGTCGACCTGACCGCCCGCTCTTTGCGATGCTAGAATAAACAAGTTGTTCTGTTAGCAGTCGCCTCATGCTTTGCTGGGACCTTCGGATGCTTCCAGTGTGCCCCAGGCCGCCAGGCCAACGCTACCCTTGGGGCTTGCGACCCATTTGCAACAACGGGCGCCAACGGTCCGGTTGCAACAACGGGTGTCAGCACTGAGGTTCCAACAGCCGGTGGCAGCGCTGAGATTCCAACAGCCGGTGCCATCGGTGAGGATCCAAACACCACGAAGCACCACTACAGCAAAGAAGTTCTGGCGCGTCATGTACCTCGACGCTGTGAGGAGCTCAGACACAGCATCGGAAACGCTATCTCTGGCGAGTGAAGTCTGTCGCGTGATCGAAAACGTCAATTTAAAACGCCACAAGCTTGCATCAGCACCAACTCTTTCAGATACTAATGTTTTACTAACGCTTTAAATTACAGATCAGCTGTCACTCGAATAAGCGACAATGCTTTCGGTTCTTGCGGACACAGCACGGGGGCCCATGTGTTTTCTGCTGGGGATGTTTAGAAGAAAGGTATCTGGAATCAATAGGCGATCCATCGTCTTCTGAACCTTGAAGATGTCAGACAATCCACGGGGGCTCGCAGTTTCACAACCACTGCATTACACACACTAAACTCTACCGCTCACTACACTATATATTACGTATATAGTGTAGCAGTGGTACCTTACCTCTCTTGCAAGAAGCGAAATCAGTTTTTATTCAAACACTTACTTTAGTCACCCTGTGGATACACAGAGAATAAAAACAAAAAGTTGTAATTTGTGAATGTAATAAAACTGAGATACGTCAGTATGACTAGGTAGCCATCCTTGTTATTTCTCCCTTCTTCTTCTTCTTCTTCCCTCCCAACCTTTCCGCTTATTCTTCTCCCTTACACTCCCCCTCTTTTAAGTCTCACCCCTCCTGGGGTGATATGGAAGGACCTTGCTTACAGCTGCAACCTCTAATTGTCCACTGTTCATATACCCAACAGTCTTGAGTACGCCTTGCTGCACACACGTTCTCACGACCTGGAACGGACCAATAATTTTTACGTCGGTTCCTGGTAGTCCTTTTCGGACAAGAACAAAGTCTAACTTGATATTAGGTATATGTACACGATGTCTCTTGTCGAACTGGCGTTTCATCGCTTCGTAATACCGGCTGCGCTCCTCGGTGGTTTTTGTTCGTTCAGTGAGCTGAAGTTTGTCGGAAATTCCAAGCTCCCGGTCGGCGGACAGTTTCAGGAGGACTGGGAGATCTCGGGGAGGAGTGGGAGATCACAGGGAGGACTGGGAGATCTCACTACGCTCCACGGATCGCCAACCGCCAACCGGGCTGCCAGCGTCATGGACATGTTAAACATGAACGTTTGAGTGCAGTGGGGTCGTGCGGGGACCCAGGGGGCCTGGGAGGTCCCGAATTCCTTAATTCCTTTTCAAAGTAATGTTTTTTCCTCCTCCTTCTCCTTCTCGGCACTTCACCATACACGGCGAAATGGGGGCTACATCCAAGGCTTGTGGTATGTGTCCCGTTATGGTGTGCAACGGCTGCTTCTAGGCAGCACTTCCATCCTTCTCAGAAATTTGAGTACATGGACATATACTGCTTTATATGACGGATAACTCTCTCCGCCAATCCAATGGTTTGGAGGTGATACGGAGAGCAGCGCCGCAGCACAAGCCCGCGACTGTCTGCCCACTGCTGAAACTTCTTGCTCATAAATTCGCGTCCATTGTCCGAGACTACAACTTTCAAATTCGAAAACATCGCTGGGTCAAGAAGTGCAATAACACCATTTGTATCTTCTTTTGCAGGGCGTGCAGTTACCATTCTTGTGCATTGGTCGATTGCCACTACAAATGACTGTGTTTGGCGCACACCTTCGCTCTTCTTCAACTCGGCAAAGTACACATGCACTACTTCGAAAGGTGCGTCTGTGTGAAGCGGTAATACAAGCTCGTCCGGCCGTGGCTGGTACTTTGCCTTATTGACCTGGCCCAAGTGACATGACTGAACACAGTTGTCTATATATCTCTTTATATTCTTCCACGTGAACCTCTGTAGAAGCTTATTATAGGTTCGCCAGAAACCATCATGACTGCCAGAGTCACGAGTGTCATGGTACATGTGGAACACCTTTGGAACGAGTCTCCGGCACCACGAACCTTCCAAATGGCAAACTGTAGACTTTCTCATCCTTCCCATATTTTCGTGATGTTTAACACTTCATGTGTAACTTCGATCGGCAGTCTAGATAACGCGTCTGCATCCGTCAACCAGCTGCCTGCCCGGTGGATAATCTCAAAATCATATTGCTGCAGCTAGTTTATCCAGCGCGCCAGTTTTCCGACTGACTGAGGAGATAGGTCAGATAGGTCAGAATCTGATGGTCCGTATACAGTTTGAATTTTCTGCCATCTATGTACGATCTAAAGTATCGCACTGCCATGAGGACGCCAAGGACCTCTTTCTCTGTCGTAGAGTAGTTGAGCTAAGAAATGTTAAAGGTGTAGGAATAGCACCCTACGACACGAAGTTGTCGATTTAGTCGAGAACTGCAGTCCCTCTGATACAGCACTGCCCCTGTATTATAATGTGATGCATCTGTGTTCATTTCGAACGACAGGCTGAGGTCAGGTAGAGTTAGTACTGGGTCAGACGAGAAGCGGCGCACTAGTTCTTGATAGAGTACTTCACAATCATCGGACCTGTGAAGAAGAAGACGTGTCTCGCGGCACAGCCGCATCGCCAACGCGCGGCTCGGGTCGGCTCGCGCTGTTGATAGCTGGCGTCTTTTTGGACAGTGCTTCCGGCTGTCTCGCCATTCCCGGTCGCTGTGCCTTTGTATAAGGAGCTGCAAATAGACCTCTTTTCGATTGGTGGAGTTGCTGGGATTCAAACCTCGTCGCTTGAAACCCTGGAGCTGCGATCAAGCTGCGAACGCCCGCCAAGACCGACAGCTCATCTCAAACGGCGCCGACACCACAGTCCGTCACCTGCACCGGCGTTCCACGACAGCGAGACCCCAAGATTTTCAGCGGTGCAGACGACGAAGACGTAGAAGACTGGTTTGCGTCATACGAACCGGTGAGCGCCCACAACAAGTGGGATGATCCAGTGAATTTAACCCACGTCATCTTTTATCTGGTTGGGGTTGCCCAACTCTGGTTTCACAACCACGAAAGTGACCTACCCACATGGTCAGTCTTCAAGACAACCTTTACGGAAGTGTTCGGCCGACCCGCTTTTCGCAAACTGCGCGTTGAACAACGCTTGCACGCCCTAGCATAGCAGACGGTAGAAATGTTGACGAACTACATTGAAGACGTCGTGAACCTTTGTAAACGAGTCAACGCCGCCATGTGCGCGCCCGAAGCTGAGCGAATTCACCATATACTGAAAGGCATCGATGACGGCGCAATCCAGATGCTCCTAGCCAGGAATCCACGCACCGTTTCCGAAGTCGTCAGCCTATGCCAAAGTTACGATGAGTTCAGGAAGCAACGCGCTTCGAGTCGGCGGGCTCCGGGAAGCGACGACTCGTTGGCGAGCCTTGACAGCATGTACGACCGATCCTCATTCTTTCAGTGGGTCAACGACTTCGTGCGTGAGGAAGTTGCCCGACAACTTTCTTTAGTCCCCTACATTCAGGAGCCCACCTCCCGTCTTCCAAACACGCTCCCAGTTGTCCCGCACGCCATCAGCCGCCTGCAGCCGTGAATCTCAACTCTGCGCTGGCTGTGCAGCCTGTCGCAATGCCTCCCACCTATGCGCAGCCAGTCCTGCCTGTGGCCGCGCCTCTTACGTACGCGCAGGCAGTACGCAGGCCTCCGCCAGCGTCTTTCTCGACCCAGTCCCAACCGGTGCCACCGGAAACCCATGCTGCATCTTGGACCGCACCGAGAGCTAATCCTTGGAGGACGCCTGTCACTCGTCCCATCTGTTATTCTTACTGCAGTGTAAATATGGTCTATTGTTGAGTAGCCTTTGCGGAATCCTGCCTGATCCTTTGCTTGACAAAAGCCTAAGGTGTTCCTGATTCTATTTGCGATTACCTTAGTAAATAGTTCGTAGGCAACAGACAGTAAGCTGATCGGTCTATAATTTTTCAAGTCTTTGTCGTCCCCTTTCTTATGCATTAGGATTATGTTAGCGTTCTTCCAAGATTCCGGTACGCTCGAGGCCATGAGGCATTGCGTATACAGGGTGGCCAGTTTCTCTAGAATAATCTGCCCACCATCCTTCAACAAATCTGCTGTTACCGGATCCTCCCCAGCTGCCTTCCCCCTTTGCATATCTCCCAAGGCTTTCTTTACTTCTTCCGGCGTTACCTGTGAGATTTCGAATTCCTCTAGACTATTCTCTCTTCCATTATCGTCGTGGGTGCCACTGGTACTGTATAAATCTCTATAGAACTTCGCGAAATGCGAAGGTTGTGGGTTCGGTTCCCACCTGCGGCAAGTTGTTTTTTCATCCACTTTAATTTCCATTAATTCCTCGTTTCTTCATTCCATTTATTAAGCACAAGTAATCTCCCCTATGTTGTCCTTGGTGTCAGTGTTTGTTGGCTTCTCATGATATGACTAATAAAAATCGGGCCCCTCGGTTAACCCCCTTTCTTCTCGTTTATTACATAACGAGGGTCTCGAATCCGGCAACACTGAAGCCTTCAGGTAGCATATGTGGGTTTATTGACCAGTTGCCTTCACCCAAAAAGATCACGTTCTCATGACGCCTGCGGCAACAACGACTTTCCACGTCCGCCGCCAAGGTCTGTGAGTGGTGGCGCTGGCTAACACTCCCAGGGTTTTGTTGTACACATAAATACCCAAGAAAGTGGATGGGGAAACAGCGCCGCGCTAGCTCAATTGGTTGTGCATCGCACGCGAAATGCGAAGGTCGTGGGTTCGGTTCCCACTTGCGGCAGGTTGTTTTTTCATCCACTTTAATTTCCATTAATTTATTGTTTCTTCATTCTATTTATTAAGTACAAGTAATTTTCCCTATGTTGTCCTTGGTGTCAATGTTTGTTGGCTTCTCATGATATAGAACTTCTCAGCCACTTGAACTATCTCGTCCATATTAGTAATATTGCCGGCTTTGTCTCTTAACGCATACATCTGATTCTTGCCAATTCCTAGTTTCTTCTTCACTGCTTTTAGGCTTCCTCCGTTCCTGAGAGCATGTTCAATTCTATCCATATTATACTTCCTTATGTCAGCTGTCTTACGCTTGTTGATTAACTTCGAAAGTTCTGCCAGTTTTACTCTTGCTGTAGGGTTAGAGGCTTTTCATACATTGGCGTTTGTTGATCAGATCTTTCGTGTCCTGCGATAGCTTACTGGTATCCTGTCTAACGGAGTTACCACCGACTTCTATTGCACACTCCTTAATGATGCCCACAAGATTGTCGTTTATTGCTTCAACACTAAGGTCCTCTTGCTGAGTTAAAGCCGAATACCTGTTCTGTAGCTTGACCTGGAACTCCTCTATTTTCCCTCTTACCGCTAACTCATTGATCGGCTTCTTACGTAGCAGTTTCTTCCGTTCCCTCCTCAGGTCTACGCTTATTCGAGTTCTTACCATCCTACGGTCACTGCATCGCACCTTGCTGAGCACGTCCACATCTTGTATGATGCCAGGGTTAGCGCAGAGTATGAAGTCTATTTCATTTCTAGTCTCGCCGTTCGGGCTCCTCCACGTGCACTTTCGGATATCCCTATTGCGGAGGAAGGTATTCATTATCCGCATATTATTCTGTTCCGCAAACTCTACTAATAACTCTAATAACAGAGTTGAGGCATTAAAGGAATCGAAATCAGTGATTTCTCTGACGCCTCAGCGAGAAGTAGTCAATTTTTTGTTTTAATATGAAATAATGCCCTTGTAGGGCATGGAACCAGTCTACAAGACCCGAAAATTCAGGCCACTATACCTGAAAACATGGCTGAAAACATACCTGAAAACAGCTGTTGCTCATCATGTGGCCTTTGTTGTAAGCGAACGTGTGCGTACGACAGACGGCCATCCTGTCTATGACATTAAACAGGACGTCACTACGATGACATATAAAAAATGGCGAACATCATCACGTACCAGCATTGATACACACACACGCACGCACACGCACAGATGCACGCACGCTCGCACACACGCATTCACGCACGCACTGGATACACTTCATTTTGGGTAAAAAAAGCGCGCAGCATAACGTTCGTAAAGGCGCCCCTACATTTTTGTTTCGCATGCGAGAAGCCAGTATCAGATAGCAGATAACAGGCCATGAGAAGACCAGAAAACAAAGAAAAGCGACAGCAGACGACCGCCATCGTCGTGTGATTATTGGTTAGACATGCTTATTCTGAACCCCCAAACCCCAGATGTTCTTTTTATAGTTTCCTCCTCTTACTTAAGAAACCTTCACAGGCGTTTGTGAATTCAGCGCAAGAATTTTTATCCAGCTGGCGATGGTCTTACGGTGCTCCATTCCTGCTGCGCAGTAGTCAGGTGCACATGACGGCATGAAAAATCCGGTCGCAGTGGCCTGGTATATCGCGCAGTGGACAATGTGAAGCGCGCACCAGGCTAAGCGCGGTCAGTACAACGCATCGTATCAGCAAGACCAGCATTTGCGTCGCTCGAATCATGCTGCCTTGTGCGCTGTCCCGGCGGCGCACAGTTCGATCCCTTAATTCTGTGCGTTTGGATGAAGCTACGGCATTCGTTTGTAATTAGCGGTGTAAATGCATGTCGTATGGATTGGATTGTATTGGTGAACATTATGAACTTCATATCAAGACCGTGGTTTTTGCAGCCATTGGGCTGAGAATTCAAAAATTCTTCCAAATATGCGTAATTTTCGTATTTACGTTCAGCCACAGTGCACGTATCCGCAACTCCCCAGCCTCTGCCTCAGTAATAGCTTCGGCTGCAGATGTTTTAATTATCCGCAAGAAAAGTGCAATAATACTTATTGACAAAGCAGTCAGGCAAGGAGACACAATCTCTCCTGTGATATTCATGGCATGCTTAGAAGAAATATTCAACCTCTTCGACTGGGAAGGATTAGGAGCGACGATAAATGGTGAATGTGAACGACCTTCAGCTTGCCGATGACAGTGTCCTGTTCAGTAACGCTGGAGACACATTGCAACAACTGAATGAGGACCTTAACTAAGAAAATGTGAGAGTCGATAGAAGGTTGCTATGCAGACGACAAAGGTATTTGAATAATCTGTCAAGCGAAGAAGAATTCATGAAAGTCCAAAGTTTGACGGAAGCTCGTCAGGCGAGGTTGATACATTGTCAAATAAACTGGCACTCGCCTAAGGTTCATTAGAAAATAAAACATATAAGGACGTCTCGAGAGCGCTACGGGTTCCTTGCTCACAAATAAGCTTCAATGTGGACAAGGGAACCGTAGCGGTCTCGAAACGTGATTATATGTTTTATTTCCTGTTGAACCTTAGGTGAGTGCTAGTTTATTTGGCAGAGAATTCATGATTGGCAGTCATCATCTAGGGTGTGCGCAAGATTGAGTTTATCTCGGTCAATTACTCACAGGGAACCCTGATCATGAGAAGAAAATTTACTAACGAATGAAAATGAGCCGGAGCCGGCATAACCAAATCACGACCGGGCGCTCACCGCTGTCGTCAACAAGAAAAGTGTACGACCATTCAATTCTTAAGGTAATATCATATGGGGTAGAAACATGGACGACCCGCTTCGGTGGCTTATCGGCTATGGTGTTGCGCTGCTAAGCACGGGGTCGCGGAATCGAATCCCGGCTGCGGAGGCCGCATTTTGATCGGGGTGAAATGCAAAAACGACCGTGTCCCGTGCATTGGGGGCGTGTTACAGATGCTCCGGTGATCAAAATTAACCCGGAGTCCCCCATTACGGCGTGCCTCATAATCAAATCGTGGTTTTGGCACGTAAAGCAAAATAATTCAATTCAATTCAAATCAGAAACTTGGAGGTTTCAGACATCGGTTTTAGACAGAAACATGGCGCTTGGAGCAGAAGGCTAATGACAGAAATTGTCCGTGGCGTGCGCACACGACTCAAACATAAATGTGGCCTACATAAAGAGGACAAAGCATTAAGCATAATTTAAATCGCATAGACAGTGTGTACAAAAAAGAAAAAAAAGAAAAGAGGAGAAGAAAAAGAAAGAAACGGCACATATTTTAAAAAATATGAGATTATAGATATCCTACATCTGAACGAGTAAAGTACGACAAGGGCAGGACAAAAACCAATGCAATGTAATAAACAAACTATTGGGTAAATATGTTAGTAAAGCAGTAATACTCTCTGCTTAAAAATTTTAGTAGCCAGCAGATATAATTTTATGCCCTTTTTAAAGCTTTTCGTTGATGTGCACTTTTTCACAATATCGACTAAATGAATGTTCGTTTAATATATTCGGGATTAAATACTTACGTTATTTAACGCCACAGTTTGTTTGAGAAAGGAAAATTTTAATTTAGTTAAGTGTACTGGTTGTACGCGTGAGCAATATTTTTTTATAAAATGGGACTTAATCGTTTATTACATATTTCGTAGCGTAAATAAGTTTTATTAGTTCGAACACTCAAGCCTACAATGTTTACTGGAATTACATCCCTCACATGAATTATTTTCCCAGGTGGACATCATTTGCAAGACAAACGAATGCAATATATTCCTTAATGAAACTATAATTATGCTAATTCACTCCTTAAATATAAATCTTGCTGCACATGTTTAATTGGTAAGTTGGAGAGAAGTGTTATAAAGGTACAGCTACGACTTTCTAAGTTCGGAATGTATGTAGACCGAAATCACGGGCGTCAAACTATTCATTAAATTTACCTGTGGCCGTATAACATAAACCTAGTCAATTCTTGATTTTATTCCAATATCATGACGTCAAATTTACGTAATCACCTACGGAAGCATCGTGCGGTGAGCCGTAACGTTGTTTGAGCAGCTCAATAAAACGCTCTCCTTATTGATAGGAGGCCACTTTTTGTTCGCTTTCAGAGCGAGTAGCATTGCCTACCATGATAGGTTTTTCTAATAAAATTGGCTGAGAGGAGGCTAGAAGCACGCAGAAGTGGAAATAGTGTCGGTGGGGCCGAGCTATAGCAGTGAAAGTAGATAAGCGAATGAGAAGGGTGGTGGCGGCTTCTGCGATTGGTTCGCTTCTCCTTACTTCGCTTGCAGTGGCTGGTCGAAAATCGCGGCCGCGTACAGCGGAAGGTTAAGAATGCCGATAAAACGGATCCTCAGCAAAAAAAAGAGTTGAGTATGTCGTATACGTGCCGAAAGGGCTGGACAATGTTATACTGCCAGGCTATATTTTATTATACGTAAAGAGAGAGAAAGAGAGATGAAGAAGAAAGGCAGGGAGGCTAAGCAGGATGAAGCGTTTCCGGTTTGCTACCCTACACTGGGGTTGGGAGATAGGGGTTAGAAAGAGGACAGAGAGGAAAAGGTTATAAAAATGCACAGACAGAGACACACACACAACGGGCGTTCCAGTTAGAGACGTTCCCAAAGGCCGGTAGATCGCAAGAAGCGCAGTAGTGCTTTCATGGCCTTCTTCTGTGACGTTAGGTCCTGTGGATGGTGTAGAAGTCCTTCTTCCGATAGTGGTTGGTCGTCCAGCTGATTGAGTTCGTGACGAATGAATTCCCTGTGTGGACTGTACTGCGGGAAGTCGCACAGAATATGGCCCATTTATTCTTCATGGCCGCAGTGGTCACAGGTTGCGGTGTCGGCCATCCCTATGCGGAACGCATAGGCTTTGGCAAAAGCAACGCCCAACCACAGTCGATACAAAAGCGTGGCGTCTCCACGGCGAAGCTTTGATGGTACTCGAAGGCTTAATGTGGGATCAGGGGAGTATAGTCGGGAATTCCTGAAATGTGGCTCATTTCATTGCGACGTGGTGCGCTGGCGAGCAAGCAGGCGGAGCTTCCATGCTGCGTCAGTTCTAGGAAGTGGTATTGGTACGCGGTGGTCCTCAGTGTGGGCAGCCGATAATCCCGTAGTGACTTGAAAGCCATTGGAAAGTTATTTCATGTCCTGCATCACTTATATGGTGCACCATCCCTGTAATCTGAGATACTAGCTGTTCGTGCAGTCCACGTCGTAAAGGTGACAGTAAAGACTGCAGTGCCGCCTTCGAGTCGCAGAAGATCGCCCACTTGTGTGGCGGTTCATCACCGATGTAATGAAGGGCGGCAAAGAGCGCTGCGAGCTCTGCTGCCGTCGATGTTGTCGCGTAAGTCGTCTTAAGTTTGATGGTTGTAACTTTCGCTGGTGTCACGATTGCCGCAGCGGAGCTGTTTGGCAGGACAGATACATCAGTGTAGATATGAGTAGAGTCACGGTAGTTCTCGTACAGACGTAGTAACGTTGGCTGTTTAAGGGCTGGTGATGATAGATCAGCTTTTTTCGTGATGCCAGGTATTGTTAGATCGATTTTTAGCTGAGCGAGGCACCATGGAGGAATCGAAGATCTCGCAGCGACAGTGAAACAAGCTGGCAATGATTTACCATGTGCGGTTATCGTTTGGTTGAAAGAAGTGCGTGGTCTGTGCGCTGGTAGAGAGGCTAGGTCGTGGCGAGGAGTCCTGGCAAGATGCCTTATGTGAATAAAGGGAAATCAGACATCACTTCTCTCCACCTTGCGGGTTCCGCTGAACTACTACGTCATGCCTTATATGTGTGCTCAGCGCTTCAATTTCAATGTGGGTCTTGACAAGGTGGTCTCTAGCGATGGCTATAGTCGCCACTGTTGATGCATTCTGAGGCAGACCTAGACAGATCCGGAGCGATTGAGCCTGAACACTTTGTATTGTGCGTAGATTCGTTTTACCTGCGTTGGTTATTGCTGGCAAGCTGTATCGCAGAAAGCCGTACAGTACCCCTGTACAGTTGTCACATGGCACTTATCGACATTCCCCAGGCCTTGCCAGCGAAAAACTTAAACAGGTGGCAGATGCCTGTAAGCCGTTTTTTCACGTATGATACGTGAGCGCTCCATGACAAGTCCCTGTCGTTTATGACACCTAGAAACTTGTACGATCGGACCCGTTGAATTATTTGGCCATTTATCATTACGCCGTAGTTTGTCATGGGTTTGCGCGTGAATGGCACTAGTGCGCAGTTCTCGGAGGAAATTTCCAGGCCTCGATTACGGAGTAGATAGAAGTTTGCGTGGCAGCTCTCTGAATTCTCTCTCGCACCTGTAGGCGTGTTACTGCAGACGTTCATATGCAGATGTCATCTGCGCACATTGATAGCCTGACTGTGGTTGGCACGTGCTCAAGGAGAGCAATCAGGGTTAGATTAAATAACACAGGGTTAAGTACGCCGCCCTGGGGGACGCAGCGTTAGCTATAATGTAGAGAAGTATGGCCTTCCTCGGTGCTTACAAAAAAGGATCGCATGGAGAGATAGCTCCGTATCCATTTAAACATCCGACCACTCACTCCTACCTTTGCGAGAGCAAAAAGGATGCCTTCGTGCGTAGCGTTGTCATACGCCTCTTTGACGTCGAGGAATGAATAAGCGCAGAGACGCTTACGGTATTTCTCATGCTGAATGTAGGTGACCAGGTCGACGACGTTATCGATCGATGATCGACCACGTCGAAAGCCACCCATGTCATCCGGGTAGGTGTTGTGGTACTCCAAGTACCACTCAAGACGTCCTAGGACTATCCTCTTCATTACTTAGATCACGCAGCTTGCCAAAGTGATCAGGCGATATGATGTGAGTTCCAACGGCGACTTGCCAGGCTTCAGCAGTGGAACCAGGCGACTCGTCTTCCAGTTCGTTGGTAGCGTGCCATCTCTCCAAGATTCACTGTACAACTCAAGGAGAACACCTCTCGCTCGTTCCCCCAGGTGACACAGAGCTCGGTAGGAAATTCCCTCAGGTCCTGGCGCTGATGTACGGCCACATAAAGCTAATGCTGCCTTAAGTTCGTGGACTGAGAATGGTAGGTAAATGCGGTGATCACCTGGTGGCGGACAACTACTCGAAGGCGATGGAATGTTGGTAGCTGTGAGCAGGCCTGATAATCTGGCGCAGAAATCCTCTGCCACGTCAATCTCCAATCTCTTTTGAGAGAGGGCAAGAGCCTTGAATGGGAACCGCTGTACGGGGAGTGTCCGGAGACCGCGCACCGTTCTCCTTAGTTTCGATAAAGGCTTGCGTGGATCTAGCGACTCACAGAAGGCAGTCCAACGTTGCGATTCGAGCTTGTATAACCGGCGCTGGATCTTTTTTTGCGCGCGTCTGGCGGTCTGTAAATCGTCCATTGTCTTCGTACGTCGGCATCTTCGTTCAGCACGTCGTCGGATTGCTCGAAGTCGTTCTAGTTCCACATCAAATTCCGTGAGTTTCGAAGAGCATGTGAGAGTACGCATAGTGTCTTGCACCGTGCTCTTGATTGCTTCTTCCAAGTAGAAAGATGGATTGGCGTCGCAGTGTTGTTCCATGATAGACTGAAATTTAGACCAGTCCACTCTTTGGATCGTATCCCGTATTTTGGAAGAGGACAGTCCTCTGATCTTGACGTACGTGGGAATCTGGTCGCTTCCGTGCGTCTCTATGTCCGCAAACCACCCAGCGCGTCTGACAAAGCTTCGTGAGACAAAAGCCAAGTCAACACAGCTGCTGTATGTGGCGCCACGTAGAAACGTAGGACTTCCATAATTCAGCAGCCAAAGTTCCTTACTGGAGGCGAGAGATACCAGAGCTCTGCCTCTCGCGTTGATCTTCGAACTTCCCCAGAGTGTACGATTGGCATTGAAATCTCCAATAATGGCCCAGGGATTTGGAGTTGAGGAAAGGATGTCTCGTAGTCCTTTGTGATCAAATCGACTTGACGGAGTTAGGTAGGCGCCCACAAAAGTAACGGTCAAATTCTTTTCCCTTACGTTTAGGCATATATATTGATTATCGTCATTAGGTGGCACAGGCTGATGAATGTAAGTGAGGTCACGGCGAATAAACACCAAAACCTTACTGTTTTCACCAACAGTTGACGGCATAAACGATTCATATCCAGAAAGCCTGATCGTGTTCTATAAGTTCGGCTCGCAAATGACGATAATGAGAAACATAATGGCATACACGAAGCGACGGAAATCCGAAATTCGCGCTCTGAGTCCGCGGGCGTTCCACTGAAAAATAGGTGCTTGTCGGACCTCATCCCTAAAGGACAGTGGCTGGCGAGCCATGATCTACTCAAGGGTTGCCAGCACCGGACACAGAGCGTCCAGTACTTGAAGCGCACTTCTGGCAGACAGTGTGTGTATCTTGTTTAGCAACAGGCGAATGGCATTCATTAAAGGCCTAATAAGAGCTATCACTTGCTCATCTGTTTTCTGCGACTCCTCGGATACAGCACCTTGCTGTACTGGGGGCGGCTTCTTCTGCGGCTCTTCTGGCGGCCATTCCTTTGTAAAGAGAGATCTGGCAGTTTTCTCCCTTCCAACATCGGTGTTTGGAGTGCTGGAAACTTCCGCTGATGGTGCTGCTTGCCGAGTTGACTTTTCTTGAAGAGTTGATGTTTTCCGTCGTGAAGTCATTCGACGGTGACGTCGTCTTCGCTGCATTTTCAAAGCGGCCACTTTGTGGGTTCATCAGAGATCACCATTGGTTTCAGAATGGTGATCTATTTCTTTATCTGGGGACAGTCTTTGGAAGAGGCGCAGTGATCACCCTGACATTTAGGACACTTCAACGTGTTTGCGCTGCGGTTGTCTTCTGAGTGGGGTTCGGCGCATCGAGGGCATACGGCGGAATTTCTGCAAGCACCCTTCACATGGTCAATCTTCTGACAATTGAAACATTGCATTGGTCTTGGGATAAATGGTCGAACCTGGTGGCGAAAGTGGCCAACTTTCACGTAGGATGGAAGGCAGTCCCCTTTGAACGTTATCCTCAGACAACGTGTGTTGCCGAGGCGACCAACATGCGCAATGACGTTGTGTTCACTTGCTGGTTTTATGAGAACTGGGAGGTCTGCGTTAGGTGTTTCATTGTCAATGTCATAGATGACTTCTGCTATTGTGGCACCATTCGTTGGTACGATGGAGCGGACCTTGATGTTACCCAGCTGCGTTACATGTTGTAGTATGTTCAGCGCGCTCAGGTTCATCACATCGATTGCCAGGATGTTTCGCCTAGTGTTTACCCTGACATCCTTTATCTCGTTCGGCACGGTGTTTTCTAGATACACGGAGAGTGCTTGCCTGTTGAGGACGCGCAGGTTGTCAGTAGCTTCCTGTAGCACAAACAGGATGGAGTGAGGCCATCGTTGAGGCGCTGTTTTCACGGAGTTCGAGCTGGACGCTGAAGTTGCGTTGAGAATTCTTCGTTTGGCCTTGCGGTACTGGACAAGTCGAAAGCTGTCTTCCGAGGACTCGTCACCTGATGCGGAGTACAGCTCTGTGTCCTCGCTATCACTCGATGTATTTCCTTGCTTCCTCGAACCGAAGTCCGCGGGTGAACGGGAACCGGGACGTTATATAGACCCCACAAGTGCAGTGAGAAGTCCAGAAAAGCACAGAGACGGGTGTGATGTGTTCCACAAGAGAAGCACTTCGTCTTCTTCCCTGGACAAGTGTAATTCACACTGTAAGGTATGGTGTTACTACTAGCCGAAACTATTTTATTCATGGGTGGAAACCACGTCCGCCGATCCAAGCAGTCACGCAATGTAATCTACAACAGTTTGAACGCTTCTCAAAGCGTAACAGCGCAACTTCTACCGTAGCAGAACGGTAGCCACACTACGATGGTGGAGTATATTCCATTGCTCCTAAACCGCAGCTTAGAACTAAAGGTGAATACTGATATATGGTCACATTAGTGAATAGAATTTTCAGAAATACACAATTGATCCCCGAGGCTGACTGTAGGCTCAAACACGCGCGCACATATCGCGCTGCGTGCTCCGTCCGCCTCAGCACCAGCAGAAAGTCCGGCCATGCCGACTTAAACCACTTCAGTACGTTTCACAGAGCCATTTCAACGGATGATATTTTGGAGCCGTATATAGTATATCTCGCTGATTGATGATGTTGTCTACGATGGAAGGAAACTAGTGCTGTTTTTTTAGTATTTAAGGACATCAGCCATTCGTTACAAGCTCGCCGAAGCCAGCATTCTGACTGCCCATAAATGGCGCCACTGCGTAAGCAATATGACATAATCATCATCACCATCATCAGCCTGACTACGCCCACTGCAGGGCAAAGGCCTCTCCCATACTTCTACAACTACCCCGGTCATGTGCTAATTGTGGCCACGTTGTCCCTGCAAACTTCTTCATGTCATTCGCCCACCTAACTTTCTGCCGCCCCCTGCTACACTTGACAGCGCCCATTAAAAAACGTTCTCAAGACCATGGAGGGAGGAAAAAGACTAGGAGGGTGCGTCACGTGATTCTGCTAGCCTCGGCAAGCCAACCTCTTCTGAAGCCGTCCCTCCGCTCGCCGGGGCCTTGTGCGCGGTGCCCTTTGGTTAGGAATAGGCCCACATTGTTGCCGCACCATTCGTGTTTGTTTGGCACGTGGCAACGATTAGTAGCTTTGTGGCGCCTGCCGTCAAAGGCATGGAGGCGCGTAGGAAGTACAACGCGTGGGCTTCTGCTACCACGGGCGTCGTTCTTCGCTCTACATGCGCTGCCTTGAAACGTGGAGAACGACTGCGGAGCCCGACCAATGGCGACATAATTTTCAAAGCATCACTTGCCCTTGCCGCCGCAGTTAGTCGGCGCTCTCACCCCGAAAACCGTCCAGAGTATGCCGGCCCGAAGCGTGGTCTATTGTTTCATCAAATCAGCTGTTGCGTACCTGAAACTCCGGTGCGTATATTCTTGCAAATTTTTGTTCCGCTGTCTAGCAACTATATAGGATGAGATAAGATATATCGCGGGTTAGTTATTTGGCGCGTGTTTACTTAGTAAATGGTTCTATTGTGCATCTTTCGTTGTGAAATAAATAAATAGAATTACCCTGCACTCTAAACGCCGAAGTCGTCACCTCTCCTCGAGTTTACGCGCACTCTTTTGTAATGATTATATTGCGCCTAGTGTTGCACTGACGATTAAGCGCAATGTAATCATGAACGTCCACCAACTAGCCCCCGCCATTGCTTTACTATATTGTAAGACTGTGTGGTGCGACGCCCTTGCGCTGTTGAGACATGCCTATCGAGTTCTCACTGGTCTGTTGAGAGGCAGAAGGCACTGAGCAGAACGACAGCGTCGACTGGGACCGACTGCCATAACAGTGGGCCTCAAATATGGCTTGCCATTCCATCGTTGGGCACAAGATGGGAATTTTTTTTTTCGCACGGAAAATCAGTCGCTGCAGACCCTGGCCACTCACTTGAGCGCCTGCACATGTTTGCAGGGGCGAAATACATCATATTGTTTCCCAGAATAAGCCCCCAAACACGACGAATGGCCGTCGCAAGGGCGGCTTGGTTGCCTTACACGTTTGCAGGGCGAAAGGTTTCCTCGTTTCCCTGAAACCGGCCTGAAACGCGGCCAGTCATCCTTTGGGAGGTCGTGGCAAGTTTTTGGGCATAATGCCAACGCCTTCGTGCGGTACTGCATTGGCACCTGTCTGTTGATTGATTTACATGACTGACGTAACATAGACTCGATTGCTTCACAAACTTGAATTCCTCCATTCAACCTCAAGCCGAGCCGACTATGTGCGCATATTCCAATACCGCCGCAGCAGACCAAACCAAAGCAAGCCGACTAAAGCTACCGCTTGCCTGCAGTGGATTTAAAATATGTTAAATCCACTGCACTAGATCCTATCCATCCACTGCACTGTTGTTGTGGTTGTTGTTGATGTTGTTGTTGTTGTTGTTGTTGTTGTTGTTGATGATGATGATGATGATGATGATGATGATGACCCCGTGAAGGCCTATTTCCTATCACACCATTCCTCAAATTCTTTATGACTAGACTTTAAAATTGCCACGTGACGCTTCCTCCTAGTATTTTCATTCCTCTGTGCTCAAGAGTGTTCCCACCGGCCAGTTTCACGACACCACCGCTGCCGCGGCACATTCTGGTATTGTAGTCATTCGGACCCTACAGCCGCCCGGAATGCCTGTGCGTCCCGTTTCCGAACGATCTTTGGCAATTTTTGGCTCATGTGGCGCCATGGTGCGATGGGATGATTCACCTGTTGCGTTCGTGTAGCACCAGTCAATCTGTGCCCCATAGTCCACACACAAGCCAGGCTAATAAACCAGCTGCATGTATCGAAAACGTTAAATGCTTTCACTGCATTATGCTTGTATCCTATCAGTATATATTCTTTCTGGTGTCACGCTGTACTGATAATCGATGACAGTAACTATACTACTGCTGACATCGGTTTGGCTGTACAGTCGTTCTCATTTTCATTATTATTTGCTATCCAAACATCCCAAAAGGCCACAAAGATGGGTATTATAATGGGAGGGAGGGCGCACATAAAGTACACAGAGAAAACTGTAATAAGAAAAAAAAAAGCTTAGTAAGGTAGCAGTTACAAAAGACCATACAAAACAAGTGAGGTCAAAGAAATAGCACGTAAGGATCTAGCAGCAGTGCAAAAAAAAATGCCTGCAAAAAATGGGACGGGAACAGCACGAATATTTTAATAAAAAGTCAATCCAACGCAACTAAAAGTAATCACAGGGAAAACATTGACCATATTGAAATGTAGTGGTTGCATGAGTACACTGCAACGATAATGCAGTGTTATGTTATGAGCACGACCAGTTTACTGCCCCGTTAGTGCACAAACTATACACTGCCATACTACACGACCCTTTCGAGCCGGATATTGCGCACTGCAATATTACTATTCTTCCTCTCCTAAGAGGAACAACAAGCACGCATGTATTGAATATTTACAGCCCTCCCAAAGACAGGCACGCAAGATTGGGTTCCCTCATAAAGGTATCTCTGGGAGCTTAGCGGGCCATGCCCCCTGCGTGATTGGGGGCGACTTCAACGCACCGCACCCTTCATGGGGCTACCCGGCGGCGACAGCAAAAGGAAGAAAACTGGAAGAAGTAGTGACGCAAGAAGGGCTATCGATCCTCACCGATCCCACTTACCCTACGAGGCTGAGAAACAGTGTTAGTAGAGATACGTGTCCGAACCTGACGTTCACCAAGAACATAAACAATGCCATTTGGAAGAATACCGAACAGCACCTGCGAAGCGATCACTTCATCCTCTCTCTGGAGATAAGCACAAACGCGTGCAAACGCAAAATGGGTATCGCAAGAATTACGAACTGGGACAGGTGGAGACAGGTCCGGGCATCTACTGCAAACCCTATTACAAACCTAGAGGAATGGGTTAAGGTTGAGGTGTAAACTTTGAAAGCGTTTACGAAAGAGGTCTGAACGACAGAAGATTGCCCAGCGGTCGATCCGCACCTTCTAAATTTATGGGAAGCAAGACACTCATTGACAAAGAGATGGCGAAGACAATGGCTTAACCACTAACTCAAGAAAAAAAAATAGAGGAGATAAACAAAAAGGCAGAATCCTACACCATATCCTTGGCCAGACAGAACTGGAATACGCTCTGCGATGGTATTCAGGGGAAGCTAGGTGTGTCAAAGACTTGGAAGCTCTTGCGTGTCCTAATCAACCCCAGCAGCAGCAAGTCGGCCACTAAAGACAGGCTCACGAAGATTGTACACACCATCCCGGGTACGGACACAGAGTTGATGGAAAAGCTCAAGACCAGGCAGCTGTGCACGGCCCAAGTCGTGGAACAACCGGAGTACTCTGGGCTGCCGAACACCAAGCTGGACATCCCACTCACGAAAGAAGAAATCAAATCAGAAATCGCGGCCATGAGAAAAAATGCAACTCCAGGTCCAGATCAAATGCAGGAAAGCTCTTATTTAACCTCAGCGATGACACCATCACCGCGCTGGTGGAATGCTTTAACGAGCAGCATTGGGCTCAGGAATGCTACCAATATCCTGGAAGATGGCCGAGGTTCGGTTCATTCCGAAGCCGAACAAACTCCTTAAACTGGATAATCTAAGACCGATATCGCTGACCTCGTGTTTGGGGAAGCTCATAGAGAGGGTCATCAACACGAGACTCAGTAGATACTTAGAAGAGAACAACCTCCTATTAACACTCAATTCGACTTTCGCCCTTACCTATCGACGCAGGACGCCCTCTTGTACCTGTACAAGGACCTCCTTGAGTCACAGGACCTCCACGCAAGGACCTCCTCCCAAGTCACAGACAAGGGCCATCCTGGCACTTGATTTGAAAGCAGCGTTTGATAACGTTCTGCATAAAAATATTCTGCAAAGCCTCGGCGACACCAACTGTGGCGCCAGAACCTACAACTATATCAAAAGCTTCTTATCAGCAAGGCAAGCCACTATAAACTTCGGTGGGATAAAATCAGATCCCATCACTCTAAGCCCGAGAGGAACTCCGCAAGGGGCGGTACTGCCACCCCTTTTGTTCAATTTGGCTATGAAAGATCTCCCATGCCTTCTCTCCGAAATCCCGGGTATCAAATACACATTGTATGCGGATGATATCACTGTCTGGTGCAACTCGGGGAGTGACGCCGAGATCGAGGAGCATCTTCAAGCAGCAGTGGACACGGTGGACCAGTACGCCAGGGAGAGATGCCTCCAGTGTGCGCCGGAAAAGTCCGAGTTGCTCATCCTGAAGAATCCGAGGACACCCCTGGCACGGAACATCACGGTGTATATAGACAACCACTCAGCACGGAAACCCACGGAGATCAAGATCCTAGGGCTGTATATCCCGCAGGGGCGACAGAACACCACCACTATGAAGAAGCTTACAACATCCACCGAGCAAATCATCCGGATGATACATCGTATCAGAAATAAGCACCATGGCATGAAGGAAAGGGACGCCATCCGCTTAGTGCAGGCTTTCGTGATCTCTCGGATAATGTACGGGACGGCATTCCTTAACCTCTCCAAGTCGGAAATTGAAAAGTTGGAGACACTCATCAGGAAGGCCTACAAGACGGAACTGAGGCTACCAAACTCCACGGCAACGGTAAAGCTCATGGCGCTAGGAGTATGTAATACCCTCAAAGAGATGTGGGAATCACAATGCCTCTCACAACTCAATAGGCTCGCACTCACAAAACCAGGTAGAGATCTGCTCGAAAAGATCCATATTAATCTGCCCTATACGATAGACCAAAGGGAAGAGGTACCACGTGATGTGAGGAGAAGCATTAACGTGTACCCCATTCCGTGGAACATGCATCCCGCATATTACATCGAAAGGAGGAAAGCAAGAGGGGAAACCCTGCAGAAGAAATGGGACGAGCAACCTAACACCCTTTACGTGGACGCCGCAGGGCCAAAGAATGGAGTGATGACTATTGTGGTCTCAACGCCTTCAGGATCGATGGTGAACTGCGCCTCGATGAAAACATCCAACCCCACTCACGCAGAGGAAGCAGCTATTGCATTAGCTATAGCATCTAACCTCAACGCCGATGTGCTCACTGACTCCCAGAACGCCTGTTCTAACTTCAATAATGGATTAATTCACAGGTCAGGGTTGTCATCGCTGATTAAGCATCCACCCAGCCAAGCCTCAGTCATCTGGTTTCCCGGTCACCTGGAACTACCAGGAAGAAACGAAGCCACTCACAGGCATGCCCGAGCTCTTCTATGCCGGGCGTCTCCCCCTGATGACCTTGAAGGGTGCTGCGGCCAAACTGCTTTATCAGTGTATGCTGACAATCTCGCACCATACAGAACAGCCAGGAAGGAGTACACAACACCCCATAAATCCCTCAATAAGTTAGAAGAGAACACTTTTAGGAGACTACAAACTAATACATACCCAACGCCAGCTAAGTTACACCAGTGGTACCGTACACTATACTCCCCGCAATGCCCACACTGTGAAGAGGTAGCTAACCTCTACCACATGGTGTGGGCTTGCCAATTTAATCCCATAGTTGACTCCATTCCAACTCCCTCAAAAGAGCAGTGGGAGGCTATTCTGCTCAGCGATGATCCTGACCGTCAGCACTGGCTGGTGGGGATCGGCCAGAGCAGCAGCAATAACCAGTGTACTACCGGACTAGGCGGCCCACCCACGGGTTCTACGAATATTCTGCAAATAAAGATGTTTTCAATCAATCAATCAAAAGATAGTTTTAAAAACTGATCTGCAACCACAGCAAGTGCTATGAAATGGAAAATAGGCAACTCTGAGGTAACTCTGTGCAGTATCGACTTGAACTCTATAGTGCGGCACTTGTTGGCTCTTGGTCCTTACATGCGACTTAATCGACCAGCACGAATCAGTGATCAAAGTATATCACGGCTGCTCATAATGGAGAGCGGCACGCAGTCGGAGTTTTCGAAGCATCAACCGTACCATTCGCTTGAATTCAAATAAAAACACCGCCTAGCTTACCCAAGAAATTCTAGATATCGCTGTTACCGAATCTGCAAGTCGTGCGAGAAGCCCATCTAGGCAAGCACCATTAGGGCACGAAAGTTCCGGCGCCGCATTTCAAACCTGTCTCCAACAGGTATACAAATCCTATTATGTCCGTCGCTAAGCAAACATAACGCTGCAGCCACCGAGATGCACGTGTGCAAAAATAGTAACGCAAAACGACCGCGTACATCAGCATGTACTACATACATAGCTCGAAGAAATACGATACTCAACGCGTAATCGGCGGGTAACAACCGAAATGAAAGAGCAGCAGGCACTTTTGAAAGTTCGCCTCGCATGCTGCAATGAACAGCCGATGTAATGTCTTAAAATAGTCGCATGACGAATTTTTCTCGGTGGTGGAGTCATAGAGATGTCTGGGAAGTTCGTACGCAGTACTCAGCGAGCAGGGATTGCGGTGGTATGGCTGACCAGTTGACCACAACCAAGATGGTGGCAGTGCTACTTCCGGAAAGCCGGCGCATGCGCAGATTGGTCAGTGGGATCCGATACAGCATTTTATTGATACTAAGTATTGTTAAACCGTGTAAGGTCTTAATACCCGCCAGTTTGTACGGCAATATCTTTAAAGAAAACCGCACAAAATACGGGACGAGCGAGTGGCAAACATCATTAAGCGCTCTGTGTGTATGTTTGCCACTCACTCATCCCGTCTTTTTCTTTTTTCATGTTGTTTTGGTGTGCGTATGCGTCCGTGCGTGCGTGCGTGTGTGTGTGTGTGTGTGTGTGTGTGTGTGTGTGTGTGCGTGCGTGCGTGCGTGCGTGCGTGCGTGTGTTATTTGATGCAAAATAAGCAGCTCGAAATGCAGGTTAATCGTCATCGGCGTGTAAAAATGAGTGCTTGTATAACCGACCGATTAATTAGGCAAGTACGTTTTGTTTTTCGCTATCGTCGGGAAAGTCCGGTCGAGTAGGAAATAAAATCCAGCCTATCAACAAATCATCAGCGGGGCGGAGAGAGAAAGAGGGGCGAAAACTCGTTACTTCATGTGAGCCCTTGACACTGCGCCTGTTGCGTCGCCGCGTGATGCAACGCGCGGCTCTGTGTTTCGCACGGGCGCAGCGGTCGCCCGCGGCAGAGGCAAAGACCTGTGTCCTGTTGCAGGACTCCTCTTCCCGGTGGGGCAGCCCATGATGAGAATAATCTGGCCCGGCCCCGTCAGCTACTCGCTCGCCTGGCTTCGGCGCCACCAGCCGTATACGCGAAGCGAACGGAGAACAAAATGTAAACACGCCGAGGGATTGCAGGAGGTAATTGCGTGCGGAGGGGCTTGCCGCCATTAGTGTCCTCCGAGGGCGACTCATTTTCTGCCCCGAGCAATGCCGAGAAGCGGAAGGTAAAGAAAAAAGAAAGGAAGATGCAAATCGTATCAAGCAACACCAATGAACGCCAGTGGAGGGGACGCGCCACGCATTACTTACTGCGATGATCTCTGCCGAGACTGAGGAAATGAAGGCCCTACAGTGCTTAGTGCCGCGAGCAACAGCAATAGAGGAGAGGGACCAGAAGCAGAAAGTAATAAATGTAAGTAACACCGCTCAAATGACCGAAAATTTTTATTTTTAGAAAACACAACGCGTACGGAGACATGGACGAAAAAATACGAAAACAAGAGACGGGACAGCAGCTGAGCTCGCAACTTCGGAGTTTATTAAGGAGCAACGAATTTTATTGTGCTCACGCCAGTCGCGTAATGACTCAGAAATGTGGTTGCAAAAACCAAAATGAACCACAGGCGACCACTGAGCGTGAATGAAAGCTAAGCCTACGCGAAAAAAGAAAACGCGATACGAAAGTTAACAACGATCCCAAATTGATGCGTCATGCTTTGGAGTGGTATTCAGAATGTAAATTCTTACTGAAATAATGGTACCGGTGGATGACTGATGCGAGATACTTTCTCCTATCAGATATGAAACGCCTTAATCATTTTTCTCAAAGCCGGCTATAATGCCGGTGAATGATGGTAGCCCGTTTTCTTGAGACGAAATTGCATCAACTCGCCAAACTCAGCGTTCTATTGAATAGGCAAAATGAATAATTAAGATTATGAGTACGTTGCTGGCAGAGTGTCACCAATCTTCCATTTTTGCTTTCTTTTTGTATTGGCGGGCACGAAGCACTATATTGGTTGACTTTTTTTTTTTCTGCGAACGGGTCTTCGCAACTTGAAAAGATTATGTCAATGAAAGGCTCTGAATATTTATTTATTTATTTATTATTTATTTATTTATTTATTTATTATTTATTTATTTAGTGCCCACAGCGCCCATTCAGGCATTACAGTGGGGGGGGGGGGGGGGGGTTCACAGAAGAAAAGTAAGCACAGAAATTTCAGATTTGCATAAATTCGTGTGAGTGAAAAACAGATTATTATACGCTGACACAAAAGCATAAGCCTCTTGCTCCTCTTGCTCTTTTTGCTTATCTCGCACGAAAATTGGCTTGCACTAGCGTCCATAAACCTCAACTGCCTCTATGAGAAGAATATATGCATACTTTTATGCAAGTGTACTCAGAGCAGTCGATTACTTTTACTGGCAGTTTATTTATTCATGGTACCCCAAAGGTCACAGACATAGGGTATTACATGTTTTATCGGCTGAGCTTAATAAAACAGTGACCCGAGAATGGTCTTGAAATTATCTAGGTCGGAGTGGAACGGCGTTGGCACGCAGATTGTTCCAGTTCCTTGCTCTTGTACCCCCACCCCCACCAAAAAAAGAAAAATAAGAGAGTAAAGGAGCGTAGATTGGCTATATTCTGCGCCGAGGGAGGATATGTATACGGTTTCACTGTGTTTTATGCGGCTAAAATGGCGATGAACTGGTAACATAGCTGACATTTCTGTTGGCATGTGACAACATTTGTGGAAAAGGAATAGTCTAGCGATATGACTTCGTGCTTCTACATTAGTAAGAATAGCACGGGTTTTAGTTCCAAAACGCTGGACTGATAAGAATATTCGTAAAAAATAAACCGGGCTGCACGATTCTGCACTGATTCAAGTGTATGAGATAATTGAAGTTGATAAGAATCCCAAACAGAGCATGCGTATTCGAGTTAAGGGTGGGCACGTGTAACGTAAGCTAATAATTTCGCTAATGGGGGAAGGAGTCTTAAGTTCCGGCGGAGAAAACCAAGGGTACGATTCCGGGCATTGACTATTAATTACGTGACGTGGCCAAGTTAGTGTACTTAAAATGGCTAGGCCGAGGTATTTCAAAGAATGATATTTTGGAGCCGCATATGGTGCATCTCGCTGATTGATGATGTTGTCTACGGTGGAAGGAAACTACACTCTAAGAAGAAAAGGAGGAAATGGGGTATTGAGGTTACTCCTTTAGGGGAGCAACTGATCTGCCACAACCATTCCTCCCTTTAGGGGGTAAGTGCGAGGGGATGAACTGTTACTCCCCATGCCGTTACCCCTCCGAGGACTAACAGTTGCTCTTTTCCGATGCTCCTCAAAGGAGTAACGGTCATTATTTCCGATGCTCCACAAAGGTGTAATTAATGAAATTAGGCATTTATACGCTAATAAAAAGATTACTGAGCTCAAAAAAAAGGGAAAAAAAGGGCCCGAAAGCAGGATTCGAACTCACGGCCTCGCGCTCCCATGTTAGCTACTCTAACCATTGCACCACGGCAGATTTTTTTTTCTTTATTACATGGAAAAGAAAACTGAAGGTGTATTACTGAGTGGACACAACTACACACCTAAAACTCAGGCAAACACACACATGCATCCAACAAGTGCATCCAGTCTGGCGGAGGTTCCTGCACAGCGTACACACTTCTTACATACGCAGCACTTTCGCGAAAGAAGGATTTTGTAGTTCGCGGGCTTTCGGCATGGCGATCACAGAGTCTGCTTCTCCACAGGCTATATAAACCAAGCACAATGAACATGTCATAGGGAGGACCACCTGTAACCTTAAACGGTAGAAACCTAATTGAGTATGGAGTCATGTCAATGTCCTTTTTAAGCGTCCTTTGCAGAATATCCCAAAAAAATACAGCGTCCCTACAGTCTATAAAACAGTGATCTATGGTTTCGGCACGTGGACAGAGCCGACAGTTTGTTGACCACGGCACAAAGCAACCCCTCGAATTCAACCAAGTTTTAACAGGGAGTGTTTCCGAATGTAATTTAAAGAAAAATGTTTTTACTCCAGGAGGCACACACATTTTTCGGACGCGTTTAAGTACATCCTGATAAGGTCGCTTTAAATAAGGTGCACGATACAAAGGATCTGGGAAAATAGAGTCAACCAGTGCCGCAGAAATTGCTTTTCGACTCGCTGTGAACACGTACTCCAGGCTGAATCTAACTTTCAAGAAAAGAAATGTGTCAACAACCTCCTTGAGAAAGCCCCAAGGAGCCTGTGGGACATCTTTGACATTTGATGACACTACTATGTTAGGAACATAATGAACTAAACGCAGTTGCAACATTTCACGCAAGAACGGATGGTCACTGTCTCGAAAGAAAAACAGGCGAGAAACAATTTGCCTGACGAAGAGGTGTACTAATCCTAGACCACCACGTTCAAGGGGGAGAAACAGATTGTCGCGCCGCATCCATTCACAGCTCGAACTCCAAATGAATGTTGCAGATACGCGATGCAGTGCCTGAAGGCGAAGTCTTGAGCAGTGCAGTACTTGGAGCACATACATAAGACGGGAAGCTAAGAAAACATTACACACTTCAGCACGAAAGAACACTGACAAATTCCGCCCCCGCCATGAATTCACTTTACGTTGAATTTTGCCAACTTCTCCCGACCAATGAGGGTTGCTATTTCTATACTGCGAGAGAGGCACACCTAAATAACGCAGATCTTCTTTCCATTGGATTCCTGCGTAATGTGATGGCATTGTGGCCCATAACCCAAACCAAAAACCTGAACTTTTTTCAAAGTTAACGCTTGCACCAGAAGCAGCACAAAATTCTTCTGTAATTGCAAGAGCAGTGTTTACACTCTTTTTATCGGTACAGAAAAAGGCCACGTCGTCCGCATACGCAAGAACCCGAACCTCATTAGTCCGTAATTTAAACCCTTGGAAATTTTGTTCTTTAAGAATGTCCATACAAATCCGCCTAGCACCACGGCAGATTGCTTGACGAGACTGGGAAATTGAGACAGGTTAAGCATCGGAACGCAGGTGCGGCAATGTAAAAGCGACTCGGCATTTTGTGTATGTTGTGCGGGGAGAGAGTAACGTTGAGTGTACTTGCAACCATCAGTGAGTACGAAAAGAAATATGCCCGAGAATTCTTAGGGTGCTTTAAACTGAGGCACTACACGATGTAAACGTGTAGCGAGCTCAAACGGGGCACCTAAGACGACAGAGACGGACAATTGCTCTGTCGCTTAGTGTGTCCCGTTTGAGCTACACATCGCTTCATTCAAGTTCATAATCTCCGTGGAATGGAAGGAACGTAGGTACTATTGACCAGCAAAATCTGGCAGTCTATCAATGACTTGCGCGTTTAATTTCTATCGCTCACTTATGGGGTGCGCACGAAGGGCATGGCTCTTCACATTCCAACTTTAAATTTCACGCAATTTTCTCACGAAGAGGCAAAGTGCTGCTTTGCATATAGTTCAATGGACAGTGCACGAACTTCGAACTATTCACGATTTATAGACAATACAGTTTTTGCCGCATCACTGCACGACACGGACGAAAACAGCGGAGCGCATGGGGAGTAACTGCTGCCGTTCGTCCTCCCGTTCCTCTCTTTCCGACCAGGGACTAAACACTTACTCTCCAAAATTTGCACACGGCACGCACATCCATGCAGTTACTCCCTTGAGGGACGAAAGCGCCCTTTTTGGGACACTCTGCGCAGTTACTCCCGTTTTCCCCGGAATTCTTCTTAGAGTGTAGTACTGTTTTTTTTTTTAGTATTTAAACTTGTTAGCCATTCGTTACAGCATGATTCAATATGTTTGAGGTTATTTCGATGCACATCGATGCTGGAAACGTTTGTTATAGGATAATAAATGACACAGTCCTCTGTAAACAGTCGACTATTAGAAGAGATACCAGTAGGAAGGTCATTAGTGTAAATTAGAAAAAGTAGCTGCCGAAGTGTCGGCAGCTAATTCTTTATTGATGCCACCTGTATACTGTTTATCACGCCTCGCCTGCTGTACGTTTAAGCTATCATTATGCGACATTTCTTGCAAAAGCTACGAGATTCCGATTAGCCAAAAGCTGGACTAAAGGCCCTGATATTATGGAATTTCAGATAGCTGCTGTCGACACCATTAGGTTTCAGATATATGTTGGCTGTAAAACTTATGGAATGAATTTTGTTGTATTTCACACCCTTAACATTTAATTACTGTAGTAAAGCAGCGAGGGCAACCGGGACTAATCAAGATATTACAGGAGAATCTTGGGCATTCAGTGCGTGATTACAGAAACCACTATTTCAGCACGTCTTTGCCAAACTTTATAAAGAACGCGCCAGAATATTTCTGGAATTACATAAGCGGAAAAAAGCCCATTGCGTCTCGGATATCAGTCATCGGTTCCAAGGTCACTGACCAGAGAGCCATTGCGCATAATTTTGATAGCTGCGTTCAAAGCGTCTTCTCAAATTCCAATCCATGCACCCCTACAGAGAGAGAGTAAACGTTTATTGTAACAGAGACTGTTTGGTTATGGTGGGTGGAGCCCCTCCTCCAGGGCCCCACTGGTTACAGCGGCTCGCCGGGCCTGGTCAAGGGTCGCCAGTTGGCTTCCCAATTCCACTTCCGCGAGTCGCGCCTCCCACGACCAGTTATGTAGAGTGTTGTCTAGCAGCGGCGAGGTGGCAGCCGCCGGACGTGACGCGCACTGGAATGTTATGTGTTCCAATGTCGGTGTTCCTTCGCACCACGGGCAAGTGTTGCTGTATTTGTCTGGGTACATTTTGTGTAGCCTGTATAAATGTGGGAAAGTGTTTGTTTGCAGGCGGCGCCAGTCCCGTGCTTGCCTCCTGTCTAGGCCTGGGTGAGGAAGGGCTTTGGTTCGCCTACTTAGCCGTTGTAACTCGAGGATTTCTCTTGGCGCACCGGGTGTCGAGGTGTTCTCCCGGGCGGTGTGGCCCGCGGCTCGGCCTGTCATGCCTCGAGCCAAGCGGTCCGCCCGTTCGTTCCCCGCTATCCCTGTGTGCGCCGGGCACCAGGTCACGCAATGATCCATGGTGAGGTTCGTTCCTAGGATGCGGAAGACGCAGCCCGGTAAAGCCCCCCCAAGGAAGAGGCGGCAGGCGTCCTGCGAGTCTGTCAGCACGTAGGCCGATTGGCCCTTAGCTTCCGCGGCGCGTATAGCAAGGGCTATGGCCACAGCTTCGGCCGTTGCAACCGATTTCGTGTGTATAGATGCTGCTACGGTTGTTCGTCCTTGGCTAGTCACGACTGCTGCAAATGTATTGAGGGCTCCTGTATTCTTGCGATACGAACTCGCGTCTGTAAAGTAAGTATCCGGGTCGCTTCGCCGCCTTAGTAAGGTGGCTGCCCGCGCGCGTCTCCGTGCCGCATGATGGACTGTGTGCATGTGACGGGGGATCGGCGCCACGTGGATCCGCTCTCGAATTTCAGATGGCAGTAGGATTGTTTCATCGCCACAATATTGTGGTGTCAGTGGATAGTTAAGTCGTTGTAAAACCGAGCGCCCCTGAGGTGTCGTGTTTAGCCGTTCACGCTGCGCCATTAGAGTGGCCGCTGCATATTCCTCGAAAGTGTTCATCATTCCTAATTCGTTCAGTCGGATCGTGCTTGTGCTTTCAGGCAGGCCGAGTGCTGCTTTACAGGCAATTCTTATGAGCTTATCCGCATGTTCGATGTCGTGACGCCGCGTGGTTTGGAAAGGCAGGGCGTACGTTAGACGACTAATGACGAAGGCGTTTACTAGTTGCATGGTGTCTGCTTCGGCCATGCCTTCGCGGCTGCGTGCAACTCTGCTAATAAGCCCAGTTACGCTCCGAACAGTGCGTCTGAGATTGGAGAGCGCTATGCTAACGCTGCCCGTTTCTTGAATGCACATTCCCAGTACGCGCAGGTGGGATGCCCTCTTGATGGGCTCTCCCTCTAAGGTGAGCTGCAGATCCGGAGCCCTGGTCGCTTGGGTATGTCTAGGTCTAATATGAATATACTCCGATTTCGCTGGAGCACACCTCATGCCTGCTCGCCTCATATAGCTTTCAATGGTGTTGATGGCCTGTTGAAGCGTGTCTTGTCGGTTTCCGTAGGACCCTTTGCAGGCCCAGAGTGTAATGTCGTCTGCATATATGGCGCAGCCATATATGCAGACGGTTGCATATATGACGGTTCCATATATGCAGACGGTTGCATGCAGACGGTTCCATATATGCAGCCATATATGCAGTCCCGGTTCTTCTGTAAGTCCAGGGCCATTCTACGTAAGCCGACGTTAAAAAGAAGTGGTGACAATATGGATCCCTGAGGAGTGCCCTTATCTGGTAGGCGATACAGAGCAGAACGTGCTGAACCTAGTCCTATTTTCGCGGAGCGGCTGCTCAGGAAGTCTTGAACGTAATGAAATACCCTTTCTCCACACCCGACATCTCGCAGTCCGTCTAGTATTGTAGTGTGTGAGATGTTATCAAATGCCTTATGGACGTCGAGTGCTAGCAGGATTCTGTCCATGCTGCCCGGAGGAGGATCGAGCACCTCATCTCTTAATAGAAGAAAGACGTCCTGTGCACAGATTCGCCTGCGGAAACCGAACATGGATTCAGGGAAGAGTGAGTTTCGTTCGATGTGGGCTTCGAGTCGGGTTAGAATTACTCGTTCAAAGAGCTTGCCCATGCAAGACGTGAGCGATATGGGCCTGAGATGGTTGAGCTCGCGCGGCTTGCCCGGTTTTGGTATAAGCACGATGTCTGCCTGCTTCCATTCTCGCGGTAGTCTCCCATCCGGTCGCCAGACCTGTTCATTGAAGAAGTCGACTAAGTGCTGTAGGGCTACGTCACTAAGGTTGCGCAGCATTGCGTTGGTGATTTGGTCGGGTCCAGGAGCCGTGTTATTCTTGAAGGTTTGTGCTGCTGCGTAGAGCTCCGAGAAGGTGATGGGGGCGTCCAAGCTCGAGTTATCCTGTCCTTGGTATTCTCTCATAACGCTTGAAGATGTCTGGGCAGCGCCGGTGTAGGTGCGTTTTAGGTGCTCGAGTAGTTCTTGTTCTGAGCCCTTGTATTCTCCTAACAGCCGCCGCATGACGTTAGACGTCTCGGTGCGCGTGCTAGTTGGGTCTAACATGCACCGAAGAATGGCCCAGGTCTTCTTGGTGCTGAGGGTGCCTCTGAGAGAGTCGCAGAAGCTGCGCCAATTTTGATTATTCAGCTCCTGCGCATAGGTGTTAGCTTCGTTTGCCAGCAGGGCTATTCGGCGCCTAAGTTTGCGATTACGCCGCTGCCGCTTCCAGCGTTTGGTGAGGCTTCTGTGGGCCTCCCAGAGGTGGGCGAGATGGCTGTCTACTGCTGGTGCTTCCGTTGTGGTCTTGATCTCTCTCGTGGTGGCAGCATGGGCCTCCTTGAGGAAAGCTGTCCAACCTGCGGCCGTGGCTGGAAATGAGGATGCAGCCTGGTGTCGTTCTCTGTACCTTTTCCAATCAGTGAGCCTGGCGACCCCTAGAGGCTGTCGAACTTTAGCTGTGTTAACAGTGACACACAATAGATAGTGATCACTACCTAGCGTTTCGTCCAGGTTACACCAGGTGACCCCCGTCTCGTTGTTGACAAACGTGAGGTCTGGCGTGGTGTCCCGGGCAACGCTGTTTCCCATCCTTGTAGGAGTGCCTGGCTGCGTAATCAGTACAAGTTCGTGGGACTGAGTTTCTCGGAGTAGATTGAAGCCCTTGGCGGTGTCGCGTTGATAACCCCATGCGGAGTGCCAAGCGTTAAAGTCTCCGAGAAAGATTAGTCGGTCTTTCGTTGAGAGCAAGCAAGTTTCACGACGCAAAAGTAAATTTAGTTTCTTATAGCGGGGGTATTTTCAATGTTACTGAACTTAAAAAAAAAAACATGTGGGCCAGACAACATTCCGAACATTTTTCTACGACGTTATGCTGAATCGAAGCTTCCTTGCAAACTAGGAAATGGCCAGATGACTGGAAGACTGCCCAAATCGTTCCTGTACCCAAGAAAGGTGATCAGTTGTTTTCAGCTAACTATCGCCCAATTTCCCTAGTTTCATCATACTGTAAATTAGTTCACCAATTGAACATTGCTAATCGCATAAATGAGTTGTTAAATCGGCACTCTATTCTATCCAAATTTCAGCATGGTTTTCGTAAAGGGTGTTCAACAGTAACCCAATGATTAACAACCATTGATTCGCTCGCACTTACCCTAGACAGGCCCATTTGACCTCATATTCTTAGATTTTAGCAAAGCTTTTGATGAAGCCCCTCAGGATAAATTAATTTGAAAGGTAAAAACTATTGGTATTCCTGAGATAATAGTTAGCTGGATTTCAAACTATTTAACTAACCGTAAGCAGTGCGTTTCAATTGACGGAAGAGTCGGATGGCCTTGCAGTCACTTCTGGTGAGCCTCAAGGGAGTGTACTAGGCCCTTTATTATTTCTTGTTTATATTAACGACATCTTTGAGACAGTTTTTCCTGGCGTACAGATTCGTTTGTGAGCGGATGAGTGCGTCCTATCTTATGATATTACATGTTCTAATCACCAGAATGACCTAGATAACTCTTTAACTAATATCCTAGCATGGTGCCAGGAATGGGGTATGATATTAAACAAAGACAAAATGAACTTCCTTCACGTATCACGCAAAAAACTACTTTTCGATCACGGATATCACCTTGGACAATCACCTTTACATGAAGTCTCCAGTTTTAAATACCTAGGTGTAACAATAACGAACAATCTCTCCTGGAATTTACATGGTGAAAATATCTGCTCATCCCCCTTTCGCAAACAATGTTTTTACGGAGTAAACATTCGAAAGCCCCCGCTCAGGTTAAACAACTGCCTTATAATTCATTAATCAGACCTAAGCTCGAGTATGCATGCGTAGTGTGGGATCCATATGCTATAACCAATATTTAAAAAACTTGAAATAATTCAAAAGATACCATAAGCTTTATTTATTCAAAATTTTTTCCGTTCGATTCCCCATCTGAGCTAATGAAGAATAACAGTATCCAACTCCTTGAAACAAGAAAAATATGCGTTGATAAGTTCTTTTCTTGCTAATAAATAAAACATTGGCGCTTGATCCTCCACCCTATGTATCGTTTCTAAACACACCCCGCACGCGTCACCATCAACCCAGTTCACTGACCCCTTACTTTGCTCGCACCGACACATTCAAATTTCCCTTTTCCCGCGTAGCATTAGAGAGTGGAATTCGCCGACACATTAACTGACAGCGCATTGTGATGCTGCGTGTTTATTTTTTATTTTTTGCTGCTGTTGTGGTGTTGTCTCCACTGCTCTTCAACATGGCCATGAGAGACCTATCAGTCCGACTCGACCAAATCGGGGCCGTCAATCTCAATCACGCTCTCTACGCGGACAACATCACCATATGGTGCGGCGGTGGGTCGGACGCAGCGGTGGAGCGGGCCCTGCAAGAGGCCTTGCACGTCACGGAAGAATTCCTCGAGGGCACGGGACTGGTACTCTCGCCGACTCTTGCTGTATCGGCCCGACAGAAAAGGCCGCAAGTTCGACACGACGCTGGACCAAGTACCGATCGAACTCAGAACGAAGACGGGTCAGCGCATCCAGAGGGTGGATTCTCTCAGGGTGCTCGGACTGGTCCTGAATGCAAAGGGCAGCAACGCGCAAACGACCACGCGCCTGATGCGCGAAGACGGAGAACGTGCTCAGACTCGTTTCGCGAGTGACGGGCAGGAAGGGGGGCATCAGCGAAGCTAACCTCATAAGGATCTACCACGCCTTCCTCATGAGCCATATCAACTACGTGGCTTCTGCGCTAAGCTGGTGGCGGTCGGAGGAGAACAAGATCGACGCACTCATGAGGAAGAGCATTAAACGAGTCCTCGGCATCCCCGTGACGACCAGCACGGAGACGTTGATGCAACTCGGGGTCCACAACACCCTGAGCGAAGTTGTCGAAGCACAGAAAACAGCACAGCAAGAAGCTAGGCAGACCCCAGGCCTCGGCGCTGAGAATGCTGCAGACGGGCTCCTTTCCGTCTCGCTCAAGGCTGAGCCACTACACTCCGGGTGTGGATCCCCGCTGCGCAGACTGCGGCGAGGAATGGTCCACCCTGAACCACATGCTGTGGCAATGTTCTGCGTTGCGCCACCCGCCTTTCAACAGGCAAGAAGACTGGGATGAAGCCGTCAAGAGCGACGACCTTAAGTCCAGCTTCGGGCTGTCCAAAGGGCTGGCGACAGGGCTGAAGATCACGGTCTTCCGCCCTCGGCGCGCGTGCGGCCCGCGACTACGACAACGTAGTCCCTTAGGACCAATTAAGGTTTCCTGTCTGTCTGTCTGTCTGTCTGTCTGTCTGTCTGTCTGTCTGTCTGTCTGTCCGTCCGTCCGTCCGTCCGTCCGTCCGTCCGTCTGTCTGTCTGTCTGTCTGTCTGTCTGTCTGTCTGTCTGTCTGTCTGTCTGTCTGTCTGTCTGTCTGTCTGTCTGTCTGTCTGTCTGTCTGTCTGTCTGTCTGTCTGTCTGTCTGTCTGTCTGTCTGTCTGTCTGTCTGTCTGTCTGTCTGTCTGTCTGTCTGTCTGTCTGTCTGTCTGTCTGTCTGTCTGTCTGTCTGTCTGCTGCTGCTGCTGTTGTTTTTACTTGTTACCTCTGACCCTGTGTTATCAATTTCTGTATTTGATCTGCTTGGATCTGTAACATGATCTGCAGTATGAAATAAATAAGAAAATAAATAAAATTACCTTCAAAACGCGATTGTTCTCTGAAATGGACTGCGGTGAACTCTCTTGAAATCACTGTATACAGTGGCAGCGGTTTACGCGAGAGCGATGATCGACTGCGCTTCACTGAGTGGCCGTAGTGGGTGCAGCACACCAGCGACTTCAGTGCCTGCCATCCGCTCTCCTTTCTGCACAGGCTCTGGATTAAGAGGCTTCAAAACTATTCATGCTACTATGTTTTGTGACAATGTGCATTTGCTGTTTGAGTAATTTGCGATGTAAAATTTTGTTTCTAGCGTTAGAAAATTTGGGAGAGACAACATTTCATGTCTTCCTCATGAAAGTGTGTTACTATAGATGCGTTGTTATAGTAGGTATGTAAGCTGCACGTTTGTAAACTAGAATAAGGCTTCGGACGTATAGCATAGTAGAAAAGTGCCTGATTTCGCTGTAGCAAGGGTGTAGGCAAAACAAGCCGCAAAAGTACTGTCTATTCGATCCATATTCGCTATCTGGCCGCTTTAAGCGACATTGATCGGCAGGAAACTTTTCGAAAATCACCAAGTCTTAATATTCTCTTTTTGCAAAATGTATGCCGCTGCATGGCATGCCGTGGTTGCGTTAAGTACGCCTGCGAGTTAATTCGCGCATGTTACCGTGTCGGAATGACCTCTTTTGCCTATAGGCCAACACTGACGGCGTCGTCGTAGCATCTTTATCAGTTCACCTTTTGCGGTTTGTCTGTTCAATATTTTGGCCACGGTTGCAATGCGTGCTTGTTTGTTGTACCGCGCATATCACTTTGCGAAAAAAGAAAAGCATGCCGATAATACGGACTTTTCACTTTCGTTCATGACAGTTTCGACTGGTCGCCTCTAGCCTCTGAACCTAAGTCCGCCTGATCCGGCGTTCCTTGAACTCAGAGGCAGAGGACAAGCATGCAAGCCGAACATGTGTCTCGCTATCAGAGGAGGATATGGCAGAGGCGAAACCACGTGACTAAAGTAAACGTCTGATTTCGCCTAGCCAAAGCTCCCAGCGCTGCCTCGAAAAACGGCGCCGATGGGACGAGCTTTCGTTGAGACGCCAACATTCAGCGGCCTACTATAGGGTGGACAGTCGCCAACAGCAGCGACGCTGGGTTGTAAGGACGTGCACGGAAATGCTCTCAATCTCGACGACTGCTCCGACGACACGGCTCGGATGAGAGCGAAAATTGTACTAGGCGGAACAGATCGATGTTGGAATCGATGTTAAGTGAAGCTTTCTTGGAACGTTTAATTAGTTAGAATGCACTGAGAAACACGATCCCGAAGACAATGCAATGAAAGGTCGTGTCTTGATGGAACGATTCTAATACCCAGAGAGGTGCAGTGCGCGGCATAAGGGTGCAACGTTTCTTCCTCGTATTGTCTCCGGGATCGGCCTAGTTTACTCGGTGAGAGACCAAACTTTGTTAAATGTCCTTTGGGTCAAGGGGTGCAGGAGACGGGAGACTAGCCCCACCGCGGAGCGCCCCTTCCTCAGGCGTCGGCCACATCTTGAATCTTGGCGGCGGCGTCGGCCAGTCGGGTTGCCCATGAGTTGATCCTTCTGGCATGCGCTGAGCAGCACCGCCTCCCATTCTTCGGGCGTGGTGATTTTAAATGTAGCGCTGGTGCTGTTTTAATGGTGTCTGTAGCTGCGGGACATGCCTAGATAATGTGGTCGAGGTCGGCGTGAGCCACCCCGCACTCTTTGCACTGTTGCGCGTAAACGTTAGATGTGTTTACTCGGTGAGAAGGGGTTTCTCACCGCAGAGGACAAGCGCTCCCAGGAGATGGAGACGCCAAGTCTCAGGAGATGTAGACAAAGAAAGCTTCGCTTTAATAACCTACAGGGGACATACGGGTGCACAACCAAAGGATTACCGGATACTTGTGCCAGATGTATTCCATTCCTCTATAGGGTTACCTGCTGCTTTTATGAGTTCCTTCTACGTCTTCACGAGCCCGCCTCTACTCAGCATCTTGTTATTCAGACATTCCTGGTTGTCTACTTGCCACCACAGTCAATGGTCATTACCTCCTCACCGGCGCAAGCCTTCTTCTCATAACGTGCCCAAGCGGGCTTCCCTCTCTAACTTTCGCCACAGTGACCCCGACTACTACTACTATAACCATTCCATGAATGCCATCGTTAAATCTTATCGTCCCTTTTCACCGCCTACATTAATTTTGCCGTCAGTATTTCAACCACTTGCATCTTCTGAACGACTCGCCGCGGTAGCTCATCAGTGCATGGCTATGGCGTTCTGCTGCTGAGCTCCAGGTCACGGGTTCGATTGCTAGTGAAGGCGTAAAGAAATTGAAAAACACGTTTTAATCTGCAAACTTTGGAAAGACTGACGACATAGCCTAAAATATTATAGCACAGTTACCCTAAAGAACTGCAGATGAGGGTTCATGCAATATTTTATACCTGCTGCTGCAACATGTTCACAACGTGTAGTAATTATATCAGTTGCTTTTCTTTATTCGCTCGAAGATTATTAGAGGAATTCTGAATTTTAATCTGCCGACCACGAAAGGTGCTCCTTTGCTCGTTTAAGGGCGGAAGGCTGGCGCACTGCCTGGATATTTGCAGCACTTAAAACTTGCGGAGCAGTTGGTGCAGAAGCAGTGCTGAAAGGGTGAATGGTCATCCATAAGTGCACTCATGGCAATTGTGCAAAAGAGCCAAACATATCCGCACTGGATTTTGCCGCCCGCTTGCAGCTGTACATTGTAAGGTGACGAACGCATCTGTGAGGGCTAAAGTCTAGGGAACGAATGACCTTGCCTGAAGCATCATTTCTTAAAGCTTGCTCTTGAAATCCATAGCTTCACGAGCCCTCCATCTGGAATCGAATGATCGAAGGCTTGCGTAAAATCCGAGAGTCAAGGTAAGGATGGAGTTTGCATGAAGGTAAACATGGGCGCCGGCTACTGGGGGAGGGGGGGGGGGGCGCTGGAGAGCTCGAACCAACCCCTTCCCCGAAATATTTCCGGGGGGGTGGCTTAGCCCCCTCCCCCCCCCCGGAGATTAGAGATGGGGTCAGGGGACATCACATCTTCTTCGGTATATATATATATATATATATATATATATATATATATATATATATATATATATATATATATATATATATATATATATGGTTTTCGACAAATCGACTGACTGAAGAACTACAGCTGACTAAAAGTTAAAAGAACTTCACAGTCCTAAATTTCCGCGGCTGCATAGATTTGTCTTGCACCAACAAAGGAGAAGGATGACAACACCGATAGTCTTAGATCCAGTTCACCATTGGGGATTCCCACTGACAGCGCAGCTCTCCTACTGTTTATTGTTCCAAGTCTTTGAGCGGAATCAAATGTATGGCCACTTCATAAGTGCAGATGTTTCTTTCGTGCACATTCTATTCTAATACTTCGAACCCTTCCAGAATAAATCAACTCTTTACTCGAAACGTCATCTATGAACGTACCTTTAAAAAAATGCCGGGCAGAGACTACGCATCATCCTTGCGAATATAAATATTTATATCAAAACCAATGGGTCTCTGAACTCCGAAATAAACTCCACACTATCAAACTCATCTGGAGCGAATGAAGTGCCAGACACTGGGAACGGTTCTACGAGGTGGTCTTGCGCCCTCCGGGAATTGGATACACACGCTTAACCCACAGCCACCTCTTTACAAAGGGGGACCCACTGGCCTGTGAAGAGTGCTTGGACAGCTTATCAACGGCCCATTCCAATGAATTTTTCCCATGGTCCCTACGGGAACGCGCAATTTCTCGCCTGGGTATCCTTCGCCGTTGAGGCATGGCAACCTGTTCCGCAGCAGTACCGACGCTTATTCTTCTTCCGCTTCGGACTCCGGGAACATATTGCAACCACAGAAATTGAAATTGAATTCAAACCTGCCGCCAACTGTCGTAATCGCAACCACCGCGGGCTATAAAATCGAGTGGGTCATCGACATCCGGAATCAACGCGGCCATTAAAACAGTGAACAGACAGTGCAATACAGGGCCAGGAAATACCTCGGGTAAGAGAAGATAGATACCTTGGTATATGGATAAACGAAGGAAACACAGGAAAAAACAATAATAGTGAAGGGGAAGAGAAATGCAGCCATAATGAAGCACAGAGTGCTGTGTGGATACAATAGGTACGAGGTGCTCCGGGGTATGTGGAAAGGTGCAAAGTTCCAGGAGTTACTTTTGGAAATGCGCTTGTTTGCTTGTAATCAGGGGTACAATCAGTACTTGATGGGAACCAAAGGTCAGTGGCACGCCTCGCATTGGGCGCTCACGGGAAGACTACAAATGAAGCTGTGCAGGGTGATATGGGCTGGACTAGTTTTGAAGTGAGGGAAGCTCGCAGTAAAATTGATTATGAACGACTGAGGAATATGGAAGAAAGTAAATGGGCCGGGACAGTGTTGAGATATCTGTACATGAAAAACATTGATTCACAGTGGAGGAAAAGGACTAGGAAGCTTACCAACAAGTTTACGGCCTGTAGGGTGGACAACACAGCTACAAAGAACGTCAACCGGAAAGCCAGTGAGGCTGAAGTAATCTCATGGGTGGTGGCAATGGAAAAGAAACCTGCCATGAGTAACTACTTAAGAGGAAAAAACGAAATCAGGAAAGAAACCATTTATGATAACTCCAAGGGGAGCTCATTACTTTTTGAAGCGAGATCGGGATGCTTTAAAACACGCACCTATAAAGCGAGACATAAGAAGGGAGAAGAAGCATGTTCTTGCTGCGGTAAAGCTAGGGAAACGATGGAGCATGTTTTATTAGAATGTGAAGACGTCTGCCCAGCGGTCGATTTAGGCACCACTGGCCTCCTTGAAGCTCTTGGGTTCAGCGAGAGCAGGGGAAAAGTAAACATGTCCGCAATAGAGGCGATTGGAAGATTGGTGGAGGAAAAGTAGGGAAACGACAGAAAACGGAGACGCACAAAAGCAAAGTGCGCAATAGGAGATCAGAAAATTTGGTTGTTGGAGTTCATAGTGCTTTTTCTTCCTTTTTATCTTTTTAACCTAGGCAGGACATTAGGCAGTATATTAGCAAAAGCTTGGTGGCGCAACCCACCGGCCCGTTGCAAAGGGCACGCTCGTAACATCCATCCATCCATCCATCCATCCATCCATCCATCCATCCATCCATCCATCCATCCATCCATCCATCCATCCATCCATCCATCCATCCATCCATCCATCCATCCATCCATCCGTCCATCCATCCGGGGACCAAAATGTGAGGAAGCGCTGTTGAAAACAGTAGAAAAAGCTTTAAAAGATAGACGAAAACTACACAGTTGGGGACAGAGTAGAGTGAATTCAATTTATAAAGGTAAAGGGGAGAAAGATAGAATTCACTCATATAGACCGTTGACCATTACATCGGTTATATACAGCTTAGCAATGCAGGTAATTAAATTAAAGCTGCAAGCATGGGTAGAGAATAATGGCATATTGGGAGAACTTCAGAATGGCATCTGAATAGGTAGGCGTCTGGATTATAACTTATTTGTCCTTATTCAATGTATTGAAATATCCAGAGTAGAAAAGGGACTGTTATATGTGGCCTTTTTAGGCATTACAGGAGCGTATGACAACGTAGACCGATACATTTTGTGGGATATTCTGGAAGGGCAAGGCTTAGGTGACGATTGTACACACATTTTGAGAGAGATTTACGTAGAAAATACCGTTTGCGTTAAATGGGAAGGGATGAGAAAGGAGGAGAAAATTGATATCAAAAAGGGACTGAGGCAGCGGTGCCCTTTATCTCCACTGCTATTTATGATGCACATGGTGAGGATGCAAAGGGCGCTAGAGGGAAGTAATATCGTGTTTAATCTCTCATACAAACAGGCGGGTACAGTAGTAGAGCAGCATCTTCCAGGTTTGTTTTATGCGGACGACATTGTATTGCTAGCTAACAAGCAAAGTGATATGCAACGTCTGGCTAATATCTGTGGAAAGGAAGGCGAGAATTTAGGTCTGAAATTTGTCGTTAAAAGATCAGGTGTTATGATATTCAATGAAAACAGTGAACAGACAGTGTCAATACAGGGCAGGAAATACCTCGCGTACAATAATATAAATAGCCTGGTATGTGAATAAACGAAGGCAATAGATATATGTAAACACAGGAAAAAACAATAACAGTAGAGAGGAAGAGGATTGCGGCCATACTGAAACACAGAGCGCTATGTGGATACAATAGGTGCGAGGTGCTCTGGGGTATGTGGAAAGGTGTAATGGTTCCAGGACTTACATTTGGAAATGCGGTTATTTGCTTGAAATCAGGGGTACAATCAGGACTCAATGACAACCAAAGGTCAGTGGGACACCTCGCATTAGGCGCTCACCTACAGAGAGGTTTGCCTACCTACCGAAGTTTGCTTTAGCGGCACAGGCTCGCCATCTGCCACTGTAACCACTGTCCCTGCACGCGTGCGAATTGTTGGTGAGGTCCCTAACGTTAAAGCACAACAGGGACGACATTACCAACCAGCTGGGAAGCATACGTACAAATGGCTTCTGTATGGCGCGTCAGTGGACAAGGTATAGTTTGTAGGACCTGTCACGCTGCTTTTGCGTTGAACATTTTTCTTACAAATACTTGAACGGATAAGGACTTCCGCTTGACGTTTGTGCAAAACGGGTTTTCTAAGTGGAAGATTTATAAGGTTTAAAAGGCAGGAGGCCTCGAATCTGCAGCGTGCGGCCATGAGTGGAACCGCAGCTGCTAAAAGGGGGTGAATGTAGCAACTGCTTGTGTAATTGAGAAGTATAAAGAAATGGCACACGCAAGGAAAGCGCTGATAGCGACATTACCATCACTGTAGTACTTAGCATGCCAGGGATTGGCAGTAAGTGGCCATGATGATGCAGAAAGTAATCTAAGACAGCTTCTGGAACTTCGCACCAATGACATTCCAAAACTGCAATCATGGCTTCCTCGACCCAAGTGTAGGTGGCTGTCCCACGACATCTTAAATGAAATGTTGGAAATCTTGGCTCATGTCCTCCAGTCACTCACAAATGAGGTTCGTGAATCGGGGCACTATACCGTGATCATGGATGCGACAGCGTACATATCTGCCAAGGAGCAAATGTCGATCTGCTCTCATATTGTCCAAAAGAACTACGACACACATGAGCTGTTCTGGGGATTTTATGACCCTGTGGACACCAGAGCAGCCAACCTTTTTGCCCTTCTGAAGGACATCCTCTGCTGTTTTAATCTAAGCATTGACAATTTCCGTGGGCAGTGCTACGACGGCGCTGCAAATATGAGAGAACAGCACGGTGGGCTGCAAGCCCTCATACAACAGGAGGAGCCACGAGCACTGTACGTACACTATTTTGCGCATATACTTAAACCTGGTGCTGTAGGATATGAGTCAGAAAATGGAAATGTGTCGCCATTTCTTGGGGCATATACGAGAAGTGATAAACTTTGTTACGTGCTCCCCAAAGGGCTTAGATATGTTACCGGCATTTGAGAAAGAAGATGAGAGCGTAAACTTGCGGAAGTTTTGTTCCAGGAGCTGGACGTAAAAAAAGGGCCACTTCTCTGCAGTCGATTGTTCAGAACTATAGCCACCTGATCTCGTTTCTTCGTGGCTTAGCATCAGAAGAATGGAACGGCGCCGCAGCCAGTGGACTTTTGAAAGCACCGTCAAAATTCGATACATACTTCATCCTCAAGTTCCTGACACTCGTGTTTTCGCTATTAGAAACAGTAAGTACTGCGTTGCAGAAAGCAGTACTGAGACTTGATCAAGCAAACGAAATGGTCAAGGCCGTCAGGAAGAGTCTTAGCGGTCTTAGGAAGGAAGGATTTGGCCGATTTTGGAACGAGACACACGCAGATGCGCGTGAATTGGAACTGAATCTTAAAGAAAAAGGAGCTCCTGAGCCGAGGCAAAGGAAGACTCCACGACGGCATGACGACGGATCTGTACCTCATGTATTTATTTCGGCCAACGACATGTACCACCAGCGGTTCTCCGAGGTATTGGACGCAGTAGATTCCTCGCTGGACGACAGGTATCCACCAGAAATGTGGCAACACATGACACAGATTGAGCCATTCTTGACTGGGAATGGTGACAGCACGTACCTATTGAATTTCTACAGACAAGATCATGAGCATGAATGGCTCAACATTTACCGTAGTATGCTTGTCGATATAGCACCCTTATGAAAATGACTGTTGAAATGTTGTTGGCATATTGTTGACGAACTGTTGACTCAATAGCCTTTCAACAATACCTCAACAGTTATTGAAACCACAGAGCACTAATTCAACAGTAAAGTTGTTGGGCAGTTCACAACAAAAAAGTCGTTGACTAAATTCTGTTGGTATAGTGTTGAATAGTATTGAGTATTATTGAGCCATTGTTGAGTAGTTTTCAACAATAAAGTCGTTGACTAAATTCTCTTGATATATTGTTGAATAGTATTGAGTATTATTGAGCCATTGTTGAGTAGTTTCCAACAATAAAGTCGTTGACTATATTCTGTTGATATATTGTTGAATAGTATTGAGTATTATTGAGCTAATGTTGAGTAATTTTCAACAATAAAGTCGTTGACTAAATTCTCTTGACGTATTGTTGAAAAGTATTGAGTATTGAACCATTGTTGAGTAGTTTCCAACAATAAAGTCGTTGACTAAATGCTGTTAACTTATTGTTGAATAACACTGAGTCACGAGCAATATTGAGTTTCGAAGTACATGTGAAAAACACACGCACATATGTATGTGTGCGTCTTTTGCACATATATGTTGCTTTACTGATCACTTGATCACCATTGCATATATACAGGGTGTTGTTTCACGTTACTTGAACCATAGACGTATATACACGGGTTTCAGCTAACTTTACTCAGAGTTTAAAAATATGCCGATGCACCATAAGACGATGCGACCAAATGCATGTTGCTCACTCTTGTACGTGTCACGCTATTCTTGTATTTTTCCTAAGTAGCTAACTAGTCAAGAAAATTAGCCATTCTGAATGAACAAAGTTAGGCGAAAAATTCCAGTTAGAAAGTTCTAGAGCACTTTGCAAAACGTCCGATTAGGCAATTTCTAACTTTCTATCTATTAAGTGTTAGTGTTTTTCAGCTTACTGCGGATGCCCGAGCAATACAAAAAATATCACCTGACATACCCGCTTGCGCGCCGTGCGTGCAGCGCTCACAAACGAGCATACCATCGAGCAGGGTGTGTTGCCGCTTAAAAGGCGACAGGGCAGTGACGAAGGCGTTGGCTGTGGTATTGATCGCCAGCGACGTGCTTCCCTCGCTGCGGTTCACGATGGCGATAAGCAGACGGGTGTTCACACCGGTTAAATGGTATGTTTTCGTTTGTGCGCAGAAGGCTTAGGAGCCGTGCAATCACGACTCGCAGGCGGGCATGTCACGTGGTGCTTTTTGTAATTTTGCGAGCATCCGCAGTAAGCTGGAAAACACTAATACTTAACAGATAAAAAGACAGAAACTGTTTATTCGGACGTGTTGCCAACTGCTCTGCAACTTTCTAATTGGAATTTCTTCGCAACTTCCTTGCTTCAGAAGTTGGTTAATTATCCTTGACTAATTATAGCCAATTAAGCAATATATAGAAATAGCGCGACACGCTACATACCAAAGGGGGCAACATGCATTTAGTCGCGTCGTCATAGAGGGCATAGAGTTTACACTTGGCCTAAAGTTAGCAGAAACACCCTGCATATATATATATATATATATATATATATATATATATATATATATATATATATATATATATATATATATATATATATATATATATATATATATATATATATATATATATATATATATATATATATATATATATATATATATATATATATATATATAGTTTGAGAAGACAAACGTCGCTACAAGCAGTGATAAACAACCGATGATTGGACGCATCCTGCATTTCTATCGGCGTCCATTATAAGGGGCCAGTGCCCTGACTGAGTGTTAGGAAACGGCATTGCATGCCTCCATGTTAAATATGGTCAAGGTGGCGGGGAACGTTAACAAAATTCAAGTCTGGGGTTTGACGGGCCAAAACCACGCTTTGATTATGAGCCGCACCGTAGTAAGAAACTCCATATTTATTTTGACCATCTGGGGTCCTTTAAACTGCACCAAATTTGGTGCAGGTTAAACGCACAGTACGCGGGCGTTTTTGCATTTCAGCCCCATCGAAATGCAGCCGCCGCCGCCGGCATTAGATTCCAGGCACTCGGGTTAGTAGCGCAACACCTCAGCCGCTGTGCCACCACGGCGGGTGCGGCGGAGAAAGGAGTGAACATCGTTTTTACAGAGTAATTTAGCTTAGATGTTACCCGTTAGCGCGCTATACAGAACGAAACGAAAAGCTTGGCGGATATGTACAACATGGTGCTCATATTTCACATGGAGGCCAAATTCTTCTCTGTGACCTAGACGGGGTGCTGGCGAATGTGTTGGGAATCTGCTCGGCCACCAAGCACAACCTGCGCTGCTATACGTTCTCGGTGACAACTCGCACAGCGCAGAAGCACACGCACAAATGTTTAAAGAATGGGACGACAGACCGCCTGCAGTTTGCCATGACGTCGAAATAAGAAGCACAAACAGCGACGTTTCTGTACTTTTGTGGTCAATAGTTCAGTTCGCATGGTTGCGGCACGCATTACTTTTTTTTTTTAAATACAAACGACGAAAACTGTGCGCGGAAACATTAGCACGGCGTTTGCGACGTTTGAATTTGGCGCCTTTTCCCGCGCATGCCATTAGCTCCGGCCGGTGCACTGCGTTACTGCGCCAAAGAAAGTAGTTCATCAAAGAAGTGAAGCAAAAAACTTTTATACACTTCCAACGCGCTACAATTTTTCTGTAATAACATGACATCACAGAATTTGTTATCAAATGGTACAATTTATGATAATATAAGCGTGTATTTGTATGAGTGTACATGTATGATTGCGCGTTTGCGCTGTTGAGGCTTGTAGCATTCCGGCGTGATCGTGCATGCCGGTTGTGTGAAAACTTCCTGCGTTTTCTGCGTTCTTTGTGTGCTTCGCTGTGACATCTTTGGAATGTTCCTGCGTGTTGCTCGCTTTTTATGGGCTTGTTGCCTCGAAGATCGCCATGATCGCCTCCGACTCAGCGACATCAAAGGTGAGTTAGTGTTTCGAATTCCCCTTGTTCGTCCGCGCCGGAAGGGGAATTTCAGCGCCTGTGCGTGTTTTCATTCCTAGCACTATCCTTCCGTTGCCAGAATAGGTTGTACCGCACTAGATTCGTGGTATATAACATCGAGCTTTGTCCTGGTTTAACTTTACACTCCGCTTGTGGTGACGTAAGGCAGCTATGTGGTGCCAGCTAAAACAGGGCATGTTGTACGCCATGATTTCTGATACGGTATTCGAGCACCGATTGAGTTAGCCTTATTAATGAGCGCAAAACAATGCGACGTGAAACCATCCGATCTGTACTGTAATCGGAAGATATTTCGTTTGAGCCACGCTAGTACAAGACGTGGGAGCGAGCTTGTAGCGGCGTGGGGCGGTGGGATCGGCGAAAGTGTATTCTGTTGCGCTGAATTCCCTTCAGGAACGAGTGACTAGGCTGCTATCTGACACGCCGTGCGGCCGATGTTCGCGCGATCGGAAAACACAGAGGAGGCTGTCGCGCAATAATAATAATGAATTTGAAGGGTGTACATGTGATTCTATGCGATACGTGAGATACAATAGAGGGGGATGCCACAGAGTGCTGCGAAATCATCGAGTTATACGCCTTGCTAACCGCCTGTGTTTTGTTTTCCACCAGTTCGCGCGCATTCAGCTTTCTTTTTTCATCTTCGTTCGACGCCATCGAGTGCTTCGCCCCAAACGGCTTCGCGTAGGCGCTCTTAGCATTCACGGAAAGGCAGATTTCATGGCACTCCAGGTCCTACAACATTCAAAATAACGTAATTTCGTGAAATTGCAGCTTTTCGCACTTCAGTAAGTGATTGATTTAACAAAATTTTAAAATCAGTAGAGGAACGAGATGCCTGGCATATCTGCTTTGTCGTCCCACTGGGTTTCGAGGCGGCGTGTATACGTTATCGGCAACATAAACATCAATAATTAGCATTGTTTCTTGTGACCATAGAAGTAGCTAGTTATGTCGAAAAGCTATTTTTGCTTTGAATCCGAGCACTAAATAGTGAACAGATTGAAAGGGGAGCGCATAGTTGTGAACTAAATGACAACGCTTTGCCACAAGCTTGGAATAATGCATTGTCGAAAGAGCAGTTCTGTGAAATTCTTTCTTTGAGAGTAAGCAAAACTTCAGTAGCATCAGGTAGACGGGGAGTAAAAGAATGCAACACTGTGGTTTTATATGAAGGAGCATCCTTTAATATGTGGCCATAACAGTTCAGTAGATGCATGGAAATAATTTTTAAAATAATAGAGGAATGTGAAATAAATTATTTGACAAGCTCACACTGCCATTGGCAAGAGCGGCCACACTTTAGTGTATTCAATGACTAGTCATTTGTATCCGTCTATTTATGTCAGCCTAATGGTCCATGTAGCTCTTTTGATTGTTGATTTTGCTGCATTGTGGCTTCACATTTTAATACTGACATCTTTTTTCAGATTCAAAATGAGCTGAGAGACACCCAAGCTGGAATGCTAAAGGTGAATTCTTTGGCCATCCATTCTGTAACGTCACCATGATCAAATACAGTGATGCCGTGAAAATGTATTGCAGGAAGCAGAAAAAACAACATTGCTGATGCAACTGCAAGGCATTTGCTCCAGTGATCAATTGGTGCAGAGTGCCTTCATTAGGAGACATGGTGCTTTTAAGCACTCAGCTGAAAGACTGCAACTGCACCGGGACTGGGAGTGAATTTCAATGTCACTTGTGAACATATTAAAGATAGAATGTGCCTTCTTCAGGGTATATGCCTGATATGGGAGGGGTGTTCAGAAACAGTGTGGACATTAGTGGTCTACGTGAGTGCACATCTTCCTAGTTTTACCTATGTCATGCAGCAGTGCACTGCTAGAGGTATCAAACCAGAGCAGCAGCACCCTTTGAGAAAGTTGGCTGAAGAACGAGCAGTGATCAAAGCTTTCTGCATTTCAAGGGCCAAATTCCAGAAAGATTGATGCCGAGCTGGACGGTGTGAAGTGCCGGTCACCACATACTGTAGCCAGCATGGCATGAATCTCCTTGGCATTATGCCTCATTAGGATACAGAAATTGCATCACTGCTCATAAAAAAAAAATGGAAATTGGGAGGTTGAGGGGAAGTGGCAGGGCTCCCCTCTGGAGTAGCCAGTGCATGCCCATTGCTATACTGATAATCCTACCTTAATGAGAACAAGTGATGCATGTTAACCTATTACGCAGCTAAGTGCATTCCTTGTTTTGTATTAAGGGGACACTAATGACACCTTAAATGAATTTAAAATAAAGCATCGTTTTAAATATCTACTTCTGTAAATTTCTTGGTAATTGCTTGATTATTAGCGAAAATAAAGCTCAGCGTTCAATTTTCTGAGTATCGCCCCAAAATCTTCGTGCTGACATCTCATTGTCACATCGTGGATTTCAAGTATTTTTTACAAACTTGGGTTGTATTGTTTCAGTAAAAGTTCCTGACGGTTCTTATTTTAAGTTTTTGGAATACAATGAAGAACATCTTTATTTGTAAAAAAAAATTGCTGCACCTGAACAGACATCAAAATCCATGACGTCACAGCAAGCGGGTGTGGTAACTTCAAGGCAGCACTGTCACCAATTTTTCCTCTTGCTGCTTTTACAATTTACTCACCCTCTTGTCATGGTACGAGTGAATCTCTTGAATTGTAGGAAGGTCATTTACAGATACATCTAAAATAATTTTTCTCTTTAGTGCTTTCTTGCCATAGTTGCTTAGGGGTGTTGGCACAGCGCCGCTAAGCACGAGGTCACATGATCAAACAACCGCATTTTGATGGAGGTGAAATACAAAACTGCCCATGTACCTTGCAGCCTGATTTGGTAAAAATTAATCCAGAGTTCCCCACTATGGCGTGCTTAAAGCCTGCTTCACATGCAAGCGAAAATGCTTGCAAATCCTGCCGCCGCGCCGCAGAAATCAGTTTCAACGGTGGGAGCGGCAAGGTTCGGGCAAGTTGGAATTTCATCGCAGCGGCAGAGCGGCAGCACTGCTTCCGAACGACCCACCTCGACACGTGACCAGCGGAGGATTAGTGCTGGAAAGCCTGCGCATAGGATGATGTTTATTTACTTGGTACACGTGGTACAGGCAACATGCCAAGAGAGCTTTTCAACGAATTGTTAAACTGCTAAGCGCAGGATATGTATTTATAAAATAAAAATTTGAGAGGCAGAGACAAAGCTATGTTTATGTTGGTAGTCGCAAACTACCGAAACTGGCTGAAAGTGCTGTGTTTTATGCCAGCAACATTGCTATTCGCAGCAGCGGAAAATGCGCGGCGGCAATGCATATGAAACGAAACTTTGCGATAAGCTTTGCAGCGCCGCGTCGTTGTTCGCTCCATTCGCTGAATCGCTTGCATGTGAAACAAGCTTAAACATCAGATTGTCGTTTTGGCACTTAAAACGCCAAAATGTAATTAATTTAATTTTACTTTAGTGCTCCTTTAAGCGGTAGAATTCATGATCTCTGCAAAAACTCATGCTCAAAGTATTTTCCGTAAAGATTAAATAAACAGTAGATATAAGTGTCTATTTATATTTTGAATTCTGTGATACGTGATGACTATTAGTGGTACGAGACAGAATTGTAATACAATGTGTGACGGCACGATGATGCACATCGAGGAAATGACCGAGTCTCCCTAGAGGTCCTTGACATGGACATCAACTGACTGTCCACAAACTTCTGAGTTCACTCCGTGATCTTGTGCAGCCTGTGCTTTGCGAGTAGATTAATTTAATTGAGGTTTAATTTAATTAATTTAATTTACTGTCCTTGTGGCTTATGTACATTTCATACCGTGGAGTGGAATCTCGCATTACTTCTGGAGCACAGCAAGCGAACGTGATGTGTAGTGGTAATCTTAGTAATGATCGACAATCATGTCCCACTTCGAGCTCCTAATGCTGCTTGCCAACACAAGCAGCAGCAGTTGCCCCAGATAGCGGGAAAGAAATCCATTGAAAAGTGGCATATGCCCAGGGTCACATACCCAGTCACCCAAGCTGTTCCAACGGTTGATCTTGAACTCTTCCCTCAACATAGCAGCCCAATCTCCCCATTAGACCATGGCTACATATTCACACAAATGGATGGGACAATCGAGACAAACACCTGAAAATATGAAGTATCCCAAGAATGGTAATCACAATAAATAGTACTAGATGTGCATTAGCGCAAGCTCTTGGGCCAGTTGGTGCATGATGAACTTGAAAAAGGGGGGTACCAGCAAAACAAAGGACGCGCACACATGGAAAAGGCGTTAGACAGGGACGAACGCTGGTCCGTCCCAAAGTCCGTCCATGTCTAATGCCGTTTCCTTGTGTGCGTGTCATTTGTGTTTCGCTGGTGCTCCCCTTTTTCAAGTACTAGATGTTTGGATACGTTAGTTTATTTTTCTTGTTTGTGCTGGATTGTTTTTCTGAAACATGGGGCATCCAGACAGCATCAGAAGCTTGTAAGAAGTCAAGTTTAGCATTTTAGATTTGCAACAGGTACTTTTGTAATTGATTTGCAGTAGGGCTGTTGTGTGAATGTACTTGAAAGGCTTAAAACTGTTTTGCTAACATTTACTTAAACATGCAGGTTCACATACGCTGTAAGAGTGCACATTGAGAAGGTTATCCTGGCCCAGCTTACCATGGCCTGCCATGGTGGACCAGGAAAGTTTGCAAGGGCCTTGCTTCACCATGTGTTCACAGAGGAGGAGCTCATGGGCCATTTGGGCTTTGGAAATAACACCAAGGGGCAACAGAGGCTCTTGACCCCATCAGGGTCAGTGCTGTTATAGGCAAGTACCATATACCCTTTCCGGTTGCATTTTTACATTCACATTTCTTTTCTAAATTTATGAACTTGCCATTGGCATAACAAACGACTTTCATGTAGCCTGTGTGTGCAGTTGTGTGCTACAATAGCCTACCATTTGGAATGACTGTTCATATGATCTTGAGTGCCTAATGCCGCCATACTCAAATGCTTCCAAATTTAAAAGCTGCCTTCACTGCCGAAAGTTTTTAGCATCTCCACCAAATAAAATGAGCTGCATTTGTGCATTAGCAGTGCTACTTGGCTGTCATTGCAAGGAATAGTCTGTGAAGCACGCTCCAAATCTGTTGGCATGGAGGACATGGTTAAGTAGCCTGAAAGTGTTAATACACGAATTGCGGAGAAGCTATGCTCAAGTGTGGTTACTGCTCAGCTCGAGCAGGAGCACGTTCACCAAATTGCAGAAATCAAAACAAAACAGCTCTCCATGTTCTGAGATGTGAAACAGTAGTTTCACCAATTTTAACAGACCACATCAAATCAAAGTTGCTCCTATCTTGAAGCAGGTCCATGTGATCCGAGACGGCAACCTTTCAGCGGAGGGAACCTGAGTGTTGTGGCAATTTTCTTTTGGTAGTTTCAATCAAAGAAACAACAGGGACCGAGTTGCCAGCTTCACAGTCAACAGTACTATGTTTAGTGGATGCTTACTTATTCTAAGCTCCTAACCTATGACTCGTATTTATTAACATGCACTGTATCACTTTGTATTCTAAGATAAGAAAAAATATTTATGTGGCTTTTCCTCATATACTTCAATAAATGGAGAATAGGCTCTTGGGGCCTAATGTATAAAGCTTCTTACAGACCATCGGACATGTCCACTACTCCCATTCTGAAATTGTTAGAATTGTTTCCTGCTTCCTTACTTCACCTACCTGTTAACATGGTTATGAACCATTGCCAAGTAGATTATGGGCTTAAATTTATCAAAAAGATGAATGGGCTTTTCTGTCGCTCTTGTTTAGCCCGTTGAGGATCACATTTTGGGGAGAAATATGCCTCTAATTTAGGAGTTATATATCTTTTGTAGTGTGCACATACTCAAAACTTTCGACTTGAATAGTGTCCTATTCAATTTAGTCTTTGAATGGTCACTATTTGTAAATGTGAGTATTATTCTAATATTTCGAAACACAAATAAAACATGAGATTTGAGCCAAAGTACGGTAAATTTTCACCTCCAATAACATAGTATAGACGTAAAACGTAAGAACTTGTAAAAATAGCAGACCAGGCTACGTTACTAAAGTAGCTGTACTTTAGAGGCTGTACAGCAATCATTCATGCTTACTGAAGAGTCCTGTGCATGTGAAGAAACTTTTTGCTGCTCCATTTGTGCCTTTAATAAACAGCTCTTCATAACATAACAATGACAGAAACTTGCTAACCTTAAGAATACTAGTATGTGAACCTCATCTTACATTAATTGTGATATCAGCTGTTCATTATTCAGAAGCTATCCAATATTTGATTTGCTTCTGGCATTATTCGGTTCAGTCTCAAAAATCACTTTTCGCGCATCCTTAATATTGTTATTGCAGATTTAAGTTCTTCAGGGCGACTTTCCGAGAAAATAAACTGGTAAATAATTTTTTTAAATAACAATAAAGTGGCAATACCATTTCAGTATTTGCAGTTTTACATGTTTTATTGTTTTATGCAGGATAAAGCAGCATAATTTTTTCTGTAATGAAACTTACGGAAACTTGTGGCAGCACTCCCAAATTAGTGCAATGACAGACACCAAGGAGCTAAGTGAAAAATCAGTTTGGGAGAAACCCAAGGAGCGACAGCACTATAAGAATATTTTCTAGAAGTCTCAGAAGGTTGCAGCACCTCCAGTGGGAGGCTAGGCAACACTTTGTTCTGAAAAGGCAAATTTTTTCAGAACGTTCCATCACAGTGACAGATGTATGGCAGTGAACCCTAAAAGGGTTAAAGAAGTCAGTCCTATGGCATATGGCTCTTAAAAGACAGCATTTCTTCGTATCTGTCACATTCTGCATGTGTCATGCTAAGCAGTTTGGCGCACAACTACACGGAATCCTCATTATAACAGTAATTCAGTCGTTGAGGAAGAAAACATACTTCGCTGTAAGCAGTGTCTTCTTTAATGTGGAAAGTCCTAAGTCATTGTAAGGCGAGAAGTACGTTCCGATTGCATGTGAACTCAGGAAACCTAACATCAAATGAAGCTACACTCAATTATAGTGACATGAGACTATTGTATTTGAAGCATGGAAAAGCACAGTGAAGTGCTGCACATTTTAATTATGAAACTTACAAGAAATAATTTTAGTTGTCAGTTCAGGTTTATTTATGAACGACATGAATTTTTTTCACCATTTTGTTTATCAGCAAGCAAAGTTCACATCTTTGACATTGAAGATATTCATAAAGTTATATTGCTACAGTGTTTTGTTCCTCTTTGCCCTTTCCTGCATTTGACACTTAGTGGAGTCCTGTGCCACACTAAATAAATTTAAATGGTCATGCTGTAAAGCTGTACCCATGGAAAATTGGAATAAAGCAACACAAATACATAAATCAATTTCATTGTAACAAGGGCATATTGCATGCCATTCTTTTGCATGTGGAAGTTGCTTTTTAAAACTTATTCTGGCTTGTTTTTGCAGGCTTCACGTGTCGCAAATTTCCTGGTACCAACATGCCCTATGTAAAGAACTCTGGCCTCGCTTCTCGCATGGGACCCTGCCCCTGAAGCAACTGCCCCTGCCCCTTCACCTCTGAAGAGCCCAAGTTGGACAGCTCAAACCAAAACACAAGTGTTGTGCTTTTGTAACTCTCGACATTTTTATGTTTTATGTTAGTCTCCTGAAGGGCCCAATTTGGATTTCTCAAATGAGCATACAAATGTTGTGCCTTCCTATGCCTTGACATTTTTATGTTAATTTTATTTATGTTAATTATGCTAGTCTCCTGAGAAGCCCACATTGGATTGCTCAATCCAGAATACAAGTGCTGTGCTTTGTTATAGTTCACTACATTTTTATGTTAGTTTTTGATATGGTTCCAGTAAGGATAGTGTTTCCTTATTAATATATTTTTTAAGTAGCTTAAGTCATTTCATGCCAAACCACCCAACAATTTTCTCAAGAACTGTTCCATTATGGCAAACCATTTCAAGTTTGCTTGATTTTGAGTAGGTACAACGAGAAAATTTTTGAGAAAATTTGCTTTCATACATACTCTTAAGTAATTCCAGGGCAACCAACCAGCGTTTTTTTGGCCATCACAGATATAGTTGAAGCTCCGAACTCTTGCTCCCCATTTATTTTCCTTCACAAAAATTTTTTTGAATTTTGGCAAAAATTTATTGTTCTTGCCCAGCTAAGCTAGAAGCCACTGATACACGTTTCTTCTGAAAGGGAAATTGTATGATCCAGATATTCAGGTGGTGTTCATGTCAAGAGACTGAAGTGGTGTGACTGCCAAAATTTGCAGTTTGAATTTTCTTCTAACGTAGGGAAATACAGAAGGCACAAAATGAATATAAAATCAGACTCCTTGACTTGGGATAGCAGCAAAATATTTCAAGCCTTGGAGGTTCAGTTGATCAGCTAAAAAAACTGTAACGTTGAAATTTTTTGCAAGCTTCGTGTTGAAGGTAAAAAATTAGCTTTGGTGGTTGGCACAAAAGTATGTCACCCATCATTACACAGCCGTACATGTCTGCTATGCATGTGACATGAAACAAAAAGTGATTATTCTTTAAGTGCGATAAGGTATTTTTTATAATGTTCCTTTGTGGATCACACATACAGCATAAATATAGCATAAATATATGAAGCCATGTCATCTAGCAAGGAAAGGTTGTTAATATATTAGCCACAAGAACTACTCAACAAACTGACTTGCCTTTTTTATCATTACGAAGGCAGGTGACGTCAAGCGCTGCTGCTGCAGTCTCAGCTCGTATTTTTTTAACACTGAACGCAAAAGGTGGTCGCCAATGGTGTCTGACCACATCAGACTGAACATGGCACATATGACTTTTATAGATGAGCATGTTCCAGCTCTGAAACAGTGGTAGCAAACAACACCACAAGAATTTGTTCATACTCATGTAGGTTTTCAGTCTTAATTATGAAGGTGTTTTCTACTTGCATCATCATTGGGCTTCAGGGAGCAGGGCACAAAGTGTCCTGCTCCCTCTATGTTGCATTGCAATGCGACATGCCCTTTAGGATGCTTTGTATGAACAATATCAGTGCTCTTTATAGATTTACTGTCTACATAATAGCTGATATTTCTTTTTCTAAACTGCATGAAACATATCTTTTAGCACTGCAGGATTCCCTCACATATTTATTACGTACGAGGTCTGTTAGAAAAGTATTCGACCTTTTTTTGCGAACACCTGATGAATATGAAACAAGCGCGTTTTCATCAGCCGCCCTTGAACCTTTGTGCTCATGCATGAATTTTTTCCCACCTGTCAATAGCGTGAATTGCTGGGACGCAGCGTTTGAATGAGGTAGTACGGTGCTCTCGTCGGTTTTTTATCGCAAGGAAAATGGCAGAGCGACTGGAGCAGTGCTACTGCATCAAATTTTGACAGAAACTGGGCGACAGCCAAGTGGAAACCATCTGGAAGATTCAGAGTGCTTTCGGTGACTGTGCTATGAGCAGCACACAGATTATGGAGTGGTACAAGTGGTACGGCCACACATCGGTGGAGAGCGAGCCACACTCCAGTCGGCCATCAACATGCCGAAATGACCAGGTCATTGCCGAAGTGAACCCCGTGGTGATGCGGGACCGTCGTGTAACTATCCAAGAAATTGCGGAAGAGGTGGGCATCAGCACATTTTATCCACATTCCATTATCACCGAAGATTTGGCCATGAAGAGAGTTGCGCCAAAATTCGTTCACAAGCTGCTCATGGTGGAGCAAAAGCAACTTTGTGTTGAAGTCTCGCAGACATGCTGGATTCCACAAACAGTGACCCCAACTTCATGAACACCATAATCACTTGTGACAAGTCTTGGGTGTATGTTTACGACCTGGAAACCAAATCCCAGTCGTTACAGTGGAAGCATTCCACGTCACCAACCAAAGACTGCTAAGTGTGCAGCAACGTCAAAGTGTTGCTGACTGCTTTCTTTGACTCCCGCAGTGTGGTACACCACGGATACACACCACAGGGTCAAACAATCACTAAAGACTACTACAGGGATGTCCTCCATGGCCTATGTGATGCTGTATGGAGCAAGATACCGAAGTTGTCAACAGGAAATTGGCACATCCTTCAAGACAATGTTTTTCTCGCATTTGATTCAGACTTTTTTGGCGAAAAACCAGACTCCTGTAGTTCGACAGGCTCCTTGCTCTCCTGATATGGCGGCCTGCAACTTCTGGCCGTTTCCTAAAATCAAGGGGCCATTGAAACAAGCATGATTTCAGACAAAAGAAGACATTATGGCTGCAACGACAGCTGAGCTAAAGTCCATTTGGAAAGAAGCCTTCTCGGAATGCTTCTAACAACGGCAGCACCGCTGGGAGAAGTGGCTGGATTCCCAAGGAGACTACTTTGAGGGTGATTAGGTTTCCAACACTTCAGTTATGCCAGTTTTTTTTCTTCAGCCAAAGGTCGGATACTCTTCTAACAGACCTCGTATTGATATTTTATGTGCAATGGCTGTATGGTTTACCTGGCCCACACCAAACACAAGCCTCGTTGCATTAGAGCATGTGTCCCTTAGCAATAAAATGCAGACCCTAACACCGCTTATCTGTCATCTGTGCATACGAAGCCAGCTTTGTCGTCTGCATTCCCGGCCAGCAAGCTGTGCGCACATCAGAGAAAAGTCAGTGCTGACAAAATTTCAAAAAGGAATTTCTCGCTTTTAAAAATGACTTTTTTAACTTCACACATGCATAGCAGACATGTAGAGCTATCCAATAATGTGTCACATTTTTTTCGCCAACTACGAAGGCTGTTTTTTCCTTGAACATGAAGCTTCTTGCAAAAGATTAGAATTTTTTTTTTACAGGCGATCAGCTGAACCTTCAGAGCTTCATATATTTTTCTGCTATACTATGTCACTTGGGCTACCATTCTGTATTTAATTTCTGTCCTGTGAATTTTTTCTTGCGAAAAAAAAACTAACGGATTGCAATTTGACTCATTTTTGCCGGTGCCAAAAGCAATTGTACTATGCAAATATTTGAAAAATTGGCTATTTTGGCAGTTGCATCACTTCACCATATTTTCACGCACACCTTTTGAAGGCCTCGATCAATACAATGTGCATTTGAAAAAAAAAGCATTTGAAGCATTTGAAAAAAAAATGAAAAGCTAGAGGACATTTGATGCCTCTAGCTCAGCTGAACAGGAAAACTAAACTGTCACCTAAAATGCTACAAAATATCTGGCAGAAATAAATAAAAGTGGGTAACAAGCTTTGAACTCTAGTAAACATATGGCAATGTTTCAGATTTATGTGCGGTGTGAAAAAAATGCTTGTCGATTCGGCATGGAATTGCATACCTGCAAGTGCATCTGTGCCATTTCCAGAGTTCAGTAAGAACGGCATTTCACATAACTTTGTAAAAATGGTTTATTGCTATCTAAAATACATGAGTAAAATTAATAGGTATAAGTCGGCTTAAATTTAATATGCAACAAAACATCTCCAGTAATGGCAATGATGTGCCTCTCATGTTTGCATAAAACCATATCTTCTGAATTCTTTCGTTATTTTTTGTGGCAGCGAATAAAATTGAAATGGAACTCGCACAAGGAGTAACTTTGCTGTATTCCAGCACATCACTAATAGCTGTCTTTGTTTCATATGAAAATCTGAAGCAGTCAATATGAATAAGTCGCTTGATATGGAATTACCTGCGCAGCAACGTTATCATGGCAGAAAACACAACTGGATCATGCAACAGCAATGCGGCATAATAAACTGCTCCCATAGGCATCACTTATTGTGATTGCCATGTTTCAAAAGTATGTAAGGTTTACTGAAATTGGCACACACCATTCAACCAACAAATAAGGATTGTACAGTGATCCTTTTTCAGTTTTACAGATATTTAAGTTGTCTGCCAGGTAGCATAATTCTTGTTCTTGAGCTGGATTATTCAGAGGTGGACATTACTAGCACAAGAAATGGAAACATTAAACTGATTGTCATAAATTTATTAATTCACTTATAACATCACAGCACATATTTCAGTTTGCAAATTGTAGCCAGTGAGTTTGCAAGACATTCACTTGAAATTAATTTCCAGGATGACACCAGTTTCGATATTTTTCCATAAATGTGAGAGAAATACAAGGGCATTCCGGTTACTTTTGTACTTCGATGTATAGCAGTGCATTTCTACAGCCAGTTTGATGGCATGTGTCTCGTTACTAGTGTCATTCTGGAAATTCATTCTAAGTGCATACACCTTGTAAAATTACCGGCCACAATTTGTAAAAACTTTATTAGGAACTGAGTTTTTGTTAATCAGCTGACTATGGTGTCTTGTTTCTCATGCAAGTAATGTTTGGCACTCTGTATCTAGAATTATGTTAGCTGCAACAGTCAGTCTTCAATAAGTTCCATGAAACTTAAAGATAACCACCCTGCATATCAGGTCTCAGTTGAGTGCTGTGGGCACAAGCAAATTGTGCCATGGTTATAGTACCACTGGCTAGAGAAAGCAAGTACCTTTTTTGAGTGTTCTTATTTACAGTCATGTCAATCTGCTTGTACATTTATTTATTTAGGCATTTATTTTTTAAAATTTATTTCTTTTGGGAAATGTGTTTTACTTGAGAGCCACACTGACTACATCTTCAGTATTCAATTTTGTTATGGTGTCAAGCTGCAGGAAGTTTGTACTGTGCGATAGTTTTTAAGAAGTTTCTGATCTCAAACTACAAAGGGTTGTACATTTACAGAGATGTTTGGTTACAAATAAACAGTTCACCTAGAAAAATGGTTTTTGTCTGCATCAGTTCAGCACTCTTGATTTTTCGGAGGACCATTCACTCTGACAATTGAAAAAAGTGGCATAACAGTACTGCTAGCAGTTTTACAATATGGTTTATTACAGGCAATCTAGGAGCATGCTTTTGAGCCCAGGGTGACAGAGGTCTGCGGTACAAAATGCCTGTATTTAAATTTTATCCTTATCCTCTCACAGCAGACATGCCACCGTGACATCAAAGGTAATTATATGCAACATAGCTCAGCAGTATTTTAAGGTAAGTGCAGGTTTAAACTGCTAAATACCCAGTGGGGCATAAAGGGCTGTCAACGTAATTTGTGTTGATGTTCAACAGATCTGCAACAATGCTTCCATGGGCTTTCAATATTGACGAACTACACATTTCAACAATACCTCCATGGGCTTTCAATTTTGAGGCTCAACACATCTGCAACAATGCTTCAATGGGCTGTCAACATTGACAAACAACACATTTCAACAATACCTCAATGGGCTTTCAATTTTGAGCTTCAACAATGCTTCAATGGGCTTTCAACATTGACAAACTACACATTTCAACAATACCTCAATGGGCTTTCAATTTTGAGCTTCAACAATGCTTCAATGGGCTTTCAACATTGACAAACTACACATTTCAACAATACCTCAATGGGCTTTCAACATTGACAAACAACACATCTTCAACACTGCTTCAATGGGCTTTCAAGAGTGAAATACACCATAGTTTCAACGATATGCCAACGATCTTTCAAATTGAGAGGCCACAATGATGTTTCGACAAAATGTCGCGGGCCAATTATCAACACTTGTCAACAATTTCCTCAATGATGTTTCAACAATTCGCCAATGATCTTTCAAGGTCATTTGTTGACGTTGACCAATGATATCTCAATAACCTTTCAACAATTTTTTTTGTAAGGGCAAGGTAGCGCAATAAACCCTTGAATACGCATAGGGGGTTCCAGCAAGTACAGACGCGTGCACGAGTAAAAGGAATGGAAAGGACAACACTTCAATTTTTAAATTTATCACGTTAATCCAAGTGCGGTGGCCCTTGTCGGAGGGGATGTGGCAGGCTTTTTTTGTTTTTTTTTTGTGTGTGTGTTAATCTTTGACTATAAACCTTGTTGGTTTTCTTGGTTTTCTATGCATGTGTGGCGGAGATTCGTGCAATGTCCGCATCTCAGGGTTTCTCGTGTTCACATTAATACGACGCTCTAACTAGGCTAATAGTTTTATGTAGATACTAGCAAATTATGAAGCATATAATGCAGTACGTAATAAACGAAATGTGTATAGGTTACCAATTCGAAAAATGCTATACTTAGGGATGGTGCTTGAATAGTAACATATATTTCCAATATATCGAATTATCTTCTTCTGTAACATAAGAACAGTATGTATGTTAGTTTCGGTGGATGTACACCACACTAGAGCGCAATAACGTAAGTGTGCGTTAAATAATGCATTATAAATCTGCACTTTGGCTCTCATAGGAAGTACATTACGACATCGTGATACATCCCCTGCTACGGAAGAAAGTCTTTTACAGAGATAATTTACGTGCATGTCCCAAGATAGGTGTGAAGAGAAATAAACTCCAAGAATTTTACGACTGTCAATTATTTCTATTTTTTTGCCTTCAAATGTGATGGCATTGCTTAACCGGAGCAACTTATTCTTGGAGCGAAAAATAATTATCTTAGTTTTCATCGCATTCATTTAATTTGATTAAGCTGAGACCAGATAGCTAATCTTTCTAACCGTACATTACATTCTACTGTTAAATTCTGCATATCATTTCCAGATAACATGACATTGCAGTCATCAGCACATACAATGAATTGACCTTTGGTATCAATTTTTTTACAATATCATTCATGTAGACATCAAATAAAAGCGGTCCTAGTACGTTTCCTTGTGGTACGCCAAATCTGTTCATTAGGAAAGACGACATGTGACTGTTCGCGTACACGCTCTGGAATCTGTCACTGCGATAAGATTTACATAGAGATAAACAGCTACCACGTACTCCGTAGCACTCCGGTTCATCTAATAAGATAGGGTTAAGGCAGTCAAATGCCTTACTAAAGTCTATAAATAGCGCAAGAGTATCGATATTCCTTTCAATGTTTTGCATTATGTATTTCTTTATCGACAGTATCGACAGTAGGACTGTTTCTGTTGATCTGTCTTTCCTAAATCCATGTTGCGCGTTCGTTATAACACCAAATTTATCAAAGAAATTCGCCATACGACAGTGTATAACTTTCTCGAGGCCCTTTGAAAACAAAGGCAGCACCGAAATTGGCCTACATTTGTTTGGTCCATTAGGACTACCACCTTTCAACATTGCCGAAACTTTAGCGTACTGCATTGTTTGGGAAAAGACGCCCGACTGAAGCGTTAAATTGAATATATGAGCAACAGCATGGGAAATGAAAGTTAGGCAGTGCTTTTTGGGTCCTGATTGTATAGGTTATTGATGTCTAAGGCCTTAGTAATAAATAAATACTGTACTCCTCGTTCTCGATGAGGACAAGTTTCTCCTTTCAACGACGTCCTTAGCGTGGATGAGTCGGACGACGGCATGGGCCAGCTACCCCCTTTTTAACATGTCCGACCCGAACTCATACAGCACAAAGAGCTCGCCCGCAAAATAAATCTCAGTGACATTCCGGACGAATTTATTCGTAGATCAACTGTGATTAGAAACACATTCCCGATTGTGTGGTAGCCTTTGTATAAAAGGACAGTGAACTTCATTAAAGTATAATGCAGCCAGCTTTATTCAGGCTGTGACAGCCCATGACCTTAATTTATCCCCTTCCATAAATTCTGCACTTTGCCGCGTCGTTATTACGACCTCTGTCTTTGGAGTATTGTTTTTCTCTTTTTGTTTTGTAACGACTTTGATAGTTCGTTCGCGTAACTGAAAGGCGAACAGTCTGTGATCTGTCTTTAGATATTATAGTGTTAGTTGATTGTGGAAATGTTTGTACTGCCCATTGTTTCTTACACACGAAGAATTTAAAATCTCTTTTCAGTTTTTTGAACTGTGAGCTTATTGTGCAAATGTTTGTATCGTCCAGTGTTTTCTGATATTGTTTTCTGATATTTAAATGAAGCTGATATTTAAATAAATTGTCTCTCCGCCTGTGTATATCTCTTTCCAAGGAGCATGCATGGGGTGGGGTGAGGGGAGGACGAATGAAAAAAAAGAGAGGATGGGAATTGGACCCTCTCCCCCCCCTGGCAGATTAAAATCTCGGCGCTCATGAAAGGACTGAAATGGAGGCCAACGAGGCCCACACTAGAATGATCTATGTTGGTGCTACGCATTTTTATTACAGGCAACAGCCAAATTACAACTTTTTTTTCTGATTCCTCAGGCCTGCTCCTTTGCAATTGCGGTGATATGATGAAATTATGGCGTTTAACTTTCCGAGGCAGCCCGGTGCGCTATGAGGAATGCCGTAGAAGAGGGCTTCGGGTTAATTTTGACTACCTCAGCTTCTTTAAGGTGCACCCAAAGCAAGGCACAAGAGCGTTTTTGCATTCTTCCCCCCATCATTATACTGCCACCGTGGCCAGGATCGATCCTGCGACATTGTGCTCAGCAGCAATGAATCTATGGATGGTGCGCTTGATTTAACGCCAACAGACACGGATATACAGCGTATCTATTGAAGAACAAGGGTTTATTTTGCTTATATTTAACAGAGGCATACACGTTGACAACAGCTTTCCCTTGTGGCAGTTGCCCATACACAATTCGTATGGCGTCGTCATAGGGAAACATAGGAAGTCCATGTTAATCACAAATGCAGCGGATTTAAGATTATGATCCCCAATCGCTTTTTCTGGGGCGAATGCGGACGGACGGACGGACGGCCGGATGGATGGATGGATGGATGGATGGATGGATGGATGGATGGATGGATGGATGGATGGATGGATGGACGGACGGACGGACGGACGGACGGACGGACGGACGGACGGACGGACGGACGGATGGACGGACGGACGGACGGACGGACGGACGGACGGACGGACGGACGGACGGACGGACGGACGGATGGATGGATGGATGGATGGATGGATGGATGGATGGATGGATGGATGGATGGATGGATGGATCAGAGAACCTAATCTGGCTTCGAAGGACACTGCGCTTAATCATCATAAGGCTTTTCTCTCTTTAATTCATTATTTGCAGTTCTATATAGCTCCGTACCAAACTTCCTCTCCATCGCTCCTTCTTAATATGCTGCTTCTGCATATCTGACTTCATGTTTAACACCCATTTCTCTGCCGCTGTCTAAACCATTAGCGGAGTACTAAACGATTATTTGCCTGGTTCTTTAAATTCACTCTAAGGCAACGCTGTTTCCAGTGAGGTGCCCAAGTACCCTAGCAGCCCATCTATTAAAGCGAAGCCTTCTTTACCTCTTCGCTCGACTTTCCGGGCGCTGCTGCTGTGATGGTCTTGCCGTGCGTGACGCTGGGTTTCTTGCAACACCACCAGATGGCACTCGCCCCCGCACACCCCTAGAGCTTAGTGGCGCAACCCACCACTCCGTTCCAAAGGGGACGCTCATAACATCCATCCATCCAGCCTGCCGGCGCCGCCGCGGCAACGTTGCACGGTTTGTGCGTATGGCACGTGCTGTGCTTGCTTTCCTATGCTACAAAAATGCAGGTTCTGTGCTGTGGAGGTCGCATGATGGGCTGTGATAGTGTAAACATTACAATTGTCCATAGCCTGAAGAGAGCGCTTGGAGCTGGCGTCTCAACAGCGTACTAGTCATGTATGCAGAAGGAGCGCGTAAACGCGCGCCAGCAAAACGTCTCCAAAGTGCGCACTCAGCGTCGAGGACACCCAGGCCTGAAAGAAGCGTCGCGCTGAACAGGAGCGTCTTCGCTACGCAGCGAAACATGGTGCAGACCGCAAATGTATGTACACAATGTATACATACAATTATAATAATTGGATTACGTACAGCCCCATATTTCAATTAAAGTTTAACACTTCTGCCACGATGTGATGTACCATGTGAGATAATGATAATGCTCAACCCTCTCACACATTATGAACAATGGCGCACAACAACGCCTCAAGCAAACACGTCCCCCTGTGGGTTCTGTGGACTACGCAGACAAAAGCAGTGGTGCACGCAAAGTAACCTGTAACATCAACTCACCACTATCGTATTGGACCAAACGCTGAAGAAATACACATTCGCCGCCAACACCACCGCTAATTACCGCCAGTCAAAGCAAACAGCATACAAAGCTTCGCTGACACTGATTCCCACAGTGCGTGGGATCCGCCGATTTATTAGTGCCTCGAGCATCGAGCGACACTCTTGTATCTTGCGCAGCACTTCCGGTTCATCTCCTGAGACAACCGGCCTAAAAATTCAAAATAAATAAGAAAAAAATATAAAAAGAATAGTTCAGTATAAAATTCATGGGTTTCATTACAGATATCATATCAGAGCAATAGTTTATTTACAAGTTTAGTTATTAAAGTGTCTGGAATAATTAGAATTAATTATACGTCACTGATTACCGCATACCAAAGCACAGAATCGTAGACTTTAGAGACCTGCCACGTCAGCACGACTTCGGCAAAATTCCTGGAAACCCGGAAGTAGAAAGCGGGAGTAATGACGTCACTAATGACGTCACACACAAGAAGGTGGCATGATATTTAACCGGCTAACTAATGAAAACAGTTGCCACCGAGTTCGGTTCATGCGTTACGTTCGCCTAAAGTTAGCCTAAAGAACACCAACGCCGAGGTGCCACTGCCACTAAGAGACACCCAAGTCAAAGATTAGGGGCGCCTACCATTTTTTTTTTTCATATTTCTTAACCTTTTTTTAATGAGATTTGGCTCTTCACTTACCGCAATTTGAGAGACGCCCAACCTATGTCTTCCTCGTCTGTCAGTGGTCCAAAGTTCTCGGTCAGTGTCCCTTTCCATCTGATTGAAAAATCAGGAAGAAAATTCCACGTAGTAAATCGGGTATCAACTGCTCACTCACAGCCCGATATGTCTTAATCGAAATTTTGCCCCGCAACATAAAACGGGAGAAGCGTCCTTGTTCTCTTCAGTGAAGTTCAGCAGGGATCCATGGAGTGGGCTATAGACGCACAGATGGTAGTCAGCTGACAGCTTGGATGCAGCCTCACTTTCGACAGGTATAGCGCAGTCCGAGCTAACTCCATAAGGAATGCGGTAGGTCTGCGGGAGCAGCTGGGTCAGGACAGAACAAGTCGAGCCGAAGGATGGCCGATGGTGCGAAACCCACAAACAGGTTCCAGATAGTTTCAATGCAGCATCCACGCGGATCCTTCTCAAGGCAACGTGCTCGCGGCGAAATGGACCGTAACAATCCGATCTATCTTGCTCGCGTGCATAACCTGTAAAGCAAAATGTGTTTAGATATTTTGTTTTCTTATATTACCAGTTCGTGCAATCCCACTAATTCTACACAACATCGCTCGGGGCTTGGGTTCCATAAAACTTATTTTCGTGAAACTTAACTAGCATCCTTTAGCTCGAAATAAATGGTGTAGTCGAGAAAACACCCTTAGCCGACTGCATTTTATTATGGTAGCAAGTATATGGACACACCAGGCACACTTGTGCCGTCAGCGTGATGTTCCGTATAAAGTTCAAGGGCGATAAAATCGTCACGCCGTACGCCTTATGTGCGAAGTTAAAGGGTGCGAGGGCGAGCCAACGATCGTGGCTCAATATCGCGCGCCCAAGGTAGGACAGCGGCGACATAGGGCTCCGTCTTCCGTCGCGTGCAAGGCACAAGGGGAAGACCAGGAAGCGGGTGGGGGAGGGGCGTCCTACTCAGGCGGCGGCTGCGCGGGTCCTATATTGAGAACTATCTGCATGGGGACAGGGTGCGCCGAGTGTTGGTAGCTTCGTGTGCGCTGTTACCTCGCCGCTTAGTTCACGTTGAAGCGAGAGGCTGCACGAAGGTCAATTCGCTCGCGGCTCCTGCCCCCCTTTCACACTCCAGTGGTTTGACCGCTAATGTGCTCGGTCATCGAGTGTGATGTGTTCATTTTTGCTCGTGGGCGCGGGACACCATGCTTGTTAATTTAGTTAATAAGCGAGAGAGAGAGAGAGAGAGAGAGAGAGAAAACATTTATTTGTAATGAAATTGAGTGACTTTTTCGTAGGGTGGAGCCTTTACTTCAGGGCCCATTGGCTCGCGCCATTCCGCGTGCCCGCTGGATCAGGCATCGCTGCTCTTGCGGGTCTGAGCTGGTCAGCGCAGTCTTCCAGGAGGAAGGTGAAGGTGAAGGAATAGGGGAGTAACCCGGAGGGTGTGGGCACTCCCAGGTGCAATGATATACTGTGGGCTTTGCTCCACAATAGGGACAGTATGTGGGATATTGTGCGGGCGGACGAGGTGAAGATAAAAGAGGCAGGGAAATGAATTAGTTTAGCATCTTCTCGGTTAAGGGAATTATGTGATGGAGGGAAGTGTCTCCTGGTATCTCTGTAATATTGTAGAGTTTCAGTGCAGTTCAGTGGTTCTGTCCGTGCGTCATCTGAGTAGGACAGCTCTTCCAATGGCGCCCGGTTAGCAAGCTCTCGGGCTACCGCATTAGCATGTTCATTACCATGGAAAGAGGCGTGTCCAGTTGTCCAGACGATACGCACCTTGTGTAACGCTGTGGAGTGTAATGATGTAAGGATGCGGTGCGTGTAGGGTGTCACCCTCCCTTCTGCCAAAGTCCTGCAGGCGGTCTGTGAATCAGTGACCACTGTGATGGGTCCATCCGGTGCCGGCATGTTTGAAGCGTGTACGATGGCTAGGGCGATAGCAGGCTCTTCCGCCGTGCCACTGTCCACAGTGTTGAGCGTGGCCGAAGCCCTCAGAATGTCTGTACTATCTAGTACGACTAGACATAGAGCACGTTTCTGTGGGTAGCGGGCCATGTCGGTGCATAGGACCGGTACGTTCGATCTGTCATCTCCAAAGAGTCGAGTCAGGGCTTGTGCTCTTGCCTTTCTTCGGCCTTTATGACGGTCAGAGTGCATATTACGGGGAATTGGGGCCACGTGAATTTTGTTGCGAATGCTAAACTCAAGAAGTGTGTGGTTTTCCTGTTGTGGTTTTCTAGCCGGGATAGAATTTGGCACCCTTGCATTGTTCGTTGCAGACGTTGCAATTGGCTGTTAAGATGGCCTTCGACTAGTTCGCGGATGGTGTTGTGCACCCCGAGTCGTAATAGGAGCTGCGTAGACGCATGTTAGAGAAGTCCCAGCGCTGCCTTTAGTGCCGTACGGAGTAGGTTGTCCATATGGTGCATCTCGGTCTGAGTCAGATTATGATACGGAAGCTGGTAGGTTAATCGGCTAATTATGAGGGCTTGCACAATTCGGAGTACATTTTTTTTTAGTTCTTGTCGGCGGTTTTTAATGCGCTTTATCATGTGCGTTACATAGGTAAGTTGTGGGCGGAGCATGTGTAGGGTATGTGTGGTCTTCCCGTTGTGTTGTATGTGAAGGCCCAGTACACGTAGTCTGTCTACCCTTGGAATAACGTTGTCATTGAGATGCAATGTGATGGCTGGTGGAATATCGGCCTTATTGCGTTCTTTAAGTACAAGCAGGAGCTCCGACTTCTCAGCTGCGCAGGTGAGTCCTCTGGCTGTTGCATACTCTTGTATTATATTTATGGCTTCCTGTAATGCGTCTTGAATGGCACCGTCTGACCCTGTGGTCACCCAGATTGTAACATCATCTGCGTACAGGGCGTGCTGCATGTTCAGAAGTTTCCCGAGGAGCGCTGGTAGCTTTGCCATCGCCACGTTGAACAGGGTGGGTGAGAGAACCGAACCCTGGGGAGTCCCTCTGCCGGAAAGTTTTATGATATCCGACCGTATATCACCTAGGCCGATGGTGGCTGTGCGGTCAGATAAAAAGGCTCGGAAATAATTATAGATGCGTTTTCCGCATCGGGAGAATGCAAGATTGTTTATAATGAGGTCATGTGAGACGTTATCGAAGGCCCCCTTGAGGCCCAACGCCAGAATGGCTCTTGTTTGAGCTTTACTTGGACTATCCACAACATCCTCCTTAAGTTGTAGGAATATGTCTTGCCCAGACAGACCTGGTCGATAGCCGAATAAGGTATTGGGGAAGAATTGGTTCGCTTCGAGGTGACGCTGGAGGCGCATTAGAACTACGTGCTTCAAGAGTTTGCCAACGCACGAAGTCAGGGTAATGGGTCTGAGATTTCGGAGGGGCAGCAGTTTCCCGGGTTTCGGAATTAAGGCGATATCGGCTTGTCGCCATTCCTATGGAAGCGTTCCGTTTTTCCAATTGTCGTTGTAGTATGCAGTGTGTTGCCGTATGGCCTGGTCATCGAGGTTGCGCAGCAACGCATAGTGAATGCCGTCTGCTCCGGGCGCCGTGTTACGTCTTATGCCGTGTAGGGCTGCCCTCATTTCTGTCTCTGTAATATCGCCGTCCAATTGTGTTTCTTCCTTGTGTGGGTAGTCTTTGTACTCCGGTCGGGGACCTGTAGCAATGTATCTCTGTTGCAGTGTTTGGAGGAGAGCGTCATCATCCATTGGTTCTTTGTGGATTATAGTGCGGACGGTGTTGGTTGTGTGCGTTTTTATGTGCGTAGGGTTGAGTAGTGCTCTGAGGAGGGACCACATTTTGGAAGTACTTAGTGTGCCATTAAGGCGGTCGCAGAGATTGTGCCAATTCTTATTAGTGAGGCTGGTGGCGTATTCTTCAGCTTCTGCTGTGATCTGGGTGATTCTTTGTTTCAGCCTACGGTTGTGCCGCTGCCTCTTCCATCGTTTAGTCAGGCCTCTTCGAGCATCCCAGAAATAGAGCAGATGGCTGTCCACATCCGGTGTATCCGTTGTTGCAGTAAGTTGCTTGGCGGCAGCTTTAAAATCTGCTTGTAGCTGTTGTGTCCACTCGTGTAGAGATGGCGCGTCGTGTTGTTGAGATTTGGTTTTGTTGCGCCGGAAAGCATCCCAGTTCGTTATTTTAATTGGACGTTCTGGGGTGCGTATGGCCACCAGTTGGACTTCTGTGGCTAGAATGCTGTGGTCACTGCCCAGATTCTCTATTAGGTTGTTCCAGGAGCATTGAGTCAACGCCTTGACCATTGTTAGATCAGGGCAGGTATCACTTCTTACGCTGCTGCCCATTCTGGGTGGTGTGTCAGGTTCTGTCAGCAGAGTGAATTGATGAAGGTTCATGGCGTGGGCTAGACGGCGGCTTTTCGGAGTTTCTGTTTGGTACCCCCAGGCTGGCTGTAAGTAAGAGAATGTTTACAAGATTATACGGCCGGTAAAACTGCTATCCTTACTTCATATGACTGTCTACTAATTTACTATCGCAATCGATGCTTCGCCTTTCAGGCGAAACTGCGATTTTTTTCTTGATTTCGCTAAACATCTCACAAAGTGGGTAACAAGTTGTTTTCTTCTCAATGGCTTCCAGTTTGTTTCAACTAACGATACTAACTCAAGGTCTAGTGCATTGCATTCGGTACACCGCAAAGGTCTATTATCTACCCTTGGCTGCTGCTTGCTGCTGGGGCGATTGGTATCTCGGTGGATATATATATATATATATATATATATATATATATATATATATATATATATATATATATATATATATATATATATATACAAAGAGGTTATAATATGTGCGCCGAATGCAATTACTAGGAAACGGGCAGACAGACATAACCCCTGTAAGCTGACCGACAAAGCAAGGCCAGTATTTGCACCTCTGTTTTGCATAATAAAATGATAAATGTCTACATAGGATCTGAACATATCATGTCGGCTTATAAGTATCTCTAAGGCACATTCCTCTTAGTATAACAGTGCTTTCAAAACATTGTATTATTTACTTCATTATCTGTATGTACCACTGTGTGTACTCATTCTTGGCCAACACTCCAGAATGGTATGTTGCGCAGTGGCACAAGGAGTACAGAATTCTTAAATATAGCATGATATGTGTCGTACTTCTCTGTGCTTAAAGCCGTCATCACGATTGTTCACTCTGCATGCATCATACGTCGCATTCATCTTCGTGACGTCGCTACGTAGACGTCTCAGGCTGTGCACCCGCATGATTTGGTGTTGGAGTTTTGGCATAGTTTATGAACAGTGCCGCGCACCAACATAAAAATTGCATGACATCAAATTTGCAACCAGTGTGATGTACAAAAACAAACACCGCATGAGATCGCACGTTGCACGGTATGAAATTAAACGCAGCTGTACATGTCTCCGTTAGTTGTATGACGTTTAATGAACCGCTTCACTAAAGCTTCGCTTCACTAGATTCTAACATGTGCGTTGGATCTGCATACATTATTAAATATATCTCTTTATCTGTATATCTGTACATGCTGTCGTTTTTTAAAAGCGAAGATGTCTATGGCGAGGATCTGGAAAAAATGTGTCCGAGATGTTACAAAAACAAATTATCGTGTGGGCTGATCCAGGTGATAATGCAGAAAGGGTCCAAGCTGAATGGCACATACCACTGCGTGCTCGGGGAGCTGTCGCGCCGGCATCGTTGAAGGATATTGAAGGAATACGGCATGCGCTGTATGCTGATGACATCACGATCTGGGTCACCAAAGGCAACTTAGGACACATGGAGGAGAACCAGCAAGCAGCAGCACGGGTAGGAGATCGCTACGCGGAGCACTGCGGCCTCCCATGTGCATCGGCAAAGTCAAAATTTGTTCACCTTAGAGCTTCCCCCAAGGATAATACAAACGTCCACTTATCCCTAGCCAGTGGCTCCATCCATGAGGCTAAGGAGATTAGAATTCTGGGACTCTTAATACACCATTAGCGAAAGGTCTACATAACACTTGACAAGCTCCGGAAGATTGGAGATCAGGTTGGTCGAATGGTTCGCCGGGTCTCCAACAAGAGAGGAGGGTTACGAAGCAAGGACGCGGTGCGGCTCGCTCACGCTTTCGTAACTAGCCACATCCTGTATTCGGTACCCTACCTCCACTTGCGGAAGCACGATGAACGCAGGGTAGAGGTTATCCTTCGCAAAATGTTGAAAAGGGCTCTTGATCTCCCGTTACCCACTTCCAACGGACGACTTCTCGATCATGGAATGGTCAACACCTTCCAGGAGCTCAAAGAAGCTCATCTAACAAATCAATACACAAGGTTAGCCCAAACACGATCGGGCCAACTACTCCTGGCTCGATTACACATCCAACACAATTTCCATATACAAGAAAGAGTCAGAGTGCCACAACCATGGAGACGTGCCATCCGCGTTCTACCTCTCCCAACTAAGATGGATAGAGAAGACCGTAGTGGACGCCGCCAAGCTAGCGCGGAAGCTTTGGAGCGTCACTATATGGCAACAAACATGGAGTGTAATACGTAGATATCGTTGGGCCAAACCACGGGGGATGGTACGCGGCAGCAGTCATACATCAAGGAACACAGGTGGATGGTCTCACTTTTCGTGTACCAGGTACAACACAAGCAGAGGATGCAGTGATCGCCCTAGCTGTCTCGGACTCTAATTCTAAATATATCATTACGGATTCGCGTGGGGCGTGCCGTAGTTACGAGGCTGGTCGGGTCACCCTACTGGCCGAACGAATACTGCGAAACTGCAGCAGGGATGTAGATCCCACCCCCCGCTTTATAGTTTGGACTTCTGGCCATCAAGGACTTCAAGAAAATGAAGCTGCTGATGGGGCAGCCCGAGCATTTACTTACCGGGCGTCCCCTTTGACCCCTGAAGTCCTGGAACAAGAAGGAGGAATTCTCTTACCTTCAAAGACAATGCTACCTATTATAAAGATAGCCATCGCCGGTACCCAGTCCCAGCTAGCGAACTGGGGAAAGCAAACGAAGGCGCCCAACTTCGCTTATACACTAGCACAATGCTGTGCCCGGCAGTAATGAAACATTTTGACCCTGCGATCACTGGCCGTTGCTAACACTGTGGAGGGGTGGCTGACACTTATCACATGGTGTGCGCCTGCCAGCAAAATTCAGCTCTCACCCCCTCCCCCCCCCAACCCTACCCGAGAGGACTGGGAGGCGCCCCTGCTTGGTTGCTCAGACATTCAGGCCCAAAAGGCCTTGGTCAAGAGGGCCAGGCTGGCGGCTTAGACCAATGGGGTCTCGGACAAAGGACACCACCTAGTATGTAGGGCTCCTGCGTGAGTCCACACCTCTTTCTTGTTTAATAAATGCTTTCCACCACCACCCTTGAATGTATTATGACGATGCGTGTCGAAATGTCAGTGTATACGTATAAAGAAAAAAAAGAAACAGAAATAAAAACATAAAAAATAAGAGATATAGAATATAATAAAAGAATAATTAAATGAAAATAAAAAATAATAAAAAAGACGAAACAAACAATGAAGTTACGTGTCGGTGCTTTTATTCAACCAATGCAGCATAACCACCATATATATAGAACTTAATATAGCTATTGAGCAATACAGCTTCGTTGGTCTTTCCCTTCACGTGGTGGAAGTGTACCGATTTTATTCTCTCTCGTGTTTCTTCTCGTTTTCTTCAAGTATGCATCTATTTATTGACGATTGCGTGCTATTCACTGAAATTACATCTATTAACCCGTCGACAATATGACCGTAACACTGTTTCTTCGTAGTGCAAGACGTAGATCATGAAATTAAACATTACTAAATGTAAATTTATGCATCTGTCCAAAAAAGCTAACACACTACATATTTACCGAAAGTGTTGCATTCTGTGTGTCCCTAGAGATTTACAGTGTTCGTATTTCTGCTAACTTAAGTTGTAACAACATAACAAGTGGGTTAAGTGCCTTCGTTTTAAACCAAAAAAAAAAATTAAAGGTACACTACATTTCTTCTTTGAAATTTGGTTTTAACCTAAAAGTGTCAGTGAAAGCAAATTTGCCAGAGAGCTAAGGCTGTGATTGGCTTGCAGCTGGACGCCAACATGTGCATATTTACGCCCATTTTGCTTGTCGGTGCCACAAAAGCGAAAGGCGGGGAGGGGGCTACTTTTAGGTGTCAGTAGCTGAGCACTGGTCTGGGTTCTTGCAGCCTTTGTGCTGCGGTGACTGCGGTGGACAATGTTGCACATCGAGGTCGCCTTTGGGACAGAAATCCACCAAGCCCATTGACGAGTACCTCCGGCAGTAGGAATGAAGGGAAAAGGGTTTATTTTACATTATATACACTGGCTCCAGACACGGAAGCTCCCTCCATGTAGGAGCTTCTTAAACGTCTGAGTTCACATCAGGATACGTCAGCACTACTCACTACGCGAAAGATCTCCGCTTTTAATACCGTCGACTTCCCTGGGAGACTAGGCTAGGGAATCTGATGACTGTATCGCGGCCAATCACAATCGTGGAATCGGTCGCAAAATCCCGCCCATGCTATCGCACCGTTGTGCCGAACTCCGCCTCCTATGTTGCACCTTCGCCCCCGCATATGAAGCATCGCGCAGGAATCTGGGAATCCGAGGTCGAAGCCGTTCCCACGGTAGCATTTGACGTTGGCCCTATTCATCATTTAGTTCAGGTTGTCAGGTTCAGGTAGAAGGGTCCTTTGTTGACCCGTGAACAGTCAACGTCAACGCTGCGCCGACTTCTGTATAGGCGCTGATGAATATGGGGTTGCCTCGTGGTAGACGTCCAAGGAATGCGCATCGCCGTATGGAGACGCAACAACAAGTTCATTGGTGGTAACGCGGCCTATTATCCGTTGGAGTCCTGCACCCAAATAATGTTACAGCTAAAGCCTATATGACCGCTTGTGATTGAATCAACGATGAACCCTTGATTGTGTGTGTACCAGTGCAAAGTGTGAACTTCTCCCTCTCCTTCTCACTTTTCAATACCCTTTCCCCAGTACAGGTTGGCCGACTGTGCTCAGCCTGGTTAACCTCCCTGCCTTTCGCTAATGCAATCTCTCTCTGTCTTTTTTTTAACACGGCAACGATAGCAGCATTCAGTTCTTCACCGGATCGTTTGGAGTTGCTGATACTTACCTATACCTTTCTCTCTTTCTGAAACGGGAAGTGTCTTGCTGCCCTTTTCCGTGCTAAAATGGAGCGTGCTAATTTATTAAGGTATCCGTCCGTCACAGTTTTGTAGGCTACGGTTACGTATGCTTCTCTCAATTGCCTGAATAACTGCCCATTTGTCGTTTGTGCGCTTTGACTACTAAAAGGGTTACCAAATTTCATGAGTGGATGTCAGATCAAAACAAGCTGGTAGTCACTTCCACGTGACTCATTATCGACTGCTTATTACACTTGGGCAGCAACATCAGGCGACCAAATCATTTAGTCTAAACATGACTGTATGAAGGTCCGCGAAAGAAGGTTGCCGACTGATCATTTATAGCTCAGAGGTCACGGCGATCCAAAATACTTTCCAAATATTTTCCTCTAGTGTCAATGCAATGTGAACCGCTCCAAAGAGTATGGTGAGCGCTAAATAACCACACGCTATTATTCTTCGAGATAGCGTAGTCGCGCTCAACTGCCGTCGTACTTTTCTTTCGAGCCTCATAGTAGACATTCAGAATATGAAACACTTTTTTTTTTTCAAATTGAATTTTGCAAGAAACGTATTCAGGTACTTCTGTGGTTTATGCGTCTGTTAAGCACCAGGTTATGTATCTGCGCTCATGCAGAATTGCTCGGCACGGTGTGCCGTCTGGACGAGAAATGCATTACGTAACATGTTTAGATAGCCAAAAACTGGCATCAGCGCGTGCTTCTAACATGACGAGAACAGGGAATTTTTGTTCGTAAGTTAAGAGTACCCGAATTTTCCCCGCAGATTGTTAGCATTCCATTGAAACATTGCGACATCTTTAAAACGGCTGTTCATATTTACCAGCCCTGCGGTCACTGCCAAGTTATTCTACCGCAGAAGTGGTTCCATTGCGAGAAGAACGAGAACTTCTAGTAGAGACGAAGATCCCAGTGTCAGTAACAATATGACCATGAGTGCTGCAAATAACAGCACCATCATTTGGTCAATATTTTCACTTCCGACGTCACCTCACGCAGAACTGCGTTGAAGTACTGTTGACAGGGGAAGGCGACTTCTTGTAGCAGCAACTGGTTTGTTTTCTGTTGTAGCTGGCACATCACCGGGAGCAAGACCAGGAACAGAAGGCACCGTGATTTTCACTGTAGCTTCAGTTCCATTTGCGAATCCGAGCATTGAAGAAGACTACAACGATCTCTTCGTCTGGTGCACTCCCCTATAAGTCAGCATTGGGAGCAGCTTCACGCGTTGTCTGGTGCCCTGTTGCACATATTTCCTCTGCTCAGCAGCTGTCTTTTTCTTCGGGCACTTCTCAAATGGGGACGGGTATGGTACGTCGCAATTGGCGAAGCGAGGTTGGCGGTGAGCGGTGCAGTCTTTGTGGCCATGTGGACCCGCGCATACCTTGCAATGTTGTGGTGCTCTGCAGTAATTTGCGACATGCTCATGTCGTTGGCGTCTAAAACAAATCACAAGTCTAAAAAATGTGGATGACTTGTGAAGCCCAAGAACCCCCATGCAGGCATTGGCCGACCTGATCCGAATAGCAAAATTACACGCTAGTAAAAGTGGATTTCAATCATTCCATGTTCGTTTTGTTGCGATCACGACTGCCCTACGAACCGAGATCACCACTGCATCTTCCAAGTAATCCAGTAGCTCTGCGTCACTGTATGCAAAAGGAACACTCCTTATGCGACCAACGTATCTCGAGCAGGACGTATGCACGTTTGTTTCTACAGAGATTCCCCTCGAAATAATACTCGCGAGTAATCGGTTGGCTCCTTCTAATGAAGCCGTGACAGCTAGAACACTATACCATCGTTTGTAATTCAAACGTCTCATAGCTTTTCCTTTGTCACGCCTGGTACTTCTGCAGCCAAATCATTGGGGTTTACCCGTCTAAAACTTATCTAAAAACATGCTTTCATTCGTGTATATATTCAGAGACGGGATGCTGATTTATCTATAGATTTCTGTTGAGATTTAGATTTAGATTAACCTTTAGATTTAGATTAAGCGTGATTCCCTTCATATTTATCCTCAGTGTTCTCGCACGTCCGCATTCACATAGTGTCCCTCTTTCTCGTTCCCCTCTCCTCATGGCTATATAATCAATCACCTGTGACTTCAATAAGCAGTTGCAAGTAGCGCCTTGTCCTGTCTCTATTCCTTCTTGTGTGCCGTCACTATTGGCGCTTCACCTATTGAAAGATATGCACCAACTAGCCCCACAACGTGTTTTACTGCAATACCTTTTTCTACATTGGGCATCTACTGAAATCATAAGTGCTTAGGGGTCCCCTGATTTTTTGCAATTGGTCCCCATCAGAATGCGCCTGAGGCAGCCGGGAATCGAAATCTCACCTTGTGCCCAGCGGCAAAACGCCACTGAGCCATCCCCGCAGGTTGATTGACGACTGTGCAATGGTTAGATGACAAGGCAAGTCGACCACAGGAAAACCTGTATACCCACAGCTGAGTTTACTGCTGCTAAGCCAGAACCCAAGGTAATGACGCAACCTGCCTTCGAATGATAGGTAAATGACATCGGCGCTCCCCGAAGTGAGCCATAAAAACATTTTCCGTCGCAGAAGTGCGTTTGTCTGTCCTGATCAATTTTCCTATAAATCCATAGTACCACAGAAAATCGTTTTTTTTTTTTAACCAGAAAGATTATTTGCTCTATTCTGCACTACACATTATTGTCTCCGTGGTGTACTTTGCATCTCCATGCATGCTTATCGTATGTCAATTTGATTTCCATGTGCACGCAGTGTTTCAGTACATTTCATCCCGAAACAGCGCGCACGAAACACTTACTACGGGAAACAGCAAGGACACCGTGTTTGGTCTGCTCTGTTTCAGTGCGAACAAATACCAACTTGCCGAATTTCCGTTCATTCAAATAAAATTTCTATATTGTCCGAGGTGACTCCCGTTTTCACTCTCGTATATTACCTTCCCTCTCCTCTTTTTTTTGTGTGTGTCCACAAACACAGGCACGGGACTTTTGTCTCTCCGATGGTCTTCTCATGCGCTTCCAAAAGGCGGTGCCACGGACTGGCACAAATGCCGGGGGGAATAGTGGTGTTACAGGAGGGGGGAGGTTAGGGCGCCGTTAATTGTCGCCCCCAGGCCGGGCTGTCGCCAGGCCGTCGTTATCCAGGAGCGCGGCAGCAAACAAGGCCAAGCCGGCCAGCAGCTGGAGGTAACTGATCCCGGAGCAGGCCCGGCAGCAGCCCGCCTCCTCCGGGAGGACGCTTGGCTGGAGCCGGCCAACAAGTCGGCCTGAAACAAAACACAAAGACAGCACCAGGTTGGAAGCGATCAAACAGAAAGCGAGCAGAGTGAGGAGGGCGGGCGCGCGCGCGCGCGCGCGCGACAAAGTCGCACAAAGAAAACAGATGGAAGGAGAAGGGAAGGGAGGCAGGTAGGATGCGCGCCGGAGAGACGATTCAGCCGAACAGGTATACGAAGAACTGGCTGCCTTTGGGTCGGCCGGGGAGCCGCTCGAAGCGCCAAAAGAGTAACAAGTCCTGGACGGAGGCAGCCAGGGGACCGTAAAGGGCGGCTCAAGTATAAACACGGCCGGGGAGTCCTCTTCAAGAAACGAATGTTCGAAGAAGACGAAACACCGTAGCCAGTCAAAAAACAAGAAAAACTCAAGGAAAGCGAAAACAACATGGAAATGATTCCCAGAGAGAAGGGACGTGGGGAGAAGGAAGGGGGCTGACGAGATGGGGCCGAGACCGATGAGAGGGAGGGGACCGCCGCGGGGCTCCAAATCCGGTCTTGGGGCAAGGAGCGGGCGGAGTGGTGGTGCTCGGGGGGGGGGGGGGGAGGGCGCTATTGAGGAGAACCCAACGGGGCTCGGCGGCAACACACCTCCACGATGCCCCTCTTCCTAATGACGCAGCACGAGCCAAGAGCCCGCTACTGGAAGGCACGAGCCGCTGCGCCCCCCGCTCCCAAAGCACCCCCCCCCCACACACACACACCCATCTCCTGTATTCGCTCTCCCTCCCACCTGTCCCTCAACCCGCAGGCGGCTCACTGCTGCTTTTCGGCGAACGCCTGTTATTCGGCGCTTTTTTTTAATGCCTGTTTCTTCTTTATTTTCACGCCTGGTGCTCTTCTTTCGCATCTCCCTGCCCCGATGCTTATCAGTCCTACCGCTGATCCGTCAACTGCTCGCGTCCTTCCTTCGTGTCATGCTGGCCTTTTATTCGCACTCGCTCCCTCGACTACAGGTCGCATGCAGCCAGGCGACCCCGGGCTGCTGTTTGCTCTTCCTAAAGCAGAGCCTCCGATATCCGCCGTTGCTCCAAGGCACATGAGCGCCCGTCTCCCTCTACGACATTGTGCACACACGTGGGCGGGCACGCAGTGTTTAGTCGACGCACAAGTTTGTCAGAAAGCTTTTCTGCTTATTTACATTACGACACGGCAGCACACGTACCAAGAAATGTGCCCCATTTGTAAGCCACACCTGCGCTTCTTAGTTTGATGTTGCTTTCTACTGTATATCCTTCTACTATCATCCTTGCACTGGCACACTCATCGTTGCTGCCGAAGGTGCGGCCCTTCGCAAGTCCGGGTTGAGCTGAGCAGGCGGTTTAGTTCTGCGTGATAACAGGACAGTTCGCACGTTGTGCCAAAAGACTGAATTTGTTAAAAAGGAATGCCTAGGAGGGAAGCCTATGTTCTTTTCGTATTTTTTTATGTAAGAGGCAGTCTGTCCTTCCTTTTTCAAGCTTCCAAAAAAGAAGCTCTGTTAATACTTTCAGAGTGCCAACTTGCGCGACAACAACAACAAAACAACTAAGAAATTGAAATCGACCAATATATGCATATCATATTGACTGCTAATAAAGACGGGAACAGCGGAAGAGAACACAATAACGACACCAAAAACCAGTTGAAAGTTACCGCCCGTGTCGTTATTGCGTGGTCTTCCGCTGTCACCGTCTTTATTAGCGGTCAATATGATACGCAGTACATCAACTAGGCCAAACTGAATTTCTTCGACCAGTATAGTTTCATGATATTGCAAAGGAATATAATATGACATTTATAGCAAAATATTAACGGACTGCTAAGTGAAGAAATTAAAACATGTGGCGCTTTTATTTGGCTGGGGTTAGGGTAGGTTAGGGAAAAATAAGGGTTGATTAAATGTCGCGTGTCGACCATGGTCACCATAAGAAGCTTATGAAACCGGACTCTTGAACGAAAAAGTAGAGCTAAGCCTCCTATGAGAAAACGGAACACTAAAGAACAGAAATCCGCTTCTATAGCTTTGTGCTATCGCAAAAAAAGAAAAAAATCTAAATTGCAGTGGCTGTTGACAGGAGCCTGTCCTGGCGGCCACAGGTGAACAAGCTTCGTGGGCTCATCTCTGCAATATCGCAAGTGCTCCGATATATGGTCGAATTACGCTGGGGCAGTGATTATAATACCGTTCGATGGTGCTCCTACATACAGCGTTCGTGCATGGACAGCGTTCTACACTGCAGTGTTGATGCAACGAATATCGATAACAAGCAAAAAAGAAACTCAATGCAGCAAATAACAATTGTCCTCGCATATCCCTAGTTCTGGCAAAAATTGCCTTCCTTCACAGAAACGGTGGCGGGAGCAGAATGCCTACCTATTGACGCCTTAAGTGCCAAAGAAATATTACGTATTCATTTCTGACAAGTCACTCGGATGTAACCTATAGTTACTTGTTGCTGGGCTAGTCAGTACCCCTGTCCCCCTATTTTCTTACTCGTTTGCTTTCTTTCTCCACTATTCTTCCCGTCTTTCGTTCCGCCCATAACCTTGCCCCAATGTAGGGTAGCAAACCGAATGTTTCTCTTATGGTTAACCTCACTGCCTTTCTCATGCCATCTCTCTCTCTGTCTCTCTCTCTCTCTTAGTACGCGAAACAATATAAAATAAGGCAGGACAGCAAAAGAACAAACTGAAGAGACGCTCCCGCCTGTGCTTTATTTATTCCATATTTTTTCGCGTCCTATTACATCACAATGTCATTCAAACGGGGAAACATTTTATTCGACGCATAGGTAAAGCCTGCGCTAACTACAGCTTTGAGTAGGCCTTCCGAGGAATCTGCCCCAATTCTATGCACAGGTGCAGCACCTGATGTTTTGGAATTTTTCGCCTT